>NC_091679.1:1255000-1568750 GCF_030179915.1 Drosophila takahashii | reverse complement strand
CAACTCGCTCAGAGACTGGAAGTGGTACTAGACCGATTGGACAAAGCCGGTCTTCGACTCCGAGAAGACAAGTGTAAATTTGGAGTATCATCCGTCCAGTTCCTGGGATTCCAAATAGGGCATACGCCCATCAATTGAAAAAGTAAAGGCGATCTCAGAAGCCCCAGCACCGAAGGACAAGAAGCACCTACAGGCTTTCCTGGGCTTATTAAATTTTTACCACGTTTTCTTGCCGCAAAAGGCAACAGTAGCGGAACCATTGCGCTGTCTACTAGACAAAAATGCCCACTGGAATTGGCGGAAAGAGCACGACATGGCTTTCCGGCTCGTGACATCAGACGACCTGCTAGTCCACAACGACCCAAAGTCACCATTAGTACTAGCATGCGACGCATCGCCCCACGGACTAGGGGCCAAAAGAACGCAGATGGGTCGGAGAACCCCATTGCTTTTTACTCTAGAACATTCTCTAATTGACAGAGAAGCTGTTGCGCTCATCGCGGGAGTTAAAAAATTTGACGACTATGTATACGGTCGTCAGTTTACTCTAATAACCGACCATCGCCCACTGTTGGGAATCTTCGCGAGAGGCAAGCCAGTCCCAACAGTAATTTCTAACACCATGTTGCGCCGCTCCATTTTCTTAAACGCTTATAATTTTGAACTGTTACACCGTGAAGGAAAGAAAATGGGCAATGCAGATTTCTTAAGCAGTTGTCCGGTAGAACCACTATTACCAAAAAAAGTACCCCAGGACATTTTGATGTTGGAAATTTGGCAAAATCATTGGTTAGCGCACAACAAATCGCATCACAAACGGCCAAAGACCCCTTACCATCCAAATTTTTTGAGCTGGGTGTTAAGGGGATGGTCAGGCCAACAATCGTATAAAGAAACACAATTGCATCAGTTCTACATCCGACGGAACGAACTCTCTGCCATAAGAGGAGTTCTGGTATGGGGGAATAGAGCGGTGATTCCTCCCAAACTTCGCGAATCAATTCTACAAGCCCTGCATGCCCCACATCCCGGCATTGTAAAGATGAAGTCAATAGCGCGAAGCTACGTATGGTGACCCAACATGGATGACGACATCGAAAGTCGTGTTTAAAAAATGCGGGGTTTGTCAGCAAAACCGTAACGAAGAACCAAAAACCGAAACTCACCACTGGGAGCCAGCAAGAGGACCTTGGTCGCGCCTACACATGCCGGTCCATTCCAAGGGAGAACATATTTTTAAGTCGTCGACTCATTCTCTAAATGGCTAGAGGTCGCAGTAGTTCCTTCAACAGCGGCGGGATCGGCTGTCAAGTTTCTCAGGCAACTATCAGCCACCCATGGTTTACCCGACGAGATTGTATCAGACAACGGTACAGCGTTAACATCCGCCGAATTAAAAGAATTTACGGACAATAATCTCATCAGAGACATTCGCTCAGCCCCATTCCATCCGGCTACTAACGGTCACGAATGGAATGGCTGACCAGAAAACAAACATTGACTTGAATCTGGCCAGATATTTATTTAATCAGCAGACCACACCACATTCTACTACTAATTGCACTCCGTCTGAATTGCTAATGAACCCGCACCTTAAGACTTACTTTGACAAACTGCAACCTCAAGAGGTACGATTTGGTAAGGTTAACAGTTCCACGAATTCCAAACATTTCATTCCAGGCGATTCGGTTTGGGTACGAAACTACGCTACGGGACCGAAGTGGATCAACGGTCAAATCGGAGTCCAAACTGGACCAATGTCGTATACCATGCGATTGGAAGATAATCGCGTAATCAGAAGGCATCAGGATCAATTTCGTAGTCGTTTGCCACAATCTAACCAGCCCACTGAAGATGAAGATAACCCCGAGCCGACCGATCCAGAGGAGCCAGCTTTAACAGACTCCCAGACGAAGAAAGGCAGTTGTGAACAGAAGCTCTACGAGGATTGTGAAGATCTTCAATCGGAATCACCACCAGTTCGTAGGTCACATCGACACAGGAAGCCTACGGAATTTTATAGTTCCTGAACTGGGTGTTAAGGGGTGTTATGTATTTGCCGCGGCCAAAGTTGGCAGCTCAGATCTTGGCATAAGGCCGTACTCATAAATGCGTACATACTCCTGTTGGCGTTAAGCCTCAAGCTTTCCAGCAGTTTCCAATACACACTCATGTAGAACACATCTATCTTTGTATTACTCGTGGTTAAATAAACTATATATACGCTCGATCAACACACGCTATAAAAGATGCTATAGTCGCTGGCATCCGTTTGCAGGGTGAACGTTTTGTTGAAATCCGGGCATGCTAATACGGGATCTGCCACAAGTCTAGCCATAACTTCCTCAAATGCCATCTGGTGCTCCTGTGTCAATTCACATTTACTGCCCTTGCGTAGTAAGTCATTCAATGGTTTGACTATTTTGGCAAAATCTGGCACAAATCGGCGTTACCACGACGCTACTACCAGGTATTGCCGAAGTTTTTGGACGGTTGCGGGTTGTTCCAATTCGGCGATGGCCGCTACCTTTTCCGGATCTGTACCTATTCCTTCGCTAGTAATTCGGTAGGTACAGCAGCTCTCTCTTGAAAAATTGGAACTTTTCCGGGTTGATCCTGATGTTTGCTTCCTTTAGGCGTCGGAACACTTCTTTTAGGTTTTCTGTGTGTTCCTCCCGCGTGCATCCAATGATATGATGTCATCTTGGTAGGCGAATGCATGGGGTGACATTTCGGGTCCGATTACTTGGTCCAGAACTCGCTGGAACGTTGCGGACGCCGAGTGTAGACCAAACGGCATTACCCTTCACTGGAATAGCCCCTTGCCTGGCACTGTGAAAGCCGTGTATTGCCTGCTGCTTTCTTCCAATGGGATTTGCCAGTATCCATCCTTCAGGTCCAAACTGCTGATGTACCGTGCCTCCTTTAGCCATTTGTGGGAGCTCGTCAACCTTCGCGTTGATTTCCCCTTGAATTTTTGGATTTTTGGGGTAGTATCGCTGGTTGATAGGTTTGTCGTTCTTCATCGTGATCTGGTGCTCAGCCATTTTTGATGTTCCCGTCATGGTATTGAAGTTCGCTAGCTCTCTCTCCAGGAATTTCATTGTGTCGTTGTCCTCGGTTGTCTCTTGCATGACTGCCACTGATAGCTTTTCCTCGAGCCATCCATTGTGTCGGTTTCTGGCCGGTATTGTGATCTCGTGTCCGGCGCACTTTATTTCGATTCCGGCTTGCGTGAGGAAATTCCATCACAACACCAACGAATCCACTTCCCCTGGTAGTATCAGCAGGCTCATAGTCAATCGCTTGTGTCCGAATGCGATTTCTACCTCCAGCTGTTCACTGATTCCGCCCCATCTCCCATCTGCCAACCGTAGCCTTGCTCCCATCCTTCCAGAGCGATGTTTAGCTTCTCTGCGACGTAGGCAAAATCCTGTGTCTTAAGACGGTAAATCCACTTCTTCCCCATTCTGCTTTACGTTGCTTTCACTGCTGGGACAATCACGTTTTGGGCGCCAGATGTAACGAACTGATTTTGTTAGGTCTGCTCGCTACGAGATTCGTGCGGGTAGCTCAGTTAGGTTGTGTGTTCGTCCCACCAAATGTATATATACGTGACCACCCAGTAGATCAGTGAGAAAGCACACTGATGATGCCCCTCGTGACGGTCGACGACTCCTGGTCGCCTTGATGACTCGGTGCTCTCCTCGTTGGCTTAGCACTCTGGTTCTGTACCTCCCTCGACGATCTTTCGAAGCTCTCTGAAGAATCGTAGAATCGATCAATACTCGTAGCGCCTTGGACTCGCCAGGAGATTAGCTGCGCGGGTGAAGGGAAGCGTCACCGTTCTCAGACTAGGTTGAACAGAGGCCGCGCTCTCTTGCTCTGTCCCTTATTTGTAGAAGTTCGTCAACCTTCGCATTGATTTCCCCTTGAATTTTTGAATTCTTGGGGTAGTATCGCTGCTTGCTAGGTTTATCATCCTTCATCGTGATCTGGTGCTGTGCCATGTTTGATGTTCCCGTGATGGTATTGAAGTGCGCTAGCTCTACCTCCAGGAATCTCGTTGTGTCGTTTCCTCGCTAGTTTCTTGCATGACTGCCACTGATAGTTTCTCCTCGAGCCACCCATTGTGTCTATTCCTAGCTGGTATTTTTATTTCGTGTCCAGCACACTTTATCTCGGTTCCGATTCGTGTTAGAAAGTTCTATCCCAACACCAGCTCATGGTCAGTCGCTTGTTCCCGAATTCGACTTCCACATCGAGCTGTGCGTTGGGCAGCCAGGTTGCCCGCCAGTTCTTCACTTATGAAGCTTGCTGTTGCCCCGGTGTCGATTGGGGCTTTGTACGTGCTTCGTCAAAGCCGTGCCAATCGTCACCGCTGCCGAAAACTGCTGCTCCTCCTCGATTAGCATGCCAGTTAGTTTGGAGAGGAAGCATTTTGCGATCCCCTTCCGCCTCTCTGCGGCTGAGATCGCTGGCCATTTTCCGCTCGTTGGCAGCACTCGACGCTTCTGATTCCAACTTTGCCGCACACCCAGCAGAATATCAAACGTTGGTTTCGGCAGCCGCGTTTCCAGTGTCCGGATCCGCCACATTTTCGACAGGCCTCCTGGGGATGTGTGATGTGGGTACTCCCTCGTGGTCTCTGAGTTGTGTTTGGTGGCCTCCATGCGGTTTGGGTTGGTTGTCTCTGTTGCCAGTGTTGTGTCCATTGGCCCTCGTAGGCTGCGTAATTTACCTGATGCCGTTGGCCTTTCTGTGGTGGTGTCCATTGGCCGTTATTCGGGGCGTTGGTAGGCTGCAGCTGATGGACCAGTTCTGGTGCTGTCCTCTGACGATTTCCTCGAGGACCCTGGCCGATGTCCTCGCACCTTATACACATAGCTTGCGCAGAGGATGCTAGTTTTGCCCTTGAGAACGAACGTTTCCCGCTCCTTCTCCAGTGTCCAAAGCCGATACCGTGTAGGCTCTTAGAGAGATTCTAAGGTTTGGCGTGCCTTTTTCCTTGATGATGCTAAGCAGCTCCCTCGGGGTATAATTTAGTGGCCTCGTCATCGTCTGCATGTCAATCATGTAATCCTTGAAAGCCTCGCTGTACCCTTGCTTCCGCTGCTTGACTTGGTCCGTCAGCTTTGTGAAAAAGTCTCTCGGCAGAAAATACGTTAAACAGGTTTTCCACTGTTTATTTTTTGGAAATAAACTATTTCAACGCTTTTCCGGTGAGTAATTCTGGCATCGCGCGGGGAATTGTGTCAAGGTCCTGGCCGTATGTGTTGGCGGATCATTCCACTTGCTCCAAAAACTCGAATGGTTTTTCTACGCCGTCGAACCTTAATGACCTCCTTTTGCCTTTCCTGGATTGGCTCTCTCCTTTTGCCTTTTCTTTCCTGGTTCCCTCCTTTGTGCGTCATTTGCCTTTCCTGGCTTGGCTCTCTCCTTTTTGCCTCCTTTTGTATGTTGTCGACGCTCGAACTTTCCAATAGGTCTTCACCCTCGGCGTTTGTTATCTTTATACTGGTACCTGGTCTGTCGCCGTATCTCCCTTCCAGCTCGGCCCAGATATCGACGAGTTTGGGGTCGTTCTCAGTCTGTGAATTATATTCGGACAATGCTTTTCTGATGTCTTCCGATCTGCCTTCCAAAGAAATGTTCAACCTCTGTGAGACATGGGCAAAGTCCTCTTTCTTCAGGCGGTAAGTCCAACTCTTCCCCATTCTGCTTTTTGTTGCTTTCACTGCTGAGACAATCACGTTTTGGGCGCCAGATGTAGCGAACTGATTTTTGTTGTCTGCTCGCTACGAGACGGCCTTGGACGCCACTCGTGGTCCTCGGTGTCTCCTGGTGATGGTCGTCTCTGCCCGTCGGTGCGTCGCCTTGGTGATCGCCTTCCTCCTTGAGTCCGTGCTCCGGTCCTGTAGCTCCCTGTAGATGCTCGGCGGTGCTCGCCTCTAGTGTGTCTGCCCGACGACTACTCGTAGCGCCTCGGACTCTTAAGGAGATCAGCCGTGCGGGCTTAGGGAAGCGTCACCGTTCTTAGACTAGGGTGAACAGGAGCTGCGCCCTACAGGACACCGCCTATAGACACACAACTGCCTGTCCCTGGCTCTGTCCCGGATGGCCCCACTAAGGTCTTGCTGGGATCGCACTGACAGTCGAGGTGGTCAACATAAAGCTGCCTAGTGCTTACCCTTGCTTTTACGCCTAGTGTAAACGAACGTTCCACCCTGGCCTCACCCGCTAGCTTGTTCGTGACGTTTCCGCGTCGCTCGGTGTCCGTCGCTTTGCTCCTGTATGTGCTGGTTGTGAGGTTGGACGTAGCGTGGCTTCTGGTACTTAGGGTTACGGATACACGCCGGTCCCGGGCTCGTAAAACCGTTGGGTCCCTCTAGGACAGCGCCTGCAAATATCAACCGGCCTACTGCTCGTCCTTTATGGCTCGTAACACTCGGGGTTCGGACACACGCCGGTCCCGGGCTCGTAGAACCGTTGGGTCTCTAGTGCTCGCCCTTTCTGGCTGGTCGCGCCAGGACCTGTTCGATTTCCACTTGAGCTGCCTGGGCTGACGCCGGGACGCGCCAAAGTAGTGTTTGAACAAGGCACCCTGGGTTTAGACGGCCCTCGCCCCGAGTTCACGATCTCTTGTCGCAGGACTTCACTGCTCAACTCTGATATACCCGCCAGGCGTAATGCGAGGGTTTAGTCGTAACAAGAGTAGGAATAGTTCGTCTTGACTTAGCCGTGTGATGCCCACTGGACCTCAGCTACCAGTGTCTCAATTTGGAGATTCCTGATGATCCAATCGCGAACTTTTCGGCGTAGCGATCTTGGCACTTGTAGAGTCCCACGGCACTGCTTCCGACGACTTGACTAGTGTTTTACTTGTACTTGATTTTTACTTGATTTGAATGACTTGTTCACTTTGATATCTTGACTGATCTTGACGGATTGACTTCTCGTGATCGACTGATCCAGCTGCCAGCGCCCGGCGGCTTTTTATAGGGCCTCCGGGAACCGTTATTTCCCTTTCGTGGTCTGTCCGCGGCATCCCTCCAATCCAGGTCCAAAGTCCGCGGTTTTTGTTGACCAACTTGGCCTTCATGTACGGCTTCCAATTGTAGTTCCGCCTGTTGCCGCCGTCCCGCTGATTCCAATGGTGCATGTGGCCAGTGTGCCGCTCGGTCGCTGAGATGTGGCACTTGACCTCCTAGTCCAAAGTCCACGGCAGAGTCCAAAGTCCGGTTCAATTCCGTTATCTCCTTTTGCGCTCTGCCCGCGGCATCTCTCCACTCCTGGTCCAAAGTCCACGGCGCCTGGTTCACCCACTTGTCCTTCACGCACAGCCTCCAGTAGTTGTGCATGCTTCTGCCGTTCTGCTGATTCCAATGGTGCATGTGGCACCCCTGCCACAGTCCACGGCAGAGTCCAAAGTACGGCGCCGTTCCGTTATTTCCTTTGCACGCGGCACTCTCGCTCTGCCAGAGAAATCTCCATTCTCTCCCTCCCTCTGCAGCCTTGTTCTCCGACTCTCTCACTCTCCCAAGTCTGTCCATCCGAGTTTTCTCTCTCCGGAGCTAGACTCTCCATTCTCTCTCTCTCTCTCTCTCTCTCTGTCTCTCTCTCTCCCTCTCTCTCTCTCTGTCTCTCTCTCTCTCTTCCTCTCTTCGCCGCGCCGCTACTACGCTAATTTGCCGCGTAACTGGTATACGGCCGGCGATCCGTTATTCTTGCTGCTGTTATTTGTGGGGAGTTATTCAACTCCTTACGCCGTCAAGTCTCTTATCATGCAAGAGGATCAAATCAGTCTTCTCGCGACTGTATCTATTGTTAAGAACAGCACAATATATACGCATGTACTGCATTCAAAGCCCTGGATGTCGTAAGCCGCCGTACTTTCGCCAGGAATACAAAGCTTTGTTTTAATTGCCTCAGTCGATCTTATCAAGTCAGGGATTGTAATTCAGCAAACACTGGCCATCAGTGCAACGCTAAGCATCACACGCTAGACCACCCGGAAGAGTCTAGATCGATAACCCATATGTCTGTGGATGGGGTTAATATAGTTCCTTCGATTGATCATGATGCTGATATAAATACTGCTGCTGTCAGCCATCATTCTGTGGACAGGGCCAACACTCAAGCCCTACTGCCAACTATTCTGGCCAATGTAATTGACTCATGTGGCAACAAGACCTCATGTAGGTTAGTGCTCCATACTGGATCAACAATAACCATGGTAGCTAAGTCGTTTATCCAAAGGATCGGAATTCCACGCACGCATTCTCGCATCTCAGTTGTTGGACTAGGTGCTAACCCGGCTGGAGTTAGCCGAGGTCGCGCTAGCTTCACCTTGCTGTCAAGAACCACAACTGCATCCTTGGAGGTCTCCGGCCTGATTATGAGTTCTCTGACCTCCTTGATTCCCACTCAGCAGGTCAAGTCCAGCACTCCTATCTGGAACAAGATTCACAGCTTACCGTTAATTTACCCGTCACCGGGAAAAATCGATGTTATCCTAGGCGCTGATCAACTCTGGAACATATATACTGGACATAGCCGAGAGTTTGGTATTGAATAGCCCATTGCACTACATACTAATTTTGTTTGGGTCATCACAGGCAGTTATAATCAGGGATCGCAAGTAAGAGTTACTTTTTTAAAAAAATTGACAAATAAGTTTTATTTTTCAATTTTTATTATAAAAGTTGACACTTCGTTCCCAGAAGCCGGCTGCAGCGGTCCGTTCACTACTCCGATTCCAGCTCCTCCACCACGTCGAAGCTCTTGTCTGTCTTTTGCAAACATAGAGGCGTCACCATTTGGCTAACGAATCCGAAACTCTCGAGAGTCGCTGCTGTTCAACCGCATATCAAAGACCGCATTTGTTCGAATCCAGTTCACGTGAATATTCCCAAGATATCGTACCACAATTCAGAAGCCAAGACCGTCCAGGATCTGAAAGATCTCGCCCAGAAGCTGCGTATTCACTCTATCAACGCCACCCAGGCGTCCAAGTCGGGACATCCCACATCATGTGCCTCGATCGCCGAGATCATGTCCGTGCTGTTCTTCCAGCAGCTGCGACTGAGCCTGAAGCACCCGCGCGATCCATCCAGCGATCGCTTCATCCTGTCCAAGGGACATGCGGCCCCCATCCTGTACGCCGCCTGGGCTGAGGCTGGCCTCTTCCCCATCGAGGATCTGAACAACCTGCGCACGATCGACAGCGATCTGGAGGGTCACCCGACTCCGCGTCTGAACTTCATCGATGTGGGTACCGGATCCCTGGGACAGGGAGTCGCCGTCGGTGCCGGAATGGCCTATGTGGGCAAGAACTTCGACAAGGCCGACTACCGCACCTATGTCGTTGTGGGTGATGGCGAGTCCGCCGAGGGTTCCATCTGGGAGTCGCTGCACTTTGCCAATCACTACAAACTGGACAACCTGTGCGTGATCTTCGATGTGAACCGTCTGGGTCAGTCGGAGGCCACCTCGCTGCAGCACAGACTGAACGTGTACCGCGATCGTCTGGAGGCCTTCGGCTTCAATGCCGTGGTCGTCGATAGCCACGATGTCGAGGAGCTGACCAAGGCCTTCCATTGCGCTGCCATCACCAAGAGCAAGCCCACCGCCATCATTGCCAAGACCTTCAAGGGCAAGGGCAAATATCGAGGATTTGAACAACTGGCACGGCAAGCCGCTGGGCGACAATGCCGCCGAGGTGGTCAAGCATCTGATTGTCTGATTGTCAACAAGGATGTCAAGCTGTCGCCCAAGCCGGTGTCCAAGTCGGGCGCCTCTCCCGATGTGGACATCAGCAATGTCAAGCTGAGCTCGCCGCCCGCCTACAAGCTGGGTGATTTCATTGCCACCCGTTTGGCCTATGGCACAGCTCTGGCCAAGATCGGACAGAACAACAAGCGTGTCGTGGCCCTGGATGGCGACACCAAGAACTCTACTTTCTCCGACAAGCTGAAGGCCCTCGACGCGGAGCGCTACATCGAGTGCTTCATTGCTGAGCAGAATCTTGTGGGCGTGGCCGTGGGAGCCGCCTGCCGTCGCCGCACTGTGGCCTTCGTCTCGACCTTTGCCACCTTCTTCACCCGTGCCTTCGATCAGATCCGCATGGGCGCCATCTCGCAGACGAATGTGAACTTTGTGGGCTCCCACTGCGGCTGCAGCATCGGTGAGGATGGTCCCTCGCAGATGGGTCTCGAGGACATTACCATGTTCCGCACAATTCCCGGCAGCACCATCTTCTATCCCTCGGATGCTGTGAGCACTGAGCGTGCCGTCGAACTGGCCGCCAACACCAAGGGCGTCTGCTTCATCCGGACGTCGCGTCCCAACACATGCGTGATCTTTGACAACGAGGAGCCCTTCACCATCGGACGCGGCAAGGTGGTGCGACAGAAGAGCTCCGACGAGGTGCTCCTGATCGGAGCCGGCATCACCCTGTACGAGTGCCTGGCCGCCGCCGATCAGCTGGAGAAGAAGTGCATCACCGTCCGTGTGATCGATCCCTTCACCATTAAGCCCTTGGACGCCGAGCTGATTATCGAGCACGGCAAGCAGTGCGGAGGTCGTGTGGTCGTTGTGGAGGATTACTACCAGCAAGGTGGTCTGGGTGAAGCTGTGCTGAGTGCCCTGGCTGGCGAGCGCAACTTTGTGGTCAAGCACCTGTTCGTGCCCACTGTGCCACGCTCGGGTCCTCCCACCGTCCTCATCGACATGTTCGGCATCTCTGCCCGCCACGTCGTCAACGCCGTCAACGAAATCCTCAAGGATTAGGCAGCGAGACTCATAAGGTCATCATCTGGCTACATTCATTTACCTCCTACAGGAATTCCCCCAGTTACTACTTACTTTTACCCCTACCATTCCCCCTTAGATGGTTGATATACTTTAATAGATTGAACTGTAAAATCAGCAGAATAAATTATCTTTTACAAAAGTATTTTAACAGAAAACAAAGAAGGATTCTTTTTGGAGAGATGTATTTATCTTAACTTTCTTTATCATTATTATAAAACAAGAAACATTTTCTTTAACATTCTTTATTTGAGCCATACTTTTTACATGTTTTAAGTACATAAATTGTCAAGTCTTTTCTTCTTGTTTCAGCTTAGACGTTTTTGTGGTTAATAAAAAGATATTAATCCTTTTGGAAAGTACTTATGCTTAAATTTTTATTATGAAAGTTGACAAATAACTCTTATTTGTTGATTTTTATAATAAAAATTAAAGCATACGAGTTATTTGTCAACTTTTATAATAAAATAAAGATTGAATTGAAATAACTCTTGAACTGTGGGGTACATTAATTTAAAATTTAAATATATATAATCTACGCTTTAATACCTTTCTGTTCATATGCCATATGTCCCCAAAATATGTTTGATGATGTAACAAATATTATTATTATAAAAAATGTTTTGGGGACATATGGCATATCAATATATATAAATTTTAAACCAATGTACCGCACAGTTCAAGAGTTATTTCAATTCAATCTTTATTTTCAATTTTTATTATAAAAGTTGACCAAAAACTCTTATTTGTTGATTTTTATAATAAAAATTGAAGCATAAGAGTTATTTGTCAACTTTAATAATAAAAATTGAAAAATAAAACTTATTTGTAAATTTTTTTAAAAAAGTAACTCTTACTTGCGATCCCTGATTATAATGATTGTAGCGAACTATCTACGCACGCACAAGTCCACCACGCTTACGAAGATTTGGATTCCTTATTTCGCTCCTTCATGGACATGGAGCAGGTGCATCCGACCAAAGCGACGATCGACGCCAGTGATACTGCAGAGAAACATTTTCTGACAACACATGCTCGCCGAGAAGATGGTGTGTACATTGTCCAGTACCCATTCAAGGAACCCATCATGCCACTTGGCTCTACGTTGTCACAAGCTCTAAACCGCTTTGCCGCCCTAGAACGTAAATTTCGAAAGTTCCCTGCACTCAAGCAAGAGTATGTAACGTTCATGGAGGACTACTTGAAAAGAGGACACATGGAACTAATACGTGCTGCTGAAGCGTCTGAGGATCCAGGACGCTGTAACTATTTGGCACACCACGCAGTGTTTAAGCCGAATAGCACCACCACACGTTGCCGAGTTGTATTTGACGGCTCAGGAAAGGACTCTAAGGGTCATTCGCTTAACTCACGACTGCATATAGGTCCACCTATTCAAAGAGATTTAATTGGAGCATGTCTTCGCTTTGGTCAGCATCTTTATGTATTTTGCGCTGACATTGAAAAGATGTTTACAAGTATTTTGGTATCAGATGAACACGCGCAGTATCAAAGCATAGTTTGGAGAAAGGAGGAGAACGCTACGCTGGATCACTATCGACTGCTGACCGTAACATATGGTTTAGCTTCATCGCCATTCCTCGCCGTTCGAGTTCTTAAGCAGCTCGCGAACGACTATGTCGAAGTGTATCCGAGTGCTGCTGTCGTTCTAACAGAGTCGCGTACGTTGATGATATTCCCACTGGATGTGACCTAATTCAGGATCTTATTGCTCTCAAGGATGAGTTAAAGTGCTGGGATTGCATTTTGATCCAGAAGCTGACTGTATTTTCTTCAAGGTAGAAGTCCCCGTAATTACAACCGCTCTTACCAAACGCATTCTGCTTTCGGAACTAGCCAAGATCAACGAACCGCTGGGTTTGCTTGCACCCACAACTGTGTTTTTAAAGATTCTCTTTCAAGATATCTGGCTGAGTTCTGTCGATTGAAATGATATTTTCCCTCCCCAATTATGTACGCGGTGGCAACAGTTCGTATATTAAATGCATTTATTGGAAACTTGTCGAGTTCCTCCCTACATATCAACACAGCTTCAAGCAATGGAACTGCACGGATTTGCAAATGCATCGTCCCAGGCATATGCTGCCGTCATCTATAGTCGCATTGAAGTCAACAATGGATATGCTGTTAATTTAATAATGGCAAAAACCCGCTTGGCACCTATTAAGTCTGTCTCCATTCCGCGACTCGTGCTAAATGCAGCCCATTTGCTCTCTAAGTTGATTTCCCTGGTCAAGCAATAATTAACTGTTCCTATTTCCAGAATCAATTGTTGGTCAGGCTCTGAAATAGTCCTGCATTGGCTATCATCTCCTCCCCGGACCTGGAACACTTATGTTTGTAACCGTACTGCAGAAATCTTAGAGACGTGCCCACGTAGTTGCTGGCAACATATTCGAAGTGGCGATAACCCTGCATACTGTGCATCCCGAGGAATACTTCTAAAGGACCTCTTGGACCATCCAATCTGGTGGAATGGACCAGCATGGCTATCTCAGTCCCGCTCAACTTGGCCACCCGTTAAGGCTAAGTTTGTTCTGTCGACAGAAGAAGAGGCATCCCTGGAGGTAAAAGCCGAGCCTAAGGTTAACTTACATATTTCCGACGACGGAAATTCACTAACTTGCCTGATCAATAAAACCTCTTCATGGTCTCGTGAGTGAGGATACTCAGCTACTGCTTTCGTTTTGTTCATCATCTTCGCGGGAGAAATCAACTTTCGCCGTTTCTATCGTCGTGGGATCTACCATATGCCCGGTCTCGGAAATTCACCCATGTTCAAAAGGAGTTCTTTAAAGTGGAATACAAGCAGGTAAGCACCGGACAGTCACAAAATTTGGCAAAGCTTGGTTTGCCATTTTCGTTTGTCTATCAACAAAGGCTATACACCTTGAGATCGTCAGCGATTTGACAACATCCGGCTTTATAGCCGATTTCAAACGCTTTTGGTCTCGACGAGGGCCCATATCGGACTTATACTCGGACAATGCCACAACTTTTCATGGAGCCAAACGAGACTTAGCTGAAATTCAACTTATCGCAATTGCCCAAGATCATAGCGAAGAGGTTTTGAGCTTCTTGTTCAGTCACGAAATCAATTTGTTACATTTACCAAGTGTGACAGCATCATCCGATGAAGACAACAATTAATTATGTAATTGATCATGCAGACAGCATGTGCAAAAACAATAAGGTCTTGTTTTAACCATTGTTGTCAATTACGTAAGAATATCTAACCCCACCTGCTAAGTTACATAATTGCCGTGGAAGACGCTTAGCATGCAGAAAAGTTTCACGTGGCCGTCAGCACGCGCCGAATGCAAAAACAAGAAGATGACACCTATGGTGAACAGGTGGATGCACTTGCGTGGCCTGATTTAAATACCGCTGACACACGGAAATTGGACACTTTGCAGGTGGATGCACCGGCGTTGCACTCTAACTTCACCATGGGGGAGTTCAAGCTGGGTGCATTGATGAGAAGGGATTCTGGATGGAACGAGAATTTTAATAGGAACGATGGAATTCACCTCTTTCCGATCTTAGTCCCGGAAAACCTTTATAAAGAACCACACCTGAAAAGGGAGGCTCAGATCAGAAAAAGAATCGGGCTAAAAGTGAACCGTGAACCAAAAAGGACTAAAGGATCCAGGAACAAAGCAATACATAGTTTGTCCTGGCTAAAACATGAAATATGGGAGGAAAGACCTCCAAGGCCGACAACGACTCAGCAAACGTTGTCAACAATGTTCAAGTGGTCGATCACTCAGAACAGATTGATAAACTATACAACGTCCTGATCATTATTGCTGTCCTTTTGCTCCTTAATGTGGCTATGAATGCATATGTAATGCACAAGCGCAATTTGATGAAGAAATACACAGTGAACAATAGTGATATCGATCGCGCTCTGGGCTTAAATACCATTTCGCAGCAATAAGGTGAAATCAAAAAGAAAAAAGAAACAATTATACCATAACATTAACAAAACCATGGGAGGAACGAACTCCAAGGACATAGATCCTAATTGCCAAATACAAATAATAGACCACAATCAACAAATCGCGGAAGTGTTCTATATTCTCGTTTTTATTGCCGTGCTTCATTTAATCCGAATCGCGATGAACATCCGAGCATTGCGAAAAGTACAACACAATAATCAGTTTGCAGTATAAGTGTGCCGAGAAGATAAGTGCATGAAATAGTAAACCGCCAACGGCGCCTAAGTATAAATCCCTTGGAGTGGAGTGGAATCGGAGTGGAGTGAAAACTTAATCTCAACCATATGTATAACTTAGTGTAATAAGTGAAGTATAACCACATATTGGTACCTCAAAAGAGTTTAGACATGCACAAATATATATTTAACAATTCTTCAAGGTTACAGCCTGTACAACAGTAAGGAGAGCTCCCTTCGCTGGAGATATTAGAGGGTGAGTTTTACGGAACAAGTTCCACTCTCTATATATTATTTCTTATTTATATATTTTTGTGCATATACAAAAAAAAACATAATGTTAACTACGAAAGTTATTGCTAAAACTTATGAGAAGGATTCAGATTTTAATAGTCGATCCGAATATGTTTTAATGAAATGTTCACTTCCAATATCTGTTAATGAATTCGAACAAAAATATATGGATTTATACAACCTAGATTTTTCTACGATTAGCCATTGCACTAACACTCAGAAAGCGATTGTTATATCTACCCATCCGTTTACCAAGGTATATTCTGTCATTGAAGAAAATCATTTTCTCGGGAGAATTATGAAGTTTGTAATTACTCGTAAATAATAAGTTCCGGGAATCAAATCTTTACTTTCATAGATTATCTTAAAGAATATTATCTTAACAAGTAGTGCAAAACCGTACTACGGAATATAATATTATTTTTAAATTTTATTATTAAGTACTCTTAAATACTTATACTTTTAAATTGTACTTAAAATATTAAGTACATCTCATTTACCTATATTTGTAATAGTATTAAGCATTTATATAATAAGTGCATGTTGATAACATTTAGTTCTAACTAAGTAAGCGAACTACAATTAATGAGTTCTAATTATTAGCATACACTAAGCACTATTTTGTTAATTTACTTTATTATATGTAATGTAATAATTCGATAATATTGTAAACTCTGTATTCCGTTTTTTTTTTCTATTAAATAAAATTTTGTTTTTCAGCGGGAGGTATCCGCTCTTATATTTGAATGTTCAAATATAAGCAGCCCACAGAGCGACCTTTTTGTCGTGAATAGTCTGCAAATCTTTTTGCTGACGTGCGCGCTTTTCCGATCAATTCGATACCTTTCGTAAGAAATAAATCTTTATGATTTATTTCAATATATATATTTATTACAATGTATCGTGTGAGAAAAGTCTCAACATGAGTTGCTAGGTTCACGTTTAAAAATGGGGTGCTGATTCCACAACTGAAGTAGGTCTAGAATAATGACGACGACTTCTTGACAGACGACATTAACATTAGGGGATCAGATTGCAAGGCTAGCACTGATGCAACGGCACACGATTTGTGAAAGGGGAGGGTAACAGCCACAAGCTGCCGATCGTATTTCGATTAAGTGCTCGAGCTAGCTACTCGGGAAACTTACGGGCAGCTAGGACAGATGACAGACGAAACAGACGATCTATATTATTTTTCCCAAGCACTTTTAATAATTCTTTCTGGTTATGCGGGAGAGGTGAGATGCTTACCAAGAACCCACCCCATCCGTCGAGCTCAGCCGGCAAAATGGTGCCTGAACATCGGACTCATCTCCCTCGGCCCATGTCCTCAGGACAGGGCACTAATATGCCTACGTAACAGAAATGGCGCCCAACGAGAAGGACATGTTTAATATCCTTAATTTACCTTTTTTTTAACTTTGGTATCAGTTTTGATTTCTAGCAGTACGATATCGATGTACCCTTAACAAAAATAGTCCAAGTGCGTGTAATTCCGTTTTCAGAAACCTGCAGTATCAGAAAGGGGTTTTAATAGAACAATTCTAAAAATTAGTTTTCGTGTAATACCTGGTCCTTTAATACAACCTAAATAAGTGCAGACAAACTTTTTAATTAACGTAAATAGACGGTAGCTGTTCTTTCTGGCCGACGCTGCCGGATGTACTAGGCTAAGCCAGGAACTCTTGTGAGGCTCGAGTCCAGAAAGGGCGGGAGCACAGACGATATGATGACGCACTCACAGCTAAAGCGGGTTTTATTATTATTATTAGATTTATATAGTGTGTTAGCCCCGATCTGGAGATGTGCGGGGGGGGCTTAGGACGGATCTTTCTTGTAGGTGTAGCCAGTTCCACCGCAGCCAAAGGGCTCCTTAGAGGTAGGAACAAGGGCTTGTTAGCTGAATGAAACCACGTGCGCAGAAGTTCAACTAGCACTCTTGGTTAGGGACCCTTTTTGATTTTATTCTGGAACTTAAATACTGGACAGTTTCTTGACCGAAATATAACTTATAGTAACTCAGCACCCCTGAATTAATTTTTATATTGTATTCGATAATCTGTGTACAACATATATCCATGCGATAATATTCTATTGAAGAATAATTGCATATATTTATATTATATATCTATTTTAATATATAAAACCTTTCTCGTGAACTTACGTATGCTCTGATTCAGTCACGTCAACTAGCAGAGGCTTGTACGTATCAACATTATATTTACTGTTGTATATTAGCAATATACGACTCGCGAAAAGAAGTGTGATTTTAGGCGCTCGCGTATACTATATTTTCATTACATATACAGTAGTATATATACGTGTCAAGTAAAGTACAAAGTGACAATGGCGGGGGCAAGAAAGAAGGTTTCGCTATACGCGGTACCACTTCCGGGTCGTCATACCAGAGCCACTGCTATGCGGCAGGCTGCGTTTGCCGCGGAGGCAGCAGAAAGGGCTAGTAGGAATACTAACACCAGCAGAGTTCCAGAGAAAAATACATCCCTAAGTTTTAATTCTAAAATTGATAACTTAGGCAATTTGGATGATATAGGAAGTGATGAAGGAGCTGTCGGAGGTGTAGACATAAATTTTGGACCCCCAAGAGGAAGATCTAGTATACTTCCGTTACCACAAAATGCACTCGCAGGAAATATGGATTCTTCAAGAATCGAACGAATGATGTCTGCTTTGATAAAGCAAAACCATGAATTAAAAGAGACAGTCACTGGGATGAAAACTCAGATGACCGGGTTGCAGGCTCAAATGAATCAAACTCGAGGTGGTAATCTGTCGAATAGAGCAATTGGCACTCCGAGTAATGACCCCGGGATAACTATGGGAGATAGCTTCTGGCGAACTCAGCAAACCCCGACACCAATAGCACCGCCATCAGTACGCCTAAATAGGCATTCAATAGGCCAAAACAGTGTGCCACCACCAGCTGCACCAAGCTCATGGACGGAACACGATGCAAGGGCCGGGGAAGGAAATAACTACAACCGGAACAATCCACTATAGGCTGGATGACCACTTTAGGTGGCCAAAAGTAATTTTTTGAAAGTCCTTAAAATTAGGATCCAATGATGTCATTCTGTTAGGATAACATCAGACTTTAATGTTACATACCAGATATTTTAACAGAGGCTCGCACTGTTAAGGTACAGGCTGTTAAAACAGCTGTTGGCAGTGACGGGCGCACGTGGATCAAATAATTTAATAAAAACAAGAACATTTAAATTAATTCAAAGAGCAATTTAGAACGATTATAACAACCGGTGCTTTACGGCATCGAAAGAGAGTGGATTAAACTAATTATTTGTATATTTTAAGTGTTAAAATAAATTGCGGTTTCTTTGCAATTCAAAATTTATTTATACCCCTTTAACTTTTAACAAATTGAAATAAAAACTCATCTTTAAATAGACAAACAAAGAGAATGTGACCTAGTTTCACCTTAATATTTATACTGGGTTGTAGGGAATACAATTCTTGTTCATATGAATGTTATTTGAGGGTGCACTTTTGCGCACTTTTTCTTGAATCTGTATTTAAAGGCCTCGACCTAAAACGGCGAAACACACGCAAAATTGGTGCACAAATGTCAATTGCGATGATATTTTTAATGAACGGTATACAGGTATCTTTCTAATTATATATTAGTAATTAACAAATTTTTTATCACCATCTTTTCAAAAGAATAACTTTGTTAAAAAGTATTTTTTAATTTTTTGTGTTTCTTATATTGATTTTAATAATTAAGACTCCATTACACTTAACAAAAAAATGGAAGTCCCTCAATTTTTTTTGGTAATTATATTCTTTTTATTATAAACAAAACAATACAAAAATATAATTTTTTAAGTTTATTTTTGTCATAAAAAAATTTTTTTTTTGAAAAAAGGCGTGACCATGCCCATTTTTTCATAAAAAACATAAATTTAATATTATATATGCAATTAAAAAAAAAATACCTTTAAATTGTTGCTTCGTTTTTAAGTTATTAATTAAGGCCACAAAAAGAGATCATCCAGCCTATAGTGCAATCGAATAGATAAGTGGAACCTTAAGTTTGATGGATCAAGCAAGGGGATGACCGTAGAAAGTTTTTTGTTCCGCGTAGAGAGGCTACAAGAGATGTACGAAATCTCACGCGAACAAGTATTCCGGGAATTCCATTGCCTACTGACAGGCGCTGCTGCAAAGTGGTATTGGCAACTAATGGAGGACAAGATACATGAACACAACTTTGACTATGGTGGACTGACCCAGGAAATGCGCAGAGTGTTCTCCACATGTGACAATGACTTCGTTACAGTCAAGGAGTTAGTAGAGCGGCGTCAGGGATCCAACGAACCACTTGCGGATTATCTAGCAGCAATGCACAACTTGCATTTTAAAATGAGACAAAAAATATCGGAGCCTGATCTAGTAAAGATCTTGAAAGGAAATCTCAATGCCACCATGGGACCTTAGTAGTATGTTTTTGGGGGTTCTGGATACAAAGGCTGGATACAAAAGTGGAGGGGGAGGTAATTAATTATGCTAATTAGGGTAATAAATCAGGACAATGTGACAGGTGTGGGGGTAATTAAAGTTAATGGGTGCGTGACGAGTGATCGTTAATTAGGGTCCACAATAGTTATATCCAGCTTTTGTATGTAGGGTTTGTATTCAGGAATCAGGAATCCCGAAATTCGGTCCAGAAATCGGGAAGATATTACTGGGGTGTGACGGGTGATCGTAAATTAGGGTGATAAGTTGCTTATATCTAGGAATTGTATTCAGGAATTCGCTCCCCCGAATTTCGTTTAAGAAATCGGGACTCTTATTAAGCGGGAAGAAGTTACTGGGGTGTGACGGGTGATCGTAAATTAGGGTCCACAATAGTTATATCCAGCTTTTGTATCTAGGAAATGGGGTGAAAAGAGGGGAGGCATTCTGCTTAAGTGGTTGACGAGTAGGTTGACGGGATCAAACGTGGGAGAAGTTAGAAAAATAGGGTGAAACGAGGGGAGGGAATCTAGTTAAGCGGGTGAGAAGTTACTGGGGTGTGTCAGGTGATCATAGCGATATATTTGGGTTATCCTAGTTAATGGGGGAAAAATTACTGGGGTGTGCCGGGTTTCCTTTGCTTAGATTAAGAAAGTGTGGTGCTCACACGGGTACGTGATAGAATGTCACGGGCTGTTGTCACGTCCAAAAGAAACATCTGAAAGCAAGCACCCTTGAAAAGGGATCCCTTTGCTTGCCACTGAGAAACAAACTCCCAAAGAAACAGCTGAAAGCAAGCACCCTTGAAAGGGGATCCCTTTGCTTGCCACTGAGAAACAAACTCACACCCCAATAACAAAAAGAATATGTAAATTTTAAATTCAAGTATATTTTTTTTATTTTTTTAACTTTTTGACCTGAAAGAAATAGCTGAAAAAATCACCCATCCCTCAAACAAAAGATGATACAAATTTGAATTTAGGTCATGAATTTAGCTCATGTTTATTTGGAAATTTGTAACAGGCTTTTCTTATACACTAAATATGATGACATTAGTTTTAAGGCTCCGTCTCGATGATTTTTATAGAAAAAGCAGGCACACGTATCTTCGCCAAATCCATTATTACAAAACGTAAAATGATTACCATATACCGTTTTGTTAAGATCGTCTTCTCCTTTATCCATGAACATATTCCTCGTATCAATGACATATTTTTAATCTTCTTTAAAAATTTCCTCACCAAATTGGGATGTGAAATTATTAATTCGGTTTATTAATCCACTTTGTCTGTTATCCATTGTATATGTATGTGTTAGACCATAGTTCCATTGCAAAAATTTAAAATATTGTGCGCATTATTCAGAGCGCAAATACCGCTTTTAATATGTATTGAGCAAAATGGGAATTGGTTTATGTTTACGGTGTTTAATGGTGGGCAACCCAATTCCTCAACATCTCTTATGTGCGGTGATCTGAGAAAGATTTCTAGAAAACGTTTCTTTTCAATTCCCTTGCATAAAACCACCTTTCCCGAAGTGATTTGTTTAATATATTTTCTTGTTTGCTTAAAGTTGTTTATTCCATCGTTCCAAAAAATTGTATGATGGTTTTTGGTAAACCAGAGAGCAGTTTTTCGGGACTTGTTATTAAGACGAGTGAAATCAAATGGAGGTTGTATAACGAAATTATTGTTAAACTTATTTTCTTTGCTAAACACAACTCCAATTTCCTTTAGAATGAACTTGTCGTTGTTATCAAAAAATACTTGTACATCAATTGCAACTAGTTCTTTCTCCATTTTATGTGATTGATATATTGTTAGACAATTCTTTGAACTAACCCACTTAAAGGACTATACTCAACTAAACGATCGTGAATAAGGAGACAATATGCTTGAGTGTTTTCATTGTTTGCTTTTTTCAAATCGATTGAAATTCTCACGTCGATAGGTCCCGATTTAACTGTTTCATTTTGATATGAAAGGTCAACTACAATAATAGGTTTACTTTTAACTTCTGTCGGTGATAAAAATGGTTCTGCTGGGCGGTTGTAATAACTCTTTTGAAACATTGCATACATATCATAAAGGTGGGCATATTTATCATTTTCAAAGTTTACATTTAAGTCATCATATGGATACGTTTCTGAATTCAAGTGGACTTTCAGGTTGGATAAATTATTTGTAACTAGTTCTCCATTCAACATGAAGGCTATAATAGCAAATCTCGGTTTTTCTCTATTACTTCCTATCTTTAGACTCCAGACGTGTTGATTTCCCTGTATCAGTTTTGGGTTAATGTATGTATCCCAACTACGGAAAGCTATCGGTAAATTTACGCCACTTTTTATTATATCGTACATTTTAATTTTTGCAGCATCACTGGGTGTTACATGAGGGATTTTCCAGCTAATATTAGTCATTTCCAAAACATATGTATGGTTTGATTTGTTTTTAACATATACATCATCCAGATTTTTTGTGAGCAAAAGTATAAGTTCATGCTTACAATTCAGTAAAACTTTTCTATAATCCTCAGCAAACCCCATTACATTTTTTAAGGGTAGCGAGAAATTAAAATTACCTTTTGTAATAATATCATTTCCACCACTCCACCCAGCATTTAAAAGTTTGCGACTCTCCTGACGACTTTCCGATAGATAATTTTTAAGGGTGCTGCTCATGCCAACAAACCGTGTTCTATCAATTTCGTGACCATTTATATCATATCTAATTTCATCAATAAAATTTGCCATACAATTATTGCGAAACGTAACCTCGATATTATCAGTGGTGCTTGTACCATCGGCTGCTACTCTCTTAACAACTCCTTGAAAATTAAGATAGCTTTCGTGAGGGAGTACATACAAGTCCTGATTTTGAATACAAATACGTATTTCAACATTTCCTTTAAATGATTGATGATACGAGGAATATGTATGATATTCCTTTTTCGAAATACTTTCATCTGAAAACGGTCTCTCACGAACATTTAAAATTTCATTCATTTTTAATGCTTTTTATTATTATTATTATCAGATTTGAATTTTGAAGCCCAGTGATTTTAAAAACAATTTGTTTTTTAATGTAAGACCCTTTCGATTTAATCCTGTTCCTTTAGCTTTACAACTGCTAGTGCGCGGTTGATGAAGTATACCGTTGCTTTTATTGTAAATTATCATTCTATTGCGCGAATATGTATGCGAATTGATACGTTTTCACCACGCAAGTTCAATAAATCTCAGTTCTGATCAACGATATGTATTGAGAGAGTACTTATTTCTCTGCAGTTAATAGGTAAATAGATGAGATTGTGTGGTGTCACAGTCATTTTATACCCCGGTGGAACCGAAATTGCAAACTCATGTAATACGTGATTTGGTATATTATCAACGTAAGAGCCACTCACAATATTACATTCCAAACGAATGGAATTAATTTTTAAAATGTTGACAGCATTATCGGACAAGTGATTTTGGTTTGCCTTTAACACTCTTTGCTTAAAACCAAACAAATGACCTATTGACCTCTCCTTATTAAAGTATATATCTTCTTTACTGCTAATTATTTCCACTTGAAGTGTATTATTATTGCTTACAATTTTCACTGTATTTTCCAGATTATAATCCTTTAACTTGTTGTAAATAAATTGAGAAATATCGTTGAGTTCATAGGAGCCGGTGGGAATAATAATAACTTTATCACCAATATGAAAGAGGTTGTTATTTACATCCACGTTGGGAATTGAGTTGTACATGTTAAACTCAACTAGCGCACACTCATATTCCCCGTTTAATTCAATTGGTGGAAAATAAACTGTGTTTATAACGGAACTATTTCCATTCACTGATAGAGTCAATGATCTAACCATTTTGAAATCTGTTGTTCAACTGGGTGTCATACAACCCCGCCCCAATCTTATATTAAAATTAAAGAAGAATAAATTGGTCAAATCCTTTTCTATATCGTCCCTTATCAATATTGTCATCCTTACTTATAAATAAAAATCCATATTTATCCTCCCAACATTTTTGACAAATTTTCGTAAATGTCTCATAATTCATGTCAGGGATGATATGATCCCGAAATATGTATCGCATATTTAAATCATCCTGTTTAAACATAATAATTACATTTGCATTGTCCCGTATAAGATGTTTTGGTATCCGTGTATATGTTTGACATAAATAAAAAGAATCAATATTTTTGTGACGACCCATACAGAAATATGATCGAATATTATCTTGTTTCTCACAAGCCACATCGTCGAAAATCATGATTGAATTATTTTTTGCTTCGGTGGGTGGTAAAACAGTTTCGTTCTGAGAGAATGTATGATATCCCATACCTTTAATCGGTTTAAATAGCTTTTCCAAGTAATCATATTTCGGTTGGTATAGACTCTTTGAAAACACGTATATATTTTCAAATCTCAAGCCATTTGGACTCTCAATAAGACTTATCATTACATTAGTTTTCCCGCAGTTGGATGGACCAACCACAAGAGCTCTAATTGTGTTTGGTAATAATTCACTGTGACGTGGTGGTTGTTTAACATTATTCACGTTCTCAATGTTACGAACAATAATGTTATTTTTTTGCTTTATTAATCGCATCCTATTATAAATATGTTTATTCCGTGATAAATCTTCAATGAATAAAGACAATATATAATGGGGAAACGTTTTTATAATCACATCAGTCATTATTTACACCGTAAACGTGGAAGTGGTCTTATTAATAAGTTAATAGATTCTCTTCCGATTGAGTTTCACATTCCTGGATATAACTATTGTGGACCCGGTACAAAGCTTGCAGAGCGATTACAGCGTGGAGATCACGGAATTAATCAGTTGGATGAAGCTTGCAAGGTTCACGATATTGCCTATTCACAAAACAACGATCTAAGCAATCGACATAAGGCAGATTCTGAATTAATTAACAAGGCTTGGGAGCGAGTAAAGGCGAAGGATAGTTCTCTTAAGGAGCGAGCAGCAGCATATTTTGTAACTAATATTATGAAAGCAAAGAAACATTTTGGAATGGGTGTTCGGAAGCGAAATAAGAAAAAACAGAAGAAGAGGAAGCGTAGGAGGATGAAAATAAATAGACTATCATCTGTTGTAAGAGAAGCGAGTCGGGAATTGAAAAAACGAAAACCCCTGGATGTGGTTAATGCAATTAAAATTGCACGTAAAGCAATACATAATTCAATCGGATCTAAGAAAAACGTTAAAGTTCCTCGAATAATAAATGTTCCCAAAATGGGGGGTTTTTTACCACTGGTACCCATCTTAACTGCATTAAGTGCTATAGGTAGTTTAGCTTCAGGAACTTCTAGTGTCGCAAAATTAATAACAAACGCAAAAATTGCTAAGCAACAGCTAGAAGAAAATAAAAGACACAACCGAAAGATGAAAGAAGTTTCCGTGGGTGAAGGTCTATACTTAAAACCCCATAAAAATGGTTACGGTTTATACCTAAAACCATACAACAGTCGTGGTGGGAGAATCAAGAAACAAAAAAACTAATTGGTCAGCTACCCAAAAGAGCATTATCAAATATAGATATAATGGAATTTGCTCAAAGAAATATACCGCATTTTAGGGGAGTGTTTATGAGAGACTCTCTCTCTAAAACACCTAAAAATAATGAGAGTGGAGTGATTAACTTGGGTGACTCAAAATCAAGGGGTACACATTGGGTAGCTTACCACAAAAACAAAAACAGCATATTCTATTTTGATAGTTTTGGAAATTTACAACCACCAAAAGAAGTTGTGAAATACTTAGGGGATAAAATCAAATATAACTATGAACAGGTACAACGTTTTGGAACATACAATTGTGGACACCTGTGCATTGAATTCCTGCTTTCATTCAAATAAAGTAACTGATTTAACGACATTTAAACAACAAGGGTGGAAAACAACAAGGGTGGAAAAACAACAGCCTGTTGCATAAAGTAACTGATTTAACGACTTTTAAACATCAAGGGTGGAAAACAACAAGGGTGGAAAAACAACAACCTGTTGCTATGGAAATCTCGGTCTGAGAACTGGTATAAAATGAGCTCGGAAATCGTTTAGTCTTTACAGTCAGAACTTTAACATTAACTTGTCAAGTCGATCAGCTTGCTTCTCACTTAAACCACCTTCTTCAAGGACAAACTTCATACCAACAACAACATCATGAATCAATCAATTCCATCAGAAAGTGAACTGGACACCATTATGGAGGAGGAAATTCTTCGAGGCGGGGTTTTAAAGGAGTTCAACACTCGAGCATTGAAGCCCTTGCTATCACAAAACAAGATGGGTATAAACGTCAGCTACCCAATTATCAATGCGCAGAGGAAGAAAACTGTTTATGGGGACTCCATTGCCTTGGAACTGGATAAATATATTCTATATCTACCAAAGAGATATAACACAATGAAAGATGGTCATCTGAAGTTGCTCAAGGACAAGGAATATCGAGTTATAAAAAGAAGCAATGATTCCCTGCAACTAGAGTTAAATACAATTGTTTAATCCACTTATCACTTTGTAATATTTATAACATTTGTACATAATCATTTATTATATTCAATAAAACATGCACACACACCCACATTAAATTCTTTTATTTGAAGAGGAAATTTAAACAATGTAAAATGATTCTTTTTCAGCCAAAAATAAAATCATATAAATAATATATATATTTTATAACTTTCATTAGTATGAAATTTAACCCTGTAAAGTATAGTTCATAAACTGGTATTACATCTTTTGTGCTGACGGTGGTGAAAGTTTTGAAAGTACCCAAAATGAGTCAATTTATTTTAAGTCAGCTTACTAGAACGAGAAATATATTAAAGAAAAAGTTTAATGATCTAAAACATTTTAAATCACAAAATGCTTACGAGTTGGAAGAAACTTTTAAGCCAATAACAGATCCCTTAAACGAACTAGTTAGTGAAAATAAAAAACGAAAGTTTATGAATACAAACGAAGATAAATCAACGGTTCTAAAGCAAAAAAGTGAAATATTTAAAAATGAAACCCCCAGTAAAAAGCTTAAGAAACATCAATTAAGGTATGATGACGATGATGATCATGATTACGAATATGATGATAATAATAGCCGAAATGAAGAAACAAAAATTTATAATGATGATGTTACTAGTGACTCAGATGATACATTTTTTTCACAGTCACATATTGAATTGGGATCAGAGCCGGAAACACCGCTAGAAACACCTTTAGAAACACAGCTAGAAAAAGAAGCAGATGCTAGCAGTCTAATTCATGCAGACTATGATTTTAATATTAGCAGTCTATCGAGAAATAAAGTTCTGGACAATGCTTATGGACCTAGAAAAAGTTCATCAACCCCCAAATCCTTAAATTTGGGGAATAGTGAATTACATATAAGTCATAATAAAATTCAATTATCAAGTGGAAGCACGTGGGATTTGACTCCTGGGCTTTATTCTCTGATTGTTCATAATAAACCTACACAATTCAGTGCCACAGACTTGAAAAATTATAAAGATATCATAACTGAGACAAGTGCACATAGAATAGATTTTGATCCAAATAAGCGAATAAAAGGAACTAGAGGATACAAGTATACAAACATTATTAAAAAGTTCATGAGCAATGCAAATATACCTCCTTCAGCTATATCCACCCCAATTCAATCAAAACAAAAAAAATCAAATAAAAAGGGATTTGGATACATGTCCTTACAAAGAGCAAAACCCAATTATATTTATTGGGATGACGTCAATGAATTAGTTGAAAGATTGCAGCTTTTAATAGCTTCAAAGGCCGCTGGCAACACTAATCACAATAACGAGATCATGTCTATAATAGAAGAACTGCGAGAGGCTAAAATTATATATTAATTGAATAAATAAGGTTCACAAACTTTAAATTACCTTATAAACAAAATGTCTGTCGACAAGTTTAGTCACTTTTCAGACGAAAAAGAGCACACAGATATTTTAAAAAGGGATATTAAAACTGTTGTGGGGTTGTACATTGATGGCGACGAAAACCTGAATACCCAACAGAAACGAATTAAAAATTGTGGGAACCCAATAGATTATTCGGATGCAACGACGAAAAAATATGTCGATGAAAACTTGGAGACGTTAAAGAAAGACCTTAATACGAAAATAAATACATCCCTTAATCGAAGACTTTCTAAAATAACTTCTTTGGAAAATTTAGTTCAAGTTAATAATGGGAGGGTTGATAATGTTGATAAAATCCTATCCAATATGTTAACAAAGATTAATAGTATTGAGAGCTATGTTTATAAATATGTTACTCAACCGAAATCAGTTTTAAAATCACAGACAGTTGAAATAGAAGGTACTGCAACTCCAATAGTAAGAAAGTTCTAGTACCAAAAAATATGAGTGATAAATTGGGTATTGTTAAAGAAATTCATGCTCCGTGTCGACGTAATTTTAAACGTCGAAGGGTAGTGACAAAGGGTATAAATGACCTCTGGCAAGCAGATTTAGTGGAAATGGGAAAGTATTCAAAGCTTAACGGAGGATATTTTTATATTTTGACTGTTGTGGATTGTTTTAGCAAATATGCCTGGGGAGAAGCATTAAAATCAAAAAGCGCTAAAGATGTCTCAATGGCAATGGAAAAAATTTTCAAATCTGGACGTGGAACACCAAAAAATTTACAAACGGATGATGGAACTGAATTTTTTAACAAACAATTTAACGCGTTAATGAAACAATATGGAATAAACCATTATTCTACCTATTCAATTGTAAAAGCTTCAATTGTGGAACGCTTCAACAGAAGTTTGAAGGAACTTATGTGGCGTGAATTTAGTTTTAGCGGAACATACAAGTGGGTTGATATGTATAAAAAATTAATTGATATATACAACAAAAGACCACATACAACAATTAAGGTCGCCCCAATTGACGTCAATTCTTCCAATGAAAAACACATTTTGAAAACAGCCTACAATCATCTCAAAATGTTTAGTGTGGGGAAATTGCGTAATGGAGATTATGTACGCATCAGTAAATATAAACATGTGTTTGAAAAGGGGTATACACCGAATTGGACTACAGAAATTTTTAAAATAACAAGTGTGAAAAACACATACCCTACCACATACTTGTTGGAAGACTTTGAAGGTACTCCAATACAAGGTGGATTTTACAAAGAAGAACTGAAAAAAACTCGTTTCCCAGACAAATATTTAGTGGAAAAAATAACAAAGAGAGACGGGAATAAAGTCCGTGTACGTTGGTTGGGGTTTTCAAAAAAATATGATAGCTGGGAATCTAAAGATAATATTTTATAGAGCAACTCTTATTCGGATTGAATATGATCAGACCCGCATGCACAACTTTAAGCAAAACAAAAGGTGAGTTAAAATACCTTAGTAATTTTATTAATTATATTTTTTCTCTCCATCTCTTTCTCATTTCAGTTGAATATGTTCACCTTTTATCATCTAACGTAGTTTCATTGTAAATTCTAAAATTAATTATAGTTATAATTAATCTGATGATGCCATTATACAACTTTATCATAAAAAAAAATAAACATAAACTTAAGTTTATTATTATTATTTATTATCTAAAACAGAAAGGGAAATCAAAAAAATTATAAAGATAGAGATAAAAAACCAGCTGAAGAAGATGATGAGTAATGGGGAGAAATAAATAATTTGATCCACAGTCGATGGTAGACTTAACAGAAGTTACAAAAGATGTGACCTGCGTTTACAAACTTATGAATTGCTTATTTAAAATGTTTTGAGGTGAGAGCAGTATAGCAGTTGTGATTTTTATCAAAATGACAGATTGTGAGGGATATTTTACGATCCCTGCTGAATGTATGAAAACTCTGAATATATGAGAACAAAATAAAAACAAGAGGGAAGTCGGGTGCCCCGACTATCACTTACGCATAACTCAGCTAAAGGGAGTGCGAGGGAGATGGATATATGGATTGTATGAAAACTCTGAATATATGAGAACAAAATAAAAATGATAAATGCATTTAATTTTTGATAAGTTAAGTAAGCATATGAAATGATCTACGAAGGATTTTTCGGTATGCTTTTCATCCATTTCGGTTTTTATTAATTTTAAATATGAATTTTTAAATTAAACAATTATAGTTAATTTAAATATTTTAATCTGTGATTTAAATATGAAATTCTTTTTTAATGACGTAAAATAATTAAAGTAAATATGATTAACAATGAATCTAATATATTGGTCCTTAATTGAAATGTTTTCAAATTATATCATGCAATGATTTTATATTTAATTCAAATATATACATACCCTGCAGTAAAAATGCGAACTAGTCTGAAAAACAACTAGTTAAATAACTAATATAAAGCAACCGGAATTTGTCTGAATGCATTTGGACTACACAGGGTCTAGAAAATTTGTGCTAGTCGAAAAAATGATTAATACAAAACTAGTAAAAAATAAACTTGTCTCGGACTAGTACCTTTCTGACAAAAAAAACCTTAAAAATATTTAACTGGTAGAACAAATACATGTTAGAGTCTAGTTAAAAGGCAACTGGAATTTAACTAGTTGCAAATGAAACACATATGATCCAAAAATATAGCCTAGAGGGTAAATGTCTTGGGAAATTTAGCACTAAACAAATCAAACACTCGAGGTCCTCGGTTCAATCCCCAGTCTCTGTACATTTTTTTTTGTTTGCTAGGTGATGCTTTAGTTTTATTTTAAACTTTGTTTAATCTGTCCGAGGCAATATATATGTGAAAAATCACTGTTTTGAATTATGTCACACTAAAATTCATAAACCTTGTTAGGGCATTACAAAATGTGATGCGTGTATGGCTCAATCAGTTAGTGTGTCTACAAATCCAAAGGTCCCGGGTTCAAGTCCTAGAGAGGGCGACTTGCCTCAAAAAAAGTAAGTTTGTTTTAATTCCATTTAATTATCATTTACTGTATTTGATTACATAATAATTATCAGAAATTCTCTAAGGACCGCGCCTATTAATTGGATACTAAATTAGGAGAGCGTCAAGTTAGGCATCGTCAAGTACTAGTGAAATTCAATCACTTGATGGTTTAGAGATTATTTTTAATTTTTTCGTGAAAATATTTTTTTGAGTGTAGTTTAACAGCTGTAACTATAAATTGGTTAACAGTCACTAGTGCAAAACTAGTAGCAAATGGACTAGTTGTTTCCGACGACAAGCATATGAAAAATGGACCACTTCGTTACATGGAAATGGACATACCTTGAACTAGTTAACCTTCTTGACCCAACTAGTATTTTAATAGTCCAAAACTGATTCCGTTTCCTGCAGGGTATATACTAAGAATCTTTGCATTCAATATGCAGATATTTATTTTAACTAGTGCATTTTTGTATATTGTTTAGATTGAAAGAGAGGGAAATATGTTGAACCTTCTGAAACTACAGGTAGCCAAAATAAAAGACTTTGGCCTAGTACTCACTTCAATCAAAAAGGCAACGAAACAAAAATTTCTATACAAGAATGACAGGCGGAAAATTTCGTGATCAAAATTTTGTATGGAGATTTTCATTTTGTAAGCTTTTCGATTAAAGTGAGTACTAGGCCTTAAAAGAAAAAAATCATAACCAGGTCGGAGAATAGAAATATATGAAATATAAAGAGTGTCTAGAAAATAGATGTTTGCTGTGGTAGGCGTGGTTAGAAAAGGAAAGAAAGAGTTGAATCTAGAATAATTGTTTCAATTAGAAGAAATTTAATATTTTAATCATCAAGTAGTTTAGTATGTGTTAAGATTATAAAGTGTAAAAAGATTCTACTATCATAAAAGTAGTCTAAAATATCAAAATGCGACGACATTTTAAGATGTGTACATTTTTGTTTTCTAATTATTTTTATTTGTATTTAACGGGAACGGACCTTTCATCAAATGTTCAGACAGTGGCAATTTTCGAATAAAAACAGGTTTTCTTTCCATATTTATATTATTTTTCTCTATTAAAGGATAGTATAAATTCCTATGTACTGGGGTAATTTATATATTAAATTAATTTCTTCTACGAAGTTTGCGTGGTTTCCGTAATCCTCCTCATTTCCGATTGGATTTCCGTTTTCGTTCCTCTATCCAGCTGTACTGGATATCGAGTTCTCTATACCATTTAATCTCCTCCTCGAGCAGGAGTATATTATCCTCCAATGATAGTATCGATGCCTTCATCGTTTCTACCTCCTGTATGGATTGTTCTACTTTAGAAGAATCGACCTCTCTTGATTGATTCAAAAGCGTCTCCAGCTTTGCCTGCTGGTCAAAGGTGAGATTTTCAATAGGTATTAACTCGCAGATTCCTTAAGCATGTTTGTTGAACACACTCGATCTCCTTTCCGCTACTTCTTCCTTTTTGATGAATCCCATCTTAATCCACTTCTCACATTTCTCGTTTAACAGCTCGAGGGATTTTCCAATGATTGGCTCCATATTTATAATTTTCAAGTGCCCAACTGTCATTTCATATAACAATACATCTTTTTTTCCACTCAAATTTGCTATTTATCGTGACCAACATTTGACCTTTAAACAGATGATGATTAAAATAATGGGGTGTGCTGATAAAAAAGTTTATGGTTAGGACAACCGTCTATTGTTTTATCCCTGTTAAGCTGATTTTGTATGATATTTGTTTATGGATGTTAAGTTTACAAGAATTGTACCTTATATAGATATTGCTGTACAACCCTTTGTATCATCACTTTCTGTATTGCTGTCGGTAACCATCACTTTAGGATTATTACCTGGTTATCAATAGTTCTCCTGCTTAATGACTTTAAAATTATGGATGACAAATTTTTACTAACCCTCTGACCATTTTTTATTTATATTCTGTTAACTACATCTTTATATTATTTTTATGAATAGATACATTCATAAGAAATTGTTCTTTTTGTTTCCGACTGTGTTAAACTGTTGTTGACAATCTTGACATTGGGATTATTATACACTTGACCTCTTTGTTATTCTTAGACCTTGTAATATTGTTAATAACTGTGGTTATGGGATACAAGGCTAGCAAGTGGCGATAGTGAAAAATGTATAATGGAATCCGCGATACGAACCGAGATATATAGGAAGGAAGAATGAAAATAATAAATATCTAAAATAATAATAGCTGATATAATACACTTGTGGAATGAGATTATATGATACTTTTTAATCTTGTTGGGAGATATTTGCAAATAATCGGAATGGAAAGATTTAATGGTATTTATGATCAAATTATAGGCGTGATATACTTAACTTTCTTGTTTTTGTTTCGTTACAACAATGTAATGAGTATTGAGTAGGTGTAGGTAAAATAGTATTTTATATTAATATTCTATCTATATTTTGCATTCAATATTCATTTATTAGTTTTCTATGTTTAAGCAGGTTTGAATAATAAGAATAATATCTCAAATATTAGTATTATTCTGTGTGTTAAAAATTTTGATGTTAAGTTTTATGATAATTGTTAGCTAATCAATGACGAGAAAATGTGTTATGTTTAACAGGTCTAAGGAAACCGGTTTCCATATTGTGTACACATCTTAAGGGCGGTTTTTCTTCTCTAAGCATTGGTTTTTAAGTAATTTAATGTCAGGAAGTTAATGTTATATACATCATTATAAATTTGAGACCAGATATGATAAGAAATATAACTATGAAATTGATTAATATGTTCAAGAATTATTTTAACTGATGCCTTGTTACTATTAGCTGTTATTAGCTGGTTTTTAGTTGTTACTATCTGTTTTATTTGTTGTGAGATGTTAAAGATATTTTATAGAGAAAGAGAATAGAGAAAGAAGATTAACTTCAATAAATTAATTAATAAGTAAAATTATTGAAATTTATAAACAATTAAATATTAATAAATTAATTAAAATTAATAAACAAAATTATCTAAAAAAAAAAAACAAACAAAAAATATTACAATAAATACGACAAAATTTCTACAAGCTCTATGCGAGTCTTTTTTATCAAATCTTTATTGGCCATTTGTTGAAAGGAAATAACCTTAGAATCAATTTAACACGTTCTGGGGCGGAAAGAGAAATCGGTATTTGAAAATATTTTCCCACATCTGAGAATCATTAACTTGTGAGATTTGTTTCATTGGACGTTGTTTTAATTTCTTTACTAGTTTTACAATCATAGGATACATATTTCCCTAAAATGATCGGACATGTTTGTCTTAGTTAACAATCTTTAAATACTTTGGGTGTATGACCTTTCTCACGTACATAGGAATCACAGTTGAGTATTAATTGCTCATAATGAGGAAAAAAGTCACGTGATTAATATTGTTGCATGGGGGATGTCGAGGATGGACGAAAGGTGAGCTACATTTTCTCACGTGGGTGTACGAACTTTCTCACGTATGTACAATCAAATAAAAACACCTCTTAACGAGGTAAAAAACTAGTGACGATCGCACCTTCAACATACAAAAGTTCTGATATCAACATTTGTGACGAAAAATTATTACACTCGTCATTAAATAGACTTTCTAATCTTTTCTCATTCGGCCCGCCCTAGCAGACTATTCCAGTCTTTTTCCCTTCACAGGCATTTTCTATTGCAGCAAGCCGAATAAAAAAATATTAGAAAGTCTATTTAATGACGAGTGTAATATTTTTTCGTCACAAATGTTGATATCAGAACTTTTGTATGTTGAAGGTGCGATCGTCACTAGTTTTTTACCTCGTTAAGAGGTGTTTTTATTTGATATCAGAAGTTTTTGTTTGTTTACATTTGCTCTCATAGGAGCTAATATATACATTTAAATTTAAATTGGTCAATCATAATTTGTAAGCCATTGTATTTAAACAAATTAAGTTAAAAAGTATTTCAAAATACCTTTTAAACGAGGTATGGCACATGTTTGTACCTTTAGTAGTGTAGAACTTACAAACTAACGAAATTTAGCCATTTTTAGCTTTTTTCCCGCTAAAGTAGCGGCTTTTTCCAAAAGTCGTAGAACAAAAGATTCCTATATGGAACTCTTAAGTGCAAATTTACTGATTCCATGACCCTAAAATACAGTTCGGATACCCTCACACAAAATTCAATACTCAGGAAGCTTTAGTTGTTCGAGCTGGCAAAAGTGGCTATTTTCGTATAAAAATAACTTTTAAACGTGACTTTTTACAGTAATGTGTTATATACCAAAATTTAAGGAATCTCAAGGGCTATACAGTTTAAAGTTCTCAAGAAAATCGTTAGAGCCGTTTTTGAGAAAAATAAAAAAAAGCTAAAAAAAAAGTTTTAAAAAATTGTCTTTTGTTCATATTTTTTTAATTATTACATTTACACAAATTGCATATAGAAGGCGTTTATAGCATTTAAAAATACATTTCAAACGAGATGCAGCACAAGTCTGTAGCTTTAGTAGTATAGAAGTTACGGTTTTCCGAATTTTAGCTATTTATAGCTGTTTTCCCGCTAAACTAGCGAGTTTTTCCAAAAGTGGTAGAACAAAAGTTTTTTATATCGATGGGATGAACGTCATATTAAATTTTCAAAACTTAAGAAACATGTTTTGGACAAACTGACAAACTGACAAACTGACAAACAGAATTAAATTTTCATTTTGGGAAGAAGAAGGAAATCTTATTTTGGCTATAACTTTTGAACGGAGCGTCGGATTTTGACAAATGACCCCTCATTCGACGGGTATTTTCAAAAGGAATACAACTAAAACATTGCGAGGGGGCATTTAGCCCCACCGGCCCCAACAGCTCCAAATTTCGAAATTTTCATTTTTTCACTTTCACCGCTCTCTCTCCCAAGCCAATTGATTTTCTTAAAGTCTTGGTATGCAATCCTTTAAGTTTTTGCAATACCTTTCGATTGGTGTATTACTCATTACGATCGGACTATCACAGCAGATTTTCAATTTTGCGGCTATATAATAGTAGTCGCCTTCGCACTCTCCTGGTGCGCTTCGTCACTACATGGACTGCCGTCCATAGTGATGTACATAGAAAGCCCAGTTTAATATTAATTGCTCATAATGAGGAAAAGGTCACGTGATCAGCACCAAATGAATATAAATTGAAAGCCCCTTATCATTGTTATTGATCTTTCAAATCAAAACGAATCAATAAAAACTGTTTCTATTGATGTGAGAATTTCAACAGAACTGAGGATACCAAGTCATGAAAATACCCAAGCTTTTTGTCTCTCATACATGATCGTTTAGAATAACCCTTTAAACGGACTTGTACAACGAGTTGTTTAACATTAGGATAATGATGAAAGATATTGTTTCAGTTGATAATATTCTTTGATAATATTACTAATTTCATTCTATAGGAAATGAGAATAGTATTTGAACAAGATGCTAACTTGAATAATAGTTTTGTAATGAAACAACCATAGGATTTCACTTTACTAAATACAAAATCTCGAAAGACTGCAATTTGGTTAAGCAATAAACATCATAACATCGTCAACATCGTCAGCTCATTAATATTGAGGAAATTGATTGTCCGTCCCTATACAGGTTTAGGGGGAAACCGGTTTCCATATTATGAAACACATATTAAGGGCGGGGTTTGTGCTCTAAACAATGCATACATTATTTTAAAATTTATTCAAGATTTTAAGGAGGACTTTCAATTCCTCCTAAACACAAAAACGATGTTTATGAGTCAAGGTGGATATGATCTTAAAACTATGAAATATGGTGAGCACTTTACATTTTGTAATCCCGAGTTGACACCAGCAACATGCGCCTGCCACTTCTATGCAAATCGTCGGGATGGAGCCAGAAAATGAATTTCAATATATAATGAAATATTTTTAGAATCCCAAAATAAATGAATAAATATATTATTGTGTTACAAATGAAACAAAGTCTTTTTGGAGAATGGAGAATGGACTAATTGCGGGATCGCGATTTCAACCCCTATTATGGCACGTGTTAGAGTTAGCCTTGGGCATTGGCGTAACGTTTATGATCTTATCAAAGAGCGCGCGCCTTGAGGCTTGTGTCTTTTATTGCGGTCGGGAACTGTAATAGGTGCGCAGGTTTGGGTACCCCTTGTGCGAGTCCCTTTTCTGACATCTTGTGATCAATATTGCTACATGGGGATGTGGTGGATGGGTGGAAGGTGAGCGACATTTTCTCACGTGGGTGTGTAGCCTACATAGAAAGCCTAGTTGAATATTAATTACTCATAATGAGGAAAAAGTTTCTAGCAAATTTAGCATTTGTCTAAAACTTCTTAAAGGGGATGATTGCGAGGAAGGGATGGTCGTGGAATAGCATGATCTCCCATATGAAGGGGGGATTTCTGTGCGAAGTTGCTGTGAAGGAACTTTAGTTCGAACTGAAAGACCACTGGATCAGCAACATCAGCAACAAACGAACATCAATAATCAACCAAACAACAAAACAGCTATACAGTTAAACAACTAGAAACCAGCTAATAACAACTAGTCAGTTAAACAACAAAAAACAGCTATACAACCACTAATCAGTTAAACAACAAGCAAAAAACAACAGTTAAACAGCTAAACAACAAATACCTAATATGAACTAATCAGCTAAACAACAATCAGCTAATAACAAGTAATCAATAAAACAACAAGGAACAAACAACAGTTAAACATCAAGAAACATCAGTTAAACAGCAATAACAACATCAAGAAACAACTATATCATCAAGAAACAACTACATCATCAAGAAACAGCTATATCATCAAGAAAGAACTACATCATCAAGAAACAACTATATCATCAAGAAACAACTACATCATCAAGATACAGCAGTTAAACAACAAAACATCATGAATAACAACCACGTGTGTTTCCTTTAAGAAAATGGTGATTTCATTTTTGAGGATCATCGGATGATTTTCTCCAAACTTCAAGGGAGGGATCGAGTCGGTGAGAGAGAAACTAGGTATGGTGTACATATGCTAACATGTCCCTGGGCCGACGATGACGTAAGAGAGGGCCTGGATACTTGTCAATGTCACCAGGCACCATACATTAGAATTAAAGCTATTAATTTAATAAAGAAATAAAAAAATCGTAACCTTAAATTTAAAAATAAACAATTTTAAAAATCTATAGCTATATATATTTGTAAAATTATTAAAAAAAAATATATATATAATAAAAATATATTTGAACTTCAAATTAACATATTCTTTTGTTTGGGGGATGTGTTTGTTTTCAGCTATTTCTTTTGAATGTTATTTTGCTATGGGGGTGGGTGTTTGCTTTTAGCTGTTTCTTTTCAGTTAAAAATATTCTATAAATGTTTTCAATGCCAAGCAAAGGGACCCCTGTTCAAGGGTGTTCTTGGCTATACTAATTAAGTGACCAAAGTGATCACATGTGAACGTGTAAACAGCCTGTGACGTAAACAGCCCGTGACATTTTCTAGTGCTGATGCTAAGTAAAAGGTCACTGATCCACTAAAAGGGTCGCTAACAACTACCTGTTGCCATCCTGATCACACCATATTAGCATATAGAATTTCCTTCCGTCGTATTTTTTATATCTAAGTATCGGTCACCCGCCGTACTCCAGGAAACACCACCGGCCAACTCTCATAATCCATTTCCCTAATTAATTTTACTAATTTGGGGACTATATTTAGAACTCTTTCATATATTTTAACTTATGAGTTAAACTAATGTTTTCATATTTAGTGTATAAAAAAGAACCTATTACAAAATTCCAAATAAACATGAGCTAAATTCAAATTTACATATTCTTTTTGCTTGGGGTAGGTGATTGTTTCTCAGTGGCAAGCAAAGGGATCCCCTATTTAAGGGTTTGTGTCGCTTGCTCTTAACAACATGTTTTTCTGTCTGATCCCACCATCCCGTGATGTTATCCAGTATGATAATTAAGTGACCCCGTGCACGTGTGAAACAGCCACTGAGCAACTAAAAGGGTCGTTTGCTATCAACAACCTGTTGCCACTCTGATTACACATATTTGGCCCGTGATTTATTTTGGCTATAACTTTTGAACGGAGCGTCGGATTTTGACAAATGACCCCTCATTCGACGGGTATTTTCAAAAGGAATACAACTAAAACATTGCGAGGGGGCATTTAGCCCCACCGGCCCCAACAGCTCCAAATTTCGAAATTTTCATTTTTTCACTTTCACCGCTCTCTCTCCCAAGCCAATTGATTTTCTTAAAGTCTTGGTATGCAATCCTTTAAGTTTTTGCAATACCTTTCGATTGGTGTATTACTCATTACGATCGGACTATCACAGCAGATTTTCAATTTTGCGGCTATATAATAGTAGTCGCCTTCGCACTCTCCTGGTGCGCTTCGTCACTACATGGACTGCCGTCCATAGTGATGTACATAGAAAGCCCAGTTTAATATTAATTGCTCATAATGAGGAAAAGGTCACGTGATCAGCACCAAATGAATATAAATTGAAAGCCCCTTATCATTGTTATTGATCTTTCAAATCAAAACGAATCAATAAAAACTGTTTCTATTGATGTGAGAATTTCAACAGAACTGAGGATACCAAGTCATGAAAATACCCAAGCTTTTTGTCTCTCATACATGATCGTTTAGAATAACCCTTTAAACGGACTTGTACAACGAGTTGTTTAACATTAGGATAATGATGAAAGATATTGTTTCAGTTGATAATATTCTTTGATAATATTACTAATTTCATTCTATAGGAAATGAGAATAGTATTTGAACAAGATGCTAACTTGAATAATAGTTTTGTAATGTTTTGTTTTGTAGTTTTTCGCTAACAACTACCTGTTGCCATCCTGATCACACCATATTAGCATATAGAATTTCCTTCCGTCGTATTTTTTATATCTAAGTATCGGTCACCCGCCGTACTCCAGGAAACACCACCGGCCAACTCTCATAATCCATTTCCCTAATTAATTTTACTAATTTGGGGACTATATTTAGAACTCTTTCATATATTTTAACTTATGAGTTAAACTAATGTTTTCATATTTAGTGTATAAAAAAGAACCTATTACAAAATTCCAAATAAACATGAGCTAAATTCAAATTTACATATTCTTTTTGCTTGGGGTAGGTGATTGTTTCTCAGTGGCAAGCAAAGGGATCCCCTATTTAAGGGTTTGTGTCGCTTGCTCTTAACAACATGTTTTTCTGTCTGATCCCACCATCCCGTGATGTTATCCAGTATGATAATTAAGTGACCCCGTGCACGTGTGAAACAGCCACTGAGCAACTAAAAGGGTCGTTTGCTATCAACAACCTGTTGCCACTCTGATTACACATATTTGGCCCGTGAACAATTTTTTGTCCACCACTACAATTAGTTCCCTCGTATTTTCTGTGTCTAAGCAAAGGACACCCGGCACACCCCAGTAATTTCTCCCCCATTAACTAGGATAACCCAAATATATCGCTATGATCACCTGACACACCCCAGTAACTTCTCACCCGCTTAACTAGATTCCCTCCCCTCGTTTCACCCTATTTTTCTAACTTCTCCCACGTTCGATCCCGTCAACCTACTCGTCAACCACTTAAGCAGAATGCCTCCCCTCTTTTCACCCCATTTCCTAGATACAAAAGCTGGATATAACTATTGTGGACCCTAATTTACGATCACCCGTCACACCCCAGTAACTTCTTCCCGCTTAATAAGAGTCCCGATTTCTTAAACGAAATTCGGGGGAGCGAATTCCTGAATACAATTCCTAGATATAAGCAACTTATCACCCTAATTTACGATCACCCGTCACACCCCAGTAGTATCTCCCCCGATTTCTGGACCGAATTTCGGGATTCCTGATTCCTGAATACAAACCCTACATACAAAAGCTGGATATAACTATTGTGGACCCTAATTAACGATCACTCGTCACGCACCCATTAACTTTAATTACCCCCACACCTGTCACATTGTCCTGATTTATTACCCTAATTAGCATAATTAATTACCTCCCCCTCCACTTTTGTATCCAGCCTTTGTATCCAGAACCCCCATAAACATACTACTGACCTTTCCTTTTAATAACACCTACAAAATCAGTAGCAGAATTGAGAAGGCAAGGAGCCGAGGCAGAAAGATGGTTAAAAGGTAATCAGTCAAGGTCAAGGCGTGTGGATGAAATTGGGGGATACCCTGAATACGAGGATGAACCAGATCTGGCACTAGTAGAAGCCTATCAGCAAAACCGTAGGCCAGAATACCGTAAAGACCAGGTGAGAAGCCAAGGGCATACCAACCAGAACTCAGGTTGGACAACATACCAGACCCCTCAAACATGCACGGCACCACTCCATTTACTTTCTTGCTTTAAGTGCCATAAAGAAGTGGACTATTACCTCAAACATCCGACTGTTGAGCCGAAATGTGGTTCCTATTTCCACGAAACCACCTGCAGAATATGTGGTTTAAGAGATTCTGTAACCACATCTGCTCCGGTGTGTTTACAAACGAGTCTGCCGGCGAACAACGGGATAACCACGCAGACGGAGGCCACCCCGAAACAATAAACGTACCCACTCCAAAACAAATCTCCCCAGATAAAAGCCTTCCTCAAAGAGAGCAGGAGTACTACCAAATCAGGGAACGCATTTTTGAAGGCACAGAAGAACTAGATAATACCACCCGAGACCACCGGAAAATACAAAGATTATATGGACGGCGAGCTGATGGTCATCGGCCATAGGTCATAGATACCGTGGTACATAAGCGAAATGACAACAGGCTTTTTGCCCAGACAAAAGTGGACGGAGAAGAAATAATAGCCCTACTTGTCTCAGGAGCTGGCGCAAACTGCATCGGATAAGGGGCTGAAGCCTTCTTACAGAATCGAACTAAGAAGATATCAAAAATGGTCGGGCAAAATGTTCGCACCGCCAGCGGTGAAGAAAGTCACGTCAAAGGAGCTATAGTTCTAACAGTCGAATGGGAAGGCGAAGTTAAGGATCTCGAATTTTTGATCGTGCCTGGGTTAAACCAAAGATTCTACTTTGGCATTGACTTCTGGATCGCTTTCGGCTTACCAGTCATAGGAAAGCGATGGAATGAGATAAAAAATTCGCTTCCAATATCCGAAATCGATCTGGATGAAGGAACTCCGAAGCCCGAGTCCACTTACACACCACACAAGCTTACGGCAACCCAACAAGAGGAGTTGACCAGAGTCATAGATACATATCCCTCATGCATAGATAAAGGACTAGGCAAAACTGACCTCGAGGAACATATAATCAAAGTCACGGAAGAAGACTTGCCGATCAAGCAACGGCACTACCCGATCTTACCAGCAAAACAAAAGCTGGTGTATGACGAATTAGATCGGATGTTAAAATTGGGTGTGATTGAGGAAAGCAACAGTAGCTGTAGTTCTCCAGTAACCCTAGTGCAGAAAGGTACTAAGAATAGGCTTTGCCTCGATGCTCGCAAAGTAAATACTCGAACTATAAAAGATGCATACCCGTTACCCCATATTGAAGGTCTTTTGAGCCGACTACAAGAGACGTACTACATTTCTGCAATAGATCTGAAAGATGCCTTTTGGCAAATACCCCTGGAAGCGAAAAGTCGCGAAAAGACAGCTTTTACAGTGCCAGGTCGACCTTTGTACCAATACACTGTAATGCCTTTCGGATTGTGCAATGCTGCACAAAGAATGTGCAGGCTGATGGACAAAGTAATTCCAGCTGCATTACGAGAACACGTATTCGTGTATTTGGATGATCTCCTGGTGTGTTCACCTACATTTGAAAAACACCTTAAATTGTTACGACAAGTTAGCAGCTGTCTACAAAAAGCAAAACTAAACATCAATGTAGAAAAAAGCAAGTTTTGCTATAGCCAAGCGCGATATTTGGGCTATGTTGTAGGTGGGGGATGCATCAAATCGGACGATACAAAAATTCAGGCAATACAAGAATTTCCCCAGCCACAATCTGCAAAGCAGATGAGGAGGTTTTTGGGCATGACAGGATGGTACCGACGCTTTATTCAAAATTATGCAATAATTGCAGCACCTCTTTATGACTGTCTGAAGAAGGAGCGTCTTAAGAAATTTGAGATGCATGAAGCGGAAGTAAAGGCTTTTAGGGCTTTGAAAGAAGGCATGGTATCAGCCCCCGTTCTAATTACACCGGACTTCAAAAAACCATTTGTTATCCAGTGTGACGCTTCAAAAACAGGAGTCGGGGGGTGTTATTTCAAGTAGACGAGGCAGGTGGTGAACACCCCATAGGTAACATGTCTGCCAAACTAAATAAAGCACAGACTAACTACAGCATTACCAAGCTTGAATGCTATGCTGCAATTCTTAGCATTAGTAAATTTCGTGCATATGTAGAAGGAATGTCCTTCACGGTAATTACCGATCATGCTAGCTTAAAATGGCTAATCTACCAAAAGGATTTATCCGGTAGATTAGCAAGGTGGAGTTTAAAATTACAGGCTTTTGACTTCACAGTAGAGCATCGTAAGGGATCCCTCAAGGTGGTTCCCGATGCACTATCAAGAGTACATATGGATGAGGTTGCAATGGCCAACGCCAATACTATGGAATTGCGCCTGGATCTAAATTCTGCAGAATTTCAATCGCCGGATTACGAAAAATTAATTCATACGATTGAAGAAAGTGCAGGAAAAATTCTCGATACTGAGATAATCGAGGAATACGTTTATAAACGAATGGGCTTCACATCAAATGATGCCATAAGAGATGCCTTGCAAGACTTAGACAGTTCTACTACTGGCCGTCTATGACCAACGACGTGCAGAAAGTAGTAACTGAATGTGAAATCTGTAAAGTCAGCAAAACCTCCAACAAAACAACAAGACCTCCAATGGGTAACCAACAGGTTACCGAAAGGCCAGTACAAAGGTTGTACATTGACCTTATGGGCCCGTATTCCCGAACCAAAACTGGAAACACAGTAATATTCGTATGCTTGGATCATTTTTCGAAATTTGTATGGCTACAACCAATGCGACAAGCCGTTTCTGCCGAAGTCATCAAATTTTTGGAAACCCATATATTTCACCAATTTGGCGTACCTTAATTTATACATTCAGACAACGGTAAGCAGTTTGTTGCGCAGGCTTTCACTGAACTCCTTGATAAATATGGTATACGACATGTGAGAACGGGGTTCTACTCCCCTCAAGCCAACGCGGCTGAAAGAGTAAACCGTTCAGTACTCCAAATGTTACGGGCAACAATCGCACAAGATCAGCGAAATTGGGATGTACAATTAAGCCGAATTGCTTGTACTCTCAGAAGTGGATTACATGAGTCCATCGGCATGGAACCATACTATGCGATGTTTGGAGCACGCATGATCACCCATGGGACTGCGTACCCCATACTGAAAAAACTGGGAGGCATTCGATCCGCAAGTCCTGAAATATCGTTACCAGATAAAATGGACTTAGTGAGAGAAAAAGTCCGTCAAGGACTAAACCACGCCCACAAACGAGCTGAAAAGGCATATAACACCCGCTGTAGGAATGTTGAATTTGCAGTAGGAAAGGTGGTTTACCGAAAAAACTACAAGCAAAGTAACAAAGCCGAAGGCTATAACGCCAAACTAGGACCCAATCGAATCCGATGTGTGGTATTAAAGAGGCAATGCCTTGTATGAATTGGGAAATACCACCGGGAAGAGTATTATATTATAATATTAGCCCTACTAGCCCTACTTGTCTCAGGAGCTGGCGCAAACTGCATCGGATAAGGGGCTGAAGCCTTCTTACAGAATCGAACTAAGAAGATATCAAAAATGGTCGGGTAAAATGTTCGCACCGCCAGCGGTGAAGAAAGTCACGTCAAAGGAGCTATAGTTCTAACAGTCGAATGGGAAGGCGAAGTTAAGGATCTCGAATTTTTGATCGTGCCTGGGTTAAACCAAAGATTCTACTTTGGCATTGACTTCTGGATCGCTTTCGGCTTACCAGTCATAGGAAAGCGATGGAATGAGATAAAAAATTCGCTTCCAATATCCAAAATCGATCTGGATGAAGGAACTCCGAAGCCCGAGTCCACTTACACACCACACAAGCTTACGGCAACCCATCAAGAGGAGTTGGACAGAGTCATAGATACATATCCCTCATGCATAGATAAAGGACTAGGCAAAACTGACCTCGAGGAACATATAATCAAAGTCACGGAAGAAGACTTGCCGATCAAGCAACGGCACTACCCGATCTTACCAGCAAAACAAAAGCTGGTGTATGACGAATTAGATCGGATGTTAAGATTGGGTGTGATTGAGGAAAGCAACAGTAGCTGTAGTTCTCCAGTAACCCTAGTGCAGAAAGGTACTAAGAATAGGCTTTGCCTCGATGCTCGCAAAGTAAATACTCGAACTATAAAAGATGCATACCCGTTACCCCATATTGAAGGTCTTTTGAGCCGACTACAAGAGACGTACTACATTTCTGCAATAGATCTGAAAGATGCCTTTTGGCAAATACCCCTGGAAGCGAAAAGTCGCGAAAAGACAGCTTTTACAGTGCCAGGTCGACCTTTGTACCAATACACTGTAATGCCTTTCGGATTGTGCAATGCTGCACAAAGAATGTGCAGGCTGATGGACAAAGTAATTCCAGCTGCATTACGAGAACACGTATTCGTGTATTTGGATGATCTCCTGGTGTGTTCACCTACATTTGAAAAACACCTTAAATTGTTACGACAAGTTAGCAGCTGTCTACAAAAAGCAAAACTAAACATCAATGTAGAAAAAAGCAAGTTTTGCTATAGCCAATCGCGATATTTGGGCTATGTTGTAGGTGGGGGATGCATCAAATCGGACGATACAAAAATTCAGGCAATACAAGAATTTCCCCAGCCACAATCTGCAAAGCAGATGAGGAGGTTTTTGGGCATGACAGGATGGTACCGACGCTTTATTCAAAATTATGCAATAATTGCAGCACCTCTTTATGACTGTCTGAAGAAGGAGCGTCTTAAGAAATTTGAGATGCATGAAGCGGAAGTAAAGGCTTTTAGGGCTTTGAAAGAAGGCATGGTATCAGCCCCCGTTCTAATTACACCGGACTTCAAAAAACCATTTGTTATCCAGTGTGACGCTTCAAAAACAGGAGTCGGGGGGGTGTTATTTCAAGTAGACGTGGCAGGTGGTGAACACCCCATAGGTAACATGTCTGCCAAACTAAATAAAGCACAGACTAACTACAGCATTACCAAGCTTGAATGCTATGCTGCAATTCTTAGCATTAGTAAATTTCGTGCATATGTAGAAGGAATGTCCTTCACGGTAATTACCGATCATGCTAGCTTAAAATGGCTAATCTACCAAAAGGATTTATCCGGTAGATTAGCAAGGTGGAGTTTAAAATTACAGGCTTTTGACTTCACAGTAGAGCATCGTAAGGGATCCCTCAAGGTGGTTCCCGATGCACTATCAAGAGTACATATGGATGAGGTTGCAATGGCCAACGCCAATACTATGGAATTGCACCTGGATCTAAATTCTGCAGAATTTCAATCGCCGGATTACGAAAAATTAATTCATACGATTGAAGAAAGTGCAGGAAAAACTCTCGATACTGAGATAATCGAGGAATACGTTTATAAACGAATGGGCTTCACATCAAATGATGCCATAAGAGATGCCTTGCAAGACTTAGACAGTTCTACTACTGGCCGTCTATGACCAACGACGTGCAGAAAGTAGTAACTGAATGTGAAATCTGTAAAGTCAGCAAAACCTCCAACAAAACAACAAGACCTCCAATGGGTAACCAACAGGTTACCGAAAGGCCAGTACAAAGGTTGTACATTGACCTTATGGGCCCGTATTCCCGAACCAAAACTGGAAACACAGTAATATTCGTATGCTTGGATCATTTTTCGAAATTTGTATGGCTACAACCAATGCGACAAGCCGTTTCTGCCGAAGTCATCAAATTTTTGGAAACCCATATATTTCACCAATTTGGCGTACCTTAATTTATACATTCAGACAACGGTAAGCAGTTTGTTGCGCAGGCTTTCACTGAACTCCTTGATAAATATGGTATACGACATGTGAGAACGGGGTTCTACTCCCCTCAAGCCAACGCGGCTGAAAGAGTAAACCGTTCAGTACTCCAAATGTTACGGGCAACAATCGCACAAGATCAGCGAAATTGGGATGTACAATTAAGCCGAATTGCTTGTACTCTCAGAAGTGGATTACATGAGTCCATCGGCATGGAACCATACTATGCGATGTTTGGAGCACGCATGATCACCCATGGGACTGCGTACCCCATACTGAAAAAACTGGGAGGCATTCGATCCGCAAGTCCTGAAATATCGTTACCAGATAAAATGGACTTAGTGAGAGAAAAAGTCCGTCAAGGACTAAACCACGCCCACAAACGAGCTGAAAAGGCATATAACACCCGCTGTAGGAATGTTGAATTTGCAGTAGGAAAGGTGGTTTACCGAAAAAACTACAAGCAAAGTAACAAAGCCGAAGGCTATAACGCCAAACTAGGACCCAATCGAATCCGATGTGTGGTATTAAAGAGGCAATGCCTTGTATGAATTGGGAAATACCACCGGGAAGAGTATTATATTATAATATTAGCCCTACTAGCCCTACTTGTCTCAGGAGCTGGCGCAAACTGCATCGGATAAGGGGCTGAAGCCTTCTTACAGAATCGAACTAAGAAGATATCAAAAATGGTCGGGTAAAATGTTCGCACCGCCAGCGGTGAAGAAAGTCACGTCAAAGGAGCTATAGTTCTAACAGTCGAATGGGAAGGCGAAGTTAAGGATCTCGAATTTTTGATCGTGCCTGGGTTAAACCAAAGATTCTACTTTGGCATTGACTTCTGGATCGCTTTCGGCTTACCAGTCATAGGAAAGCGATGGAATGAGATAAAAAATTCGCTTCCAATATCCGAAATCGATCTGGATGAAGGAACTCCGAAGCCCGAGTCCACTTACACACCACACAAGCTTACGGCAACCCAACAAGAGGAGTTGACCAGAGTCATAGATACATATCCCTCATGCATAGATAAAGGACTAGGCAAAACTGACCTCGAGGAACATATAATCAAAGTCACGGAAGAAGACTTGCCGATCAAGCAACGGCACTACCCGATCTTACCAGCAAAACAAAAGCTGGTGTATGACGAATTAGATCGGATGTTAAAATTGGGTGTGATTGAGGAAAGCAACAGTAGCTGTAGTTCTCCAGTAACCCTAGTGCAGAAAGGTACTAAGAATAGGCTTTGCCTCGATGCTCGCAAAGTAAATACTCGAACTATAAAAGATGCATACCCGTTACCCCATATTGAAGGTCTTTTGAGAGAGACGTACTACATTTCTGCAATAGATCTGAAAGATGCCTTTTGGCAAATACCCCTGGAAGCGAAAAGTCGCGAAAAGACAGCTTTTACAGTGCCAGGTCGACCTTTGTACCAATACACTGTAATGCCTTTCGGATTGTGCAATGCTGCACAAAGAATGTGCAGGCTGATGGACAAAGTAATTCCAGCTGCATTACGAGAACACGTATTCGTGTATTTGGATGATCTCCTGGTGTGTTCACCTACATTTGAAAAACACCTTAAATTGTTACGACAAGTTAGCAGCTGTCTACAAAAAGCAAAACTAAACATCAATGTAGAAAAAAGCAAGTTTTGCTATAGCCAAGCGCGATATTTGGGCTATGTTGTAGGTGGGGGATGCATCAAATCGGACGATACAAAAATTCAGGCAATACAAGAATTTCCCCAGCCACAATCTGCAAAGCAGATGAGGAGGTTTTTGGGCATGACAGGATGGTACCGACGCTTTATTCAAAATTATGCAATAATTGCAGCACCTCTTTATGACTGTCTGAAGAAGGAGCGTCTTAAGAAATTTGAGATGCATGAAGCGGAAGTAAAGGCTTTTAGGGCTTTGAAAGAAGGCATGGTATCAGCCCCCGTTCTAATTACACCGGACTTCAAAAAACCATTTGTTATCCAGTGTGACGCTTCAAAAACAGGAGTCGGGGGGGTGTTATTTCAAGTAGACGAGGCAGGTGGTGAACACCCCATAGGTAACATGTCTGCCAAACTAAATAAAGCACAGACTAACTACAGCATTACCAAGCTTGAATGCTATGCTGCAATTCTTAGCATTAGTAAATTTCGTGCATATGTAGAAGGAATGTCCTTCACGGTAATTACCGATCATGCTAGCTTAAAATGGCTAATCTACCAAAAGGATTTATCCGGTAGATTAGCAAGGTGGAGTTTAAAATTACAGGCTTTTGACTTCACAGTAGAGCATCGTAAGGGATCCCTCAAGGTGGTTCCCGATGCACTATCAAGAGTACATATGGATGAGGTTGCAATGGCCAACGCCAATACTATGGAATTGCACCTGGATCTAAATTCTGCAGAATTTCAATCGCCGGATTACGAAAAATGAATTCATACGATTGAAGAAAGTGCAGGAAAAATTCTCGATACTGAGATAATTGAGGAATACGTTTATAAACGAATGGGCTTCACATCAAATGATGCCATAAGAGATGCCTTGCAAGACTTAGACAGTTCTACTACTGGCCGTCTATGACCAACGACGTGCAGAAAGTAGTAACTGAATGTAAAATCTGTAAAGTCAGCAAAACCTCCAACAAAACAACAAGACCTCCAATGGGTAACCAACAGGTTACCGAAAGGCCAGTACAAAGGTTGTACATTGACCTTATGGGCCCGTATTCCCGAACCAAAACTGGAAACACAGTAATATTCGTATGCTTGGATCATTTTTCGAAATTTGTATGGCTACAACCAATGCGACAAGCCGTTTCTGCCGAAGTCATCAAATTTTTGGAAACCCATATATTTCACCAATTTGGCGTACCTTAATTTATACATTCAGACAACGGTAAGCAGTTTGTTGCGCAGGCTTTCACTGAACTCCTTGATAAATATGGTATACGACATGTGAGAACGGGGTTCTACTCCCCTCAAGCCAACGCGGCTGAAAGAGTAAACCGTTCAGTACTCCAAATGTTACGGGCAACAATCGCACAAGATCAGCGAAATTGGGATGTACAATTAAGCCGAATTGCTTGTACTCTCAGAAGTGGATTACATGAGTCCATCGGCATGGAACCATACTATGCGATGTTTGGAGCACGCATGATCACCCATGGGACTGCGTACCCCATACTGAAAAAACTGGGAGGCATTCGATCCGCAAGTCCTGAAATATCGTTACCAGATAAAATGGACTTAGTGAGAGAAAAAGTCCGTCAAGGACTAAACCACGCCCACAAACGAGCTGAAAAGGCATATAAGACCCGCTGTAGGAATGTTGAATTTGCAGTAGGAAAGGTGGTTTACCGAAAAAACTACAAGCAAAGTAACAAAGCCGAAGGCTATAACGCCAAACTAGGACCCAATCGAATCCGATGTGTGGTATTAAAGAGGCAATGCCTTGTATGAATTGGGAAATACCACCGGGAAGAGTATTGGGGTCTACCATGCTAAAGACCTTTTCACAGCGTGATCCAATATTGTAATTGGAGGATTTCAAAAATTGTTTCTTCTTATCTGCTGAGAAAAAAATTAGAAACGGAAAAGCAAAGTAAGCAGATTATGGATATCAAATCCCAGGAAAGGGGGGTACTGCCTACGGATGGGAAGGAAGCTTCGTCCAAAACTGAAAACCTGTATAAGGAAAGCCATAATATCCAAACATTGGAGAAGATCCACAGAAGAGAACTTAACCATATATTTTCAACAAAAAAAAGAGGACAATGTCGGCGGAAAACCTTCAACTATTCGAAGATGAGATCCAGGAGATCTACCGGGAATCCACGCGGATCCGGGACGGAAATCGCGAGGCACAGGAGAGGCTTATGCAGATGCTAACAAAGCATATTGATTTGGTACAAGCAGAGCTTGACCAAATGCGGGAGATCAATCGATGGACCCGGTATTTGCGAGCAAGACGCCAGGATTTCGCTCGCTGTGCAGGACATCGCCAGCGGCGAGGCGTAAGCCTCGCCATAAAGAAACGCTGGAATACCCTCCGGCAAATGAAAAGTTTGAAGGAGGACCAGGCGTTAATAAGGGAGCTCGTCCATGAGGCGAGGGCTCTCGTGGACGAATTCGACGATAAAAGGAGTGCTCTTAACAAACGGAGTGTACTCCTGATTCGGCTAAAGAGAGAAGAGGAACGGTTGTTGGCGAGACGGCCACATGATGAAGCGCCAGCAGGAGGATGACAGCAATATAAATAGTTTGTAATATAAATAAGAACATAAATAAAAAGAAACAAAACAAAAGAAAAAAACTCATGTTTAAAAATAAATAGTTTCCCGGCTAACTCAGTCGGTAGAACAGGATACGACACACTCGCAGAGTTTACGTAAGAATATCTAACCCCACCTGCTAAGTTACATAATTGCCGTTGAAGACGATTAGCATGCAGAAAAGTTTCACGTGGCCGTCAGCACGCGCCGAATGCAAAAACAAGAAGATGACACCTATGGTGAACAGGTGGATGCACTTGCGTGGCCTGATTTAAATACCGCTAACACACGGAAATTGGACACTTTGCAGGTGGATGCACCGGCGTTGCACTCTAACTTCACCATGGGGGAGTTCAAGCTGGGTGCATTGATGAGAAGGGATTCTGGATGGAACGAGAATTTTAATAGGAGCGATGGAATTCACCTCTTTCCGATCTTAGTCCCGGAAAACCTTTCTAAAGAGCCACACCTGAAAAGGGAGGCTCAGATCAGAAAAAGAATCGGGCTAAAAGTGAACCGTGAACCAAAAAGGACTAAAGGATCCAGGAACAATTCAATACATAGTTGGTCCTGGCTAAAACATATGCAATATGGGAGGAAAGACCTCCAAGGCCGACAACGACTCAGCAAACGTTGTCAACAATGTTCAAGTCGTCGATCACTCGGAACAGATTGATAAACTACACAACGTCCTGATCATTATTGCTGTCCTTTTGCTCCTTAATGTGGCTATGAATGCATATGTAATGCACAAGCGCAATTTGAGGAAGAAATACACAGTGAACAATAGTGATATCGAACGCGTTCTGGGCTTAAATACCATTTCGCAGCAATAAGGTGAAATCAAAAAGAAAAAAGAAACAATTATACCATAACATTAACAAAACCATGGGAGGAACGAACTCCAAGGACATAGATCCTAATTGCCAAATACAAAAAAATTATTGCCGTGCTGCATTTAATCCGAATCGCGATGAACATCCGAGCATTGCGAAAAGTACAACACAATAATCAGTTTGCAGTATAAGTGTGCCGAGAAAATAAGTGCATGAAATAGTAAACCGCCAACGGCGCCAAAGTTTAAATCCATTGGAGTGGAGAGGAATCGGAGTGGAGTGAAGACCCGTCTACCCGCGACAGTCGTGTGCCACGAAAAACACTCGATCGGCGAAATTATATATTATGATTTTTGTTGTGCGAACTTAATCTCAACCATATGTATAACTTAGTGTAATAAGTGAAGTATAACCACATATTGGTCAAAAGAGTTTAGACATGCACAAATATATATTTAACAAGAGAGAACGCTATGGTCGGGTGCCCCGACTATCAGATACTCGTTACTCAGCAAAAGGGAGTGCGAAGGAGATGGAGAAAAACTTTGATCCGCCGTAACATTTCGATAGGTATTGATAAATACAATAAAACTGCATTTTTACTTTTCCAAAATATTGAAATTTTTAAAATCGTATATAAGCGATTGTGGGCGTGAGAGGGGACGTGGCACCCTTTTGAAACAAACTTGCGCTGCGTAGGAACTCCTAGAATCTGCATGCAAAATGTCAATCTTCTAGCTTTTATAGTTTCCGAGATCTCAGCGTTCATACTGACAGACAGACGGACAGACAGACGGACAGACAGACGGACAGACAGACGGACAGACAGACGGACAGACAGACGGACAGACAGACGGACAGACAGACGGACAGACGGACAGACGGACAGACGGACATGGCTAGATCGACTCGGCTAGTGATCCTGATCAAGAATATATATAGTTTATAGGGTCGGAAACGCTTCCTTCTACTTGTTACATACTTTTGCACGAATCTAATATACCCTTTTACTCTACGAGTAACGGGTATAACAATTCTTCAAGGTTACAGCCTGTACAACAGTAAGGAGAGCTCTCTTCGCTGGAGATATTAGAGGGTGAGTTTTACGGAACCCAAGTTCCACTCTCTATATATTATTTCTTATTTATATATATTTGTGCATATACATAAAAAAACATAATGTTGACTACGAAAGTTATTGCTAAAACTTATGAGAAGGATTCAGATTTTAATAGTCGATCCGAATATGTTTTAATGAAATGTTCACTTCCAATATCTGTTATGAATTCGAACAAAAATATATGGATTTATACAACCTAGATTTTTCTCCGATTAGCCATTGCACTAACACTCAGAAAGCGATTGTTATATCTACCCTTCCGTTTACCAAGGTATATTCTGTCATTGACGAAAATCAATTTCTCGGGAGAATTATGAAGTTTGTAATTACTCGTAAATAATAAGTTCCGGGAATCAAATCTTTACTTTCATAGATTATCTTAAAGAATATTATCTTAACAAGTAGTGCAAAACCGTACTACGGAATATAATATTAATTTTAAATTTTATTATTAAGTACTCTTAAATACTTATACTTTTAAATTGTATTTTAAATATTAAGTACCTCTCATTAACCTATGTTTGTAATAGTATTAAGCATTTATATAATAAGTGCATGTTGATAACATTTCGTTCTAACTAAGTAAGCGAACTACAATTAATGAGTTCTAATTATTAGCATACACTAAGCACTATTTTGTTAATTTACTTTATTACCCCTTAAATAATTTTAACTACTTTTATTATCCATGTTAATTATATGTATAGGTAATATTTCGATAATATTGTAAACTCTGTATTCCGTTTTTTTTTTCTATTAAATAAAATTTTGTTTTTCAGCGGGAGGTATCCGCTCTTATATTTGAATGTTCAAATATAAGCAGCCCACAGAGCGACCTTTTTGTCGTGAATAGTCTGCAAATCTTTTTGCTGACGTGCGCGCTTTTACAAGCGATCAATTCGATACCTTTCGTAAGAAATAAATCTTTATGATTTATTTCAATATATATATTTATTAAAATGTATCGTGTGAAAAAGGGGGTGCTGATTCCACAAGTGAAGTAGGTCTAGAATAATGACGACGACTTCTTGACAGACGACATTAACATTAGGGGATCAGATTGCAAGGCTAGCCCTGATCCAACGGCACACGATTTGTGAAAGGGGAGGGTAACAGCCACAAGCTGCCGATCGTATTTCGATTAAGTGCTCGAGCTAGCTACTCGGGAAACTTACGGGCAGCTAGGACAGATGACAGACGAAACAGACGATCTATATTATTTTTCCCAAGCACTTTTAATAATTCTTTCTGGTTATGCGGCAGAGGTGAGATGCTTACCAAGAACCCACCCCATCCGTCGAGCTCAGCCGGCAAAATGGTGCCTGAACATCGGACTCATCTCCCTCGGCCCATGTCCTTAGGACAGGGCACTAATATGCCTACGTAACAAATTGGCATTTCATCCCGCCCTCAGCTTCCCATTTCGGGGGTATTTGGGAGACTGGTGTGCGATATATAAAGCTGCATCTAAAACGAGTTATTGGCAGCAGTGCATTAACATTCGAGGAATATTCGACCCTGTTAATTCAGATTGAAGGACTTCTGAATTCTCGACCTTTGTGTGCACCCAGCGATCACAGCCTTAACCCGCTAACCCCTTCTCTTTTTCTAACAGGTCAGCCTCTCACTGCGGAACCAGACCCATCGCTCCTGGATGTAAACATCAACAGACTGCAGCGCTGGAGACAATTGCAGGCCAAGGTTCAAGGGTTCTGACAACGCTGGATCTTAGAGTATCTCAGTGCGCTTCAAGATCGCATTAAATGGCAACAAGATGCTTAGAATGTTGCCGTGGCCACCCTGGTTATGCTGAAAGAGCCGAATCAACCGTCAAGCAGGTGGCTGTTGGGACGAGTCCTACAAATTCATCCTGGTCAGGATCAGAGGGTCCGTGTGGTAACAGTTAAAACTGCCAAAGCAGTTTCTTTGAACTGAGCCGTCGTTCAGGGGGGCCGGTATGTTGAGAAATTGATCGATCATTTATAATTGTTTTCTAATCGCACCTAGTTAAATGCACATCATTGTTTTTGCATTCTGCATTGGTATTGGAATATCATACGTTTTTTCTATTATCTTTTCGGCACATTTTTATAGTTATATAGTTGAATTGTACCACCGCAACCGCTCGCTAATCGCAACCCGCATAAACCCTATTATAAACCCGCTCATTATTAATAAAATACTTAAAACCTATAAAAACATTAATACTAATTCATTCATAAACAGCACCTTTTCCGTAGGGATTCAGCATTTGTGATTCCTGTGCTACCTGCTTGGATCTCAACTGATTCCAATGCAAGCAGGTCGATCAATGTTAAATTGTAAGATTAGATCAATATGGGAACTTACGTACTATTTGTACTTAAGCCATTTAGTTCTATGCGATGATTACTCTTTGAAGAAGAAGATTTGGCGCTTTCTAATTTACTTGGGATGTACTTGGTCACAGCGAAGTCAACTAAGTGCAAAAGTTTTCTGGGGTCAGCTGGCCAGAGGAAATATAGTCTCCTTCAGCTATAAAGCGATCTCCGAGTGAATAGAAGTCCAAGAATTGCTCTTCAGCTCTTATTGGTCTTATGTAAAAATCGTTGTGCAATAGACAGCGGCTATAGTGATACTGTCGTTGCCTGCTTGTAATTTTACAGATGTTCCCTGAAAATAATTTATTGCAAGCCTCTGATAAAATTGGCAATTAAATGACACCTGATCGTGACACTCATTGAAAAAAGCGACGAGAATAAGAAGATGACGCAGGAGCGATGGGAGAGGCTTCAACCGCAGAATCCAGCCGTGGAAAATTCTGCACATGGCCAGCCCAAAGAGGGGGTCAAGGGGCCACATCAACAAGAAGGCGGAGGATCTGCTCTACTCAAGGTTTGGGCAGATGGCGTGGGGCATGGGAAGTGCCTACCTGCGTCTCAAGAAGCGACACTCCGGCGACAAAGGAGCACACATCCTGGTGGCAGGCGAGGTCTAGGTCGTGGATGGCGCCCAGGAACTTGCTCTGAATGACTCGGAAGACGAAGAGGACGGTGACCTGACTGTAATAGCCAACCCGTCGAGCGGAGATGAGCCAGCCACCCATGATACGGAGTTTGCTTCAGCTCAATCTTCGTAAAAGCAGACTCGCATCGGCTCCTGATTGCCCTGGAGCAAGGGCCTGTCGACATAGCCTTGCTTCAAGAGCCATGGATTGCGTCGGGCCATATCGAGCCATATAGCTACGTTAACACCGCGACTAGCTCAGAAATATTGTGTGTACGTCCCACCAAATTTTATTTCTACGTCAGCTAGCTCGCGGCTCGCCTGGTCGGCGTCGTGCCTTCCCTGGCTCAAGATTATAGCGTGCGTTTCTTGACAGCGCTCCTCAACGGCGTCGCTGCTTTCCGGCTCCTGCCTGCTCCTCGCTGACTCCTGTTGTGTCGTTCCTTAACGGCGTCCCTCCAGTTTCACCCGGCTTGTAGGACACAAAAAGTCTGCACAACCTTCCTTTCGAGGTCCGGCCAGTATCGCAAGACTCCCGGATGTCAGTCTGGCTCTTGCCTGAGAAACAAATGGCCCGGCAGATCAAACCCGAGAATTCAGCCTTACCGATGCCTGGCACACCCTTGATCCGCGCTCACCTTGCCGTCCTGATCCAATCTCTGCTTCCTGCAGATCTCACCTTTGCAGTCTTAGGGCCGGTTTCTCGAGTGCCGGCTAACATTTCTCGGACAGATAAAGTCCCTGCCAAGGCATTTTGGCTTTCTCGAGCAATAATGTGAGAGTTAACTTTGACAGGGACTCGGAGTCCCTGTTAAGCGTTTTCGGCTCGATTGAATGACAGCTGATTTCCCAAAGCCAACTAAGAAGAAGAAACGAAATCACAGCTGACTTTTCCTTTGAATTATACCCAAACAGCTGATGAAATAATCGAAGCACGCCATTTTTTGCGCTTTACAGCACAATTCTGGGCGTTAACAGTACTCTGTAATTGTTTCTCGTTCAGATAAATTAAAGCAGTCGATAAAGCGGATTTGCTTTTAGGAACTGTTTATCTGGTCTTTAAGTTTTTCGAACAGATAGCTATCAGGGACTTTGAAAGGGACTCGAGAAACCGGCCCTTAGCCTTGTGTTAGCGTTTTGACTCTGGTATCTTGAGCTGGGTGTAGAGCACTCGGTTGTAACGGTACTCTCAATTTTTTGACTTCTTCTCTTGAATCTCATTGTAAAGACAGGCGGTATATTCAAAGTGCGCGGACGTATTTTCAAGTAGCTCTCCCGTAATTCTTCTTGTGCATCAGAGTCCCAGCTGCAAAAAGGAAGACTGCTGCACCTCGCCAAGCTTGGTACTCACGCGGCCAACACAGGGTGAGATCCTCCAATCTACAGACGCCGAGATCCGGAAAGTCGCCCTTTAGCATATCTCTGCTGGACAGAGGAGGCAGGGCCGGGGGTAATCCAAATCCTGCGCTTTCCCCTTTTTCTGCATCTGTTTTGGTTTTTCCTCCTTTCCACTGTTTTTCTCCCACGCTTTCCCAAGCTCCGCAAACGATCACAGCTGATTAGTGTTCCGAAACCCCGAGCAGAGCCCAGCTGATCAAGGCCAGCGTTGCCACCCCGCCGCACCAGAGGCCAGTGCTGCCACATCGGAGACAACCGTAGACGCACTGCTTGGTGTCGCAGCCAAGAGCTTCTGTCAGCGCGGCACTGCTTTACAACAAAGCCCGCCAAGGCGAATTCGCCTTGAATTTTCGTAGGACAATAGAGGTAAAGACAAAGGATCGCACTGTCACCCAACCCCACCGCTAGGCGGTCTCGATTAAAAAAAAGAGGGCTCCTGAAACCGGATAAGGGCGGTAAAACCACCATCGAGCGTCGGAAAGAAATTTCTCGGCCAGCGAGGGAGTTATACTAAAAAAAGAATCGGCAGTTGTGAAAACCCGCACGGCTACGCAGACAACGCCAGGCCTAGCTTCCTACAGCCAAGTTGCCAGAGAGGCAATCACCCGCGGGCCAGAGCCAGGAAGGTCCCTCACGGAGTAGAGCAGAGTTCGGACAAGGACGTCCGAGCAGACGGCTCCGAAGAAGAGCAAGCCGAGCAAGAGGGTTCGCCCTGACGCCCTTATCATTAAGGGAACCGAAGGGCACTCTTTCAGCGAAGTCCTCAACCTGGTAACGAGGAGAGAGTACAACAAGCTGGAAGACGTGCGCAAGAACGTCACAGCAAAGGGAGATCTCCTCCTGGAACTGGATGCCGCATGAAGGGAGGACACCTAGTCCATCAAGGAAAGCTTAGGCAACGTCCTTGGAGACCTGGCTTGCGTCCGGACAGTTGTGGAAGAGGCCCACGTTGAAGTACGCGACTTATACGACCTGACCACCAAGGAGGAAGTAGCAGCAGCCGTGCACGCCCTAACGGGCCACCAGGTGGACGTTTCAAGCGTCAAAGCGCTTCGCCCGAATTACGCGGGCACAAAAATGGCGGTGCTCGCACTTGCACCGCAAATAGCCGCAAAACTCCTCGCAGAAAGGAGGGTAAAGGTGGGCAGGTCGAACTGCCGGGTCCGAGAAAGGGCATCCGAACGGAGGTGCTAAAAGTGCCTTGAGTTTGGGCATATAGCGCAGCGCAGCGACTGCTGCCTGAAGTGCGGGCAACCCGGGCATAAGGTCGCTGACTGCTGGCAGGAAGCAAAATGCTTTCTTTGCGACTGAGCTAGGAAGGCAGATGTGAAGCAAATCGCGGGCAGCAGGAGATGCCCCATGAGCAAAAAATCGTCGGAGAGGTGAAGATCATCCAGATTAACATCAACCACTGCGAAGCCGCGCATGATCTGCTAAGCCAGACCCTGCGCGAAATCGATGCGGACATAGCGGTGATCAGTGAGCCGTACAAAAAGACCGCCGGGCCGAACTACATTTTGGGTGCGAAGAAGCTATCTGGACGATCGGCTCATCCCGACCCCAACAAGTGCGCGTCGGATCCTACTTCATCCGGGCCATGGTGAACGAGTTCTTCGTGTATAGTTGTTATCTGCCACCGCGCCTCACCCTCCCGGACTTCACATCAGTACTGGACAAATTGGTGGATGATGCACGGGGAAAGAGGAACGTGGTCATCGATGGGGACTTCAACGCATGGGCAGAGGAGTGGGGATCGGCCTACACGAACGCGAGAGGGAAAACCCTGCTCGAAACCAACTCGTCACTCGATGTAGCCCTACTAAACACAAGATCGGAACACACTTTCAGAAGAGGCGGAGCAGGCTCAGTCGTGGACCTCACCTTCTGCAGCAGCTCGCTGTTTAAACAAGCACAGAAATCTACTCCGCTAGCGATCACAAGGCCATAATTTGCGAAACAACGCGAAATCGACCGGCGGCATCAGCCTCAACACACAGCCGCTTCAATCCAAAGACGCTCCAGGAGGACGCGTTCTGCAGGACATGGAGAGACCCGGATTTGGGCGAGCACGCGGAAAGCAGCTCTGAGAAGGTAATGGAAGCCATGGTAACGGCATGCAGAGCCAGCATGAGGGAAACGAGGAGCCACCACCGTAACCTAGAACCGGTCTACTGGTGGCGAGAGGTCGCCCAGGAGGCAGGAATACGCCGAAACCCGCAGAGTTTTAAAAAGACTCATCAAGCTGACATAGAGGAAATGCTTCCTGGAACCATGCGATGCAGCCGACCAGGATCCCTCGGGCCCAGCATACAAAGTGGTGGTCAAAAAGATGAGCCAGGCAAAACCCCTTGCCGCAGGCGAAGCCAGCAAAACGAAGGAGATTGTAGAGCACCTGTTTCCAACAGTGCGCCCAGTTCCACAGCGCGAACAGGTAGCAGCAGCAGCTACATCTCTGAGTATTGTCCAAACGGATGAAATACTGAAGGTAGCCAGGGACCTGCCCGTAAGAAAGGCTCCAGATTCGGACGGCATCCCGGACATCGCAGTAAAGCTGGCGATGTTCGAGCACCCTGAAGCATTAGCTGACGTCGTCAACCATTGCCATTGCTCCATTGCGGTGGAAGATCCAGAAGCTGGTCCTGCTACCCAAGCCGAACAAGCCGACAGAGAACCCGTCGTCGTACAGCCCATATGCCTGATCGACCATATAGGCAAGGCACTAGAACGGTGCATCAGCAACAGACTGCAGGAACCATCTCAGCAGCCGGGGACCTGTCACCCATGCAGTTCGGCTTTATGAAGGCGAGATCAACGGTGGATTCAATCTCGACAGTAAAGGACATCGCTTCGAATGCAGTAGAAGGTACTAGATGGCGGGGAGGCAGTAAGGAGTACTGCCTTGTCGTGACCCTGGACATTAGAAATGCCTTCAACTCAGCGCGCTGGGATGCTGAACCAGCGTGATAGGTTATGCGGACGACATAGCAGTCGCAATCGAGGCCAAAACTATAACGGAAGCAGAGCAACTCGGAAACGAAGCAGTGGCAATTATCGAAGAGTTGCTCTCGTCGGTAGGTCTCAGCATAGCGCACCACAAAACCAAGGCGGTCCTCATATCCAGCTGCAAGGCGGTCGAGGCATCCAAGTTGGAGGCTCCTATATATGCTCAGCAAGAGCAATACGTTACCTGGGAGTCATGATAGACACGAGACTGTCCTTCAGGGAGCACCTGTTCGTAGCGAACAAAAAGGCCGCAAATGTCGCTAGAGCTCTGTCGCGTATAATGCTTAACACAAGAGGACCAAAACGAGGGCGTCGACTTCTTCTGCAGTCGGTAACTCGGGCAACAATGCTTTTTGCCGCCCCTATATGGGCCGAAGCTGTTGGCACAGAGTCGTATATAAAGGACCTGGTATCAACCTCTTAGCTATGCGCGCTAAGAGTCTGCTCCGGATTCCGTACGGAATCGGATGATGCAGCCCTTGTGATCTCCGGAATGGTCCCCATAGCCCTTCTGGCAATCGAGGCTAGGGAGATTCACGAAGAAGTCAAAGCGCTTGGAAGGCGATGCACCCCCCCACAGAGCCGCGACATCAAAACTAGAGTGAGGGAAAGGAGCTTAGGAACATGGCAGGCCCGCTGGCAGCAATCCACGAAAGGACGCTGGACCTACCAGGTCATTCCCGACATTAAGCGGTGGATGCAAAAAGGAAAAGGAGAAGTAAAGTTCTGGCTGACGCAGATCCTAAGCGGACATAGATGCTTCAGGAGGTACCTGACCAGATTCGGTCGCGACGACGACCACAGCTGCCTCCAATGTGGAGTGGAGAAGACCGGCCAGCACGTGACCTTCACCTGCTCACGGTTTTAGCGTGAAAGGGAAGAATTCCTAGGCGAGACAAGGGACCCTGTTGCCCTGGGAGACCGCATGTACGGTTGCCACTTCAAACATTTTTTATGAACCAAAAAAAAGATTAAAAATGAGCCAATTTGAATATAAAAACGCAAAATTTTTACCATATACCAAATTACCATACCAGCGGAACAATTTAGTTTCGATCTGACACTTTTGGGTTTCAGACATTAATCAAATTTAAAATTGCAAACAAAAAAATGCATTAATACAAAAATGTATTCGTTTTTTCAAGTTTAAAATATATTTTATCGCTACTAGCAAAAAAAGCCAAATTCAATTAAAATGGGCCAAAGAGCCAACGCGAAAAAAAGAGGCAGATTTGGCTCAAGAGAGCCGAATCTGGCAACCGTGACCGCGTGATCTCGGAGGAAGAGTTCTGGGCCCAGATGAACAACTTTGTCGCCGTAATCATGAAGACCCTACGGAGAATAGAGAGAGCTCGAGAGGAAGTTCGACGAGGGACCTTGAGATGAGCCCCCTGAGCTCCAGAGTAAATCCTGACCCTGCGAAGCAAAGCCACGCGGAAGTCCCGCAGGGATATCAGAACCCAAATTCTTCTCTATATTCGCTTTCTTACTATACTTTCCATGTAAAAAACTCTGTACACATCACTCCCACATCTCTATACACCCATTCCCCATAATAAACAGACTGATTAAAAAAAAAAGGCACGTGTGTCCCGTAAGTTCATGGTGCATCCCCTTTGTGCTGGTCCAAGGTCCACGGATGTACCGAGACCGTTTTGCCCTTTGGCGGCAAATGTCCTAGGTCCAGCGCGGCACCGTTATTTCACGGTCCGCCAGGTCCAAGTTAAAGTTTGCCCTGGACCTGGATGCCCTTGAATTCTGCCGCATTCTCGCTGCCTTCGCTGTTGCCAGGGCCTCCTGTTTCGAGATTTGCGGGGAGTTTAAAGACTCCTCACAGATACTAGAAAGCTAGGAACAGCGTCAATGCACACTACAGCGTGTGAGGTAGCTCCGACATTAACGACAGTGAGAAGGCACAGAATACACGGGTTCTTAGTGGGTTTTTTGCGGGTGTTGTAGTACAGTGATCTTGTAGGCTCGGCTGGCCTTGGTATTGCCACTCGTGGCCGTCGTGGCTGACTCGTTGCTCTCCTCGTTGACTGGGTGCTCCGATTCCGTAGCTCCCTCGACGATTTTTGAAGCTCCCAGAAGATGCTCGGCGCTGCTCGTCTCTGCTGCGTAGAATCGATTAATACTCGTAGCGCCTTGAACTCGCTCTAGATCAGCTGAGCGGGTTTAGGGAAGCGTCACCGTTCTCAGATTAGGGTGAACAGAGGCCGCGCTCTCTTGCTCTGTCCCGGATAGTCCCACTAGTGTGAACAGCTCAAAATTTAGTATATACCGAATACTAGATAGTGTTGCATAATTCCTACATTTGGCCAAGAACTCGAGGAGAACGCGTGCAGAGCGATATAGTTTTATAAGCTTCAATGTATTATCACCTCAATTTATCCTAATTTAATTAACCTATATAAGCACTCGATAAGCTACCCTTCTCACTAGTGTATCACTCAGATCGCGCTGGCAGTCCAAGTTACGCAGGGATACTGCCGAGCGCTTCACTTTGCTTCTACGCCTAGTGCAAACGAACGTTCCGCCCTTGCTTTTGGCTTATCGTCCGTGACGTTTCCTCGTAGCGCGATCTGTCGTGGTGTGTGGGTGCGTGGCTTGACGTTGCGTGGCTTCTGGTACGCGGGGTCTTGATCGTACCGGGACTACACGGAGTTCTCCACACGAGACCGCAAACGATCGACCGATCTCCCTTCTGGCTGATAGGTTTCTCCCCAAGCTCACGATTTCTTGTCGCAGGCTTTCAGCACTCAAACTCTGTTTGACGCTCCAGGCTAGATGCGAGGATTTAGTTGAGACAGGAATAAAAACGCATCACATTGACCTAGCCCTGTGACGCCCTCTGGACCTCAGCTACCTGTGTCTCAATTCGGAGATTCCTGGTAATCCAATCCCGAACGTCTCGACGTAGCGATCTTTCTCCTTGTAGGGTCCCAAGGCGTTGCTTCCGGCGACTCGACTGGTTGTTGTTCACTTGCAGGTCACTGTACTGGCTGACTTGCTCATTTTGATTATCTGGACTGATCTTGATAGATTGACTCTTCGTGATCGACTGATCCAGCTGCCAGCGCCCGGCGGCTTTATATAGGGCCTCCTGGTACCGTTATTTCCCCTTTGCGCTCTGTCCGCGGCATCTCTCCACTCCGGGTCCAATGTCCGTGGTTCCTGTTTGACCCACTTGTCCTTCACGCACGGTCTTAAATGGTAGTTCTGCGTGTTGCCGCTGTCCCGCTGATTTCAATGGTGTATGTGGCACGCCTGGTTTCCGCTCTGTTGCTGAGATGTGGCACTTGACCTCCTGGTCCAAAGTCCACGGCAGAGTCCAAGGTCCGGTGCCGTTCCGTTATTTCCTTTTGCACCCGACACTCTCGCTCTGTTAGAGAAGTCTCCACTCTCCCTTGTTCTCCAAACGCTCATTCTCTACACTCTCTTCGCCGCGCCGCTACTACGCTCATTCGCCGCGTAACTGGTATGCGACCGGCGATCCGTTATTCTTTCTGCTGTTATTTGTGGGGAGTTATTCAACTCCTCACACCGTGCCAAGAGTCAGCACTTGTTCCAACGCAAGCACCAGCACGGTACAAAGAGGGCCGCATCCCAAATTGGGGTTAACGGGTGGCGTTAACAGTAAGCCGATACGTGCGCCTCAGGAGCAAAAGCACCAAAGGCAACGGTAGGCAAAGCCAAGGCCACCGGCCCCCCACTGGTGCAATCAAGTACACCTACGCAGAAAGGAGGACTGCCGCCCAAACTCTGTGCTCTCAGGCAAGAAGCAACATGGCCACACTTTCGCCAGAATGGCAGAAGAAGGTTGAGTGGGCAAGGTTGGTGCATCCCAACTATGGGCAGGATAAGCCCACACAAGAAGGTGCTCAGACGAAGCGGCAACGGTCCCTCGAGCTACCAGAACCTTCGACGAAGAGAATTAAGGTCCAGCCTTCGGTCTCCTTCTCAGAGATCACCAAGGATCGAGTCATACTCGGTCTTATTGACAAGGGCAATCCGGAAGGAAGGATCACCAGGAATAAGTGGACGGCAGTGGAGTCCAACCTGTCCATCATATGCCTGCGCATTGTCCGTTAGAATCCATGCTCACCGTCCTGCTGAATTTATTAAAAATAATAAAAATTAATAACACTATGCAGCATCAAAAATTTACCTCGATGGATACTATATTTTTGGATTTGTTACGAATTCCAAAGTTAAACTGCGTTTTCCAAAAAGTTCCCCGACGCAAGGATTCTTAGCAAAAGGACCTCAAAGTTCGAAAAATTCCGAAATTGGCCAACTTTCCAAAGCTCTCAGAGGCAAACCCATTCATGGTTTGGTTAGATGCTAAAGTTTTATAAAAGATACACTCTTTATCTTTCAAACCCCATACTTAGAATAATTATAGGATTTTTATTAAGGGAGAAACAAGTTTTAGAAAACATAGTCAAAAAACATAAAAGTATACAGCTGCGGTCAAAATAGTAGTAGTGTTGCCGTCATGTGTTTTTAAAAGTTTTTTGTTGTCACTTTTCTTATCCAATTAGTCTAATAGTACAATTATAATCAATACAATATCACCAGAAGAAGATGAATTACAACAACAAACTTTTAAAACACAGGGCGGCAACACTACTACTATTTTGACCGCAGCTGTATGTTTTTAAGTTTTTTGACTATGTTTTCTGAAATCTATTTCTGCCTTAAAAAAAATTCTAAAAATATTCTAAGTATGGGGTTTGAAAGATAAAGAAGGTATCTTTTAAAAAACTTTAGCATCGAATCAATCCATGAATCCGTTTGCCTCTGAGAGCTCCGGAAAGTTGGCCAATTTCTGCATTTTTCGAACTTTGAGGTCCTTTTGCTAAGAATCCTTGCGTCGGGGAACTTTTTTGAAAACGCAGTTTATCCTGGGAATTCGTAACGAATCCAAAAATATAGCATCCATCGAGGTAAATTTAAAAAGCACTAAAAATGCTGCACAGTGTAATTATAAAAATTTGTTAATCGCCATTCTGTTAGGTTTTCATGTTATTTGTTCTTAATTGTACTTTACGTTTTATAGCCATTAAATTGGCTATGAGTTACACTATAAAAAAGCTGTTTCATCAATTTTATTTCCATAAAATGTCAAAAAAGCCCTATGCAGGCCGATGGTATCGTGGTAGCTGAAAAAACCTCGATATTGCCGCTGAAAGGCCCCCACTCGATAGTATCGATTGTTCCATTGATGTTTTCACAGCTCTAGCAAGAAGGGGACATAAACCAGACGGTTATGGTCTTAAGTAAGAGTCAGTTGCGCCAATCGAAGCGGCTCGGGTCTGTCAATTTGTCAGTCTGTCAGTCTGTCAGTCTGTCAGTCTGTCAGTCTGTCAGTCTGTCAGTCTGTCAGTCTGTCAGTCTGTCCGTCTGTCCGTCTGTCCGTCTGTCCGTCTGTCCGTCTGTCAGTCTGTCCGTCTGTCCGTTTCTATGCGAACTAGTCCCTCGCTATCGCGATGAAACTTTCCCAAAAATCTTCTTTCTATTGCAGGTAGTACATATGTTCGAACGAGCCGGATCGGACCACTATATCTTATGGCTCCCATAGGAATAATCAAAAAAATAATAGAAAAACTATTGTAACTTTGTAGAAAGTAGGCGTTTTGATTTTTGACAATGTAAAAACAACATTTTAAGTACTTTTTATACCCTTGGCTGGCGAAAATACTCCAGCTGAACCCTCCACGAGGCTGCCGGCTGGGCAATGGTCACTGCATTACCCCGAGCAGGGTAATGCATTGTCGCTTGTCCTGCCCGGGGCAATGCAGTGAATCAGTAGCCATGGTTGGAGGTGCCTTGCGGTAGGCATAAAACGCAAGTGGGTGGTTCCCCGGAAAAACAAACCAGTATGGACGGAGATAAGGAGCAAATCAGGGCTGGGATGTCAGCCCAAACGTCGGTGGGAAGTATGACTAAGACCATCGGCGGGCACGGGGAGGAGCAATCCTCTCTGCGTGTCGCCAGCGGTCGAACCCCTGGGATGTCGGGAGCAGGTCATTCCAGCGGCAAAGTTACTGCCATAACATCTCAGGCAAAGTTAAGCCGCACGGGTGCCGTAGTTGTAGTAGACTCGGACTCGGAGAGCGTGCTACACGAAGCCAAAACAAGCCATACCCGCTTGCCGGTTCCAGGTTCCAACTCCCCGCGTAGGGAAGGGCCGAAGCGTACAAGCGAGGGGATGAAGGCCAAGGCGCAGTACAAGGCAGCCCTCAAGATCAAGAGCCGGCTCAAGGACAAAGCGGACCTTTCCCAGGAGGAAAAGGAAAAGATATCCTGGGCAGAGCAAAGGATTGAAGAAGGAAGGCTGCACTTCGCAAGCAAACCCGCGATGGCGTCGACAGGCGGATTTGCCAACAAGGTGGAGGAGATGCTTGCCAACAAAAGGCAACGCTCACACGAGGGCTAAAATCAGTGATGTAGTCAACCGACACCTGATCGTGGCACTCATTGACAGGAACGACGAAAATGGGAAGATGACGGAGGCGCGCTGGAAGATCGTCCATGCGCGACTGATCGATTCTCTCTTTGCACGGATGGATGAATCACCCACAGCCCCCATGCACACATTCGATGGTGCAGGGTGGTTGAACGGCGTGAAAATCCTGACGTGCAACGACGATCCGACTAGGAAGTGGCTGACGCAAACGGTCTGCCAACTGGCACGTCGCAATCCAAGGGGATCGGGCGCTGAAGCTGCTTCAACGGCAGAATCAGACGTCCCACATGGCCAGCCCTCTACCCAACGAGGGGGGCCAAAGTGTGGTTCTTGAAATCAACAAGGAGGCGGAGGATCTGCTGTACCCAAGATTCGGGAAGATGGCGTGGGGCATGGGTAGCGTCTACCTGCGCCTCAAGAAGCGACACCCCAACGACAAAGGCGCACACATCCTGCAAGCAGGCGAGGTGGAGAAGGACCTAGGTCTGGAAGCCATCGTGGATGCCGCCCAGGAACTTGCTCTGGACGACTGGAAGACAAAGAGGACGGTGACCTGACTGTAATAGCCAACCCGTCGAGCGGAGATGAGCCAGCCACCCATGACGTTGAGGGTGCTGCAGCTCAATCTTCATAAAAGCAGACTCGCATCGGCGGAGCTCCTTATTGCCCTAGAGCAAGGGTCCGTCGACATAGCCTTGGTTCAAAAACCATGGATTGCCTCGGGCAATATCGTGGCCGGACTAAGGTCCTCAAACTACAATACATTCTACTCACCAACGGTAAGCAGGAACAGAAGCGCCGTACTTGTGCGGAAGGGTATCCATGCTAACCTTATGCCTCATTACAGCTCTGACGACTTGACTGCGGTGATGCTAGAAAGCGAGGAGCAGCGCCTCTTAGTAGCCTCCTGCTACATGGCACACGACAGATCGGCGCCACCAGACGAGCTCGCTGAGCGAGCTAGCTGCCGCTAGCTGTACCGGCAAAAAAGGCGATGCACAAGGCACCGGACAGCAATGCCAGCCAAAGTGCTAAAAAGGGGAAACACGCTGGGACAGAGAGCACCAGCAAGCCAAAAAAACCTGGGAAGAAGCCTGAGGAATGGCAACAGGTTAGACAGAAGATAAGGAAACCAAGGATGCGGCCGCCTCGCAATGACGCGATAGTGATCGCCACCTCCTCTGGAGGGTCCTATGCGGACATCCTTAAAAAGGTTAAGGCTGAACCGCAGCTGAAAGAGCTAGGACAAGCCGTACAGGCTGTCAGGCGCACAGCTAAGGGGGAATTACTAATCCTCCTAAACAAGGTATCTGACCCAAAAACCGCGGAGCTTCAGAACACAATGCAGGCGGTCCTGGGCAGCAATGTTGATGTCAGAGCGCTGACTGAGACAATGCTGGTCGAGGTAAAGGATATAGACGAGATCACCGAGAAAACGGACATTCTATGTGCGGTTAAATCACAGTTCGATGTGGAGCTGCCAGAATCCGCGGTGATGAGTCTAAGGACGGCATACGGTGGCACGCAAACTGCAACACTTAGAGTCATGCCTGACATAGGGAGACGGCTCATAGAGAGGGGAAAAATCAGGCTGGGTTGGACTTCGTGTAGAATCCGCCCAAAGATAACACCTAAAAGGTGTTTTAAGTGTATGGAGCTTGGCCATATAGCCGGGAACGGGATCCAAGAGGACTGCACAAAATGCTGCTACAACTGCGGCGCAAAGGAGCACCAAGCCAGAGGCTGCAAGACAAGGGCCTGCTGCATGCTCTGCAAACGCAAGAAGGAGAAGGATTGCGACCACCCAACAATGGGAAATGCCCGTACTTCAGGAGGGCTATGCAAGGGCTTAGGGGTAAATGAAGTTCCTTCAAATAAACCTAAACCACTGCACTATGGGGCATTTGACCACTTTTGTTGGCCGAAATTAATAACTCGGTCATTTCAAAAGATATTGACATGAAACTTTACCAGTTGCCATTTCTTATCCCCCCGCATATTATATATGATAATCATCCGGATCGGAAAACGATATCATATAGCTGCCATAGAAACGATCAAATTAACTTTGCTGTTTTTGGAGATAAATGCACATAACTTTAGAAATAGCAATTATGTAAGTTTTTAAAACAATATTAACAGTTTTGTACAAATCGGACGACTATATCCCAAAGTTCTCAAAAAAAGGGGCAAATGAAAGAATTTACTTTACATTTGTACGACTTTTTGTTCAAGTTGTAGCGGAACTTTCGTTTTAAAGCCGCTAAAGTCCACTTAAGTTAGTCAATTACAAAGCTAAGTATTTCTACTATATTTTGATAATAATTTAAAGTCACGAAAGTCCTTACTTCCTTAGCCACCAGTGCAAACGATAGGAGTTTGTGAAATTTGAGGTTATGGTCTAAAAAATTAAATTACAGAAAAAGTGGCAATAAGTGGCGATTCTGACCATATACATTTTAACAACAATTAAATAATCTACAAATCCCAATAGGTTCCAGAAGTGGACTCCGCTGGACTCACTTTGTTGCTCCATTTGAAAATTAGTTTTCTTATAAAAATGTACTTGTTAGACCACTCCCTTTAACACTCATTTGTAAGAAAAAACCGTCTCATTTTTGTCGTCGAACCACACAACTACTTAGTAAATAGCATAATCCTTTAAATCCAATCCAAAAAGTTTACTTGGATTGCTTAAAAACTTAAATTTAAAGCACTTTAAAACTGCAAGCAAAAAGTCGAAATTCAACAGCTCGATAATTGCATATCGAACAGCTGATTTAACAGCTCCTACCTTAACAGAGGCTACCTCCATCGGATTTCTGTAAACGTAACATTGTTAAATGGTCTTTTGTTAACACATCCCCAAACAACATTTTTTGTTTCAACGACTTTTAAAAAATGGGTTTTGGCCAACCAAAGTGGTCAAATGCCCCATAGTGCACTGTGCGGTTGCCCAATTGTTGCTGGAGCAAAATGTCATCGAGGAAAACGTAGACATTGCACTCATAAGCGAGCAATACAGGAATAGAAATTCCGGAGAATGGCTAGCAGATGATAGCCAAAAATCGGCAATATGGAGCTGCGGAAATCCGAAGCTTCAGATTAGCAGAAAAAAAAGCGGAAATTGCTTCGCTAGGGCCCATGTGAATAGTATAGCGTTCTATAGCTGTTACCTGCCGCCAAGCCTTAGCCTTCGCCAGGCAATATCTGTACTTGAAGGGATTGCAGAAGATGCCCGGGAAAATTGCCCAGCCGTAATAGCCGGGGACTTTAACGCCTGGGCTACCGACTGGGGCTTTCCCCGAACAAATCCGAGGGAAAGGCGCTACTGGAGAGCTTCGCCGCACTTGACCTAGTGCTGCTGAACTCTGGAACGAAACCGACTTTTTCTAGAGCCGGCACCAGTTCCATCATTGACCTCACATTTGTGAGCGCTGGATTGGCCTCGGGCTCCAGCTGGGAGGTTAGTGACACCTACATGGGTAGTGACCATGCAGCAATAATCTGCACGATAAAGTCCAGAAATGGCCCACCACGGGTTCCTAGGACCGTGGCAGGGTACAAAATAGAAACGCTAGACGTGGAGATGGTACAGATGTTCTTCGAGGACCTCTCCACTAGCGGTTCAGCTGAAGAACGGGCAAACCACATCGCAGACTACACCAAACTAGCCTGTGATGCATCTATGCAGAGAAAGGGAAGAAACCCATCAGGAAGAAGACCTGCATACTGGTGGAACCAATCCATTGCGGAAGCCAGGAAAGACTGCCACAGGGCAAGACGCGCATACCAACGCTCAAGAGGGAGGCCCGATTTTGAGGCACTACAACTAGTTTTCAGGGAAAAAAGACGAGCCCTGGAAAAAACAATAAAAGAAAGCAAACGCAGGTGCTTTAACAATATATGCGAAGAAATAGACTCCAACCCACGGGGCTTCGCATATAAACTCGTCACAAAACGGCTTCGGGTATTTAGTAGGCCATCGCCGACATGCCCAGTCGCCCTAAAAAGGATAGTGGAAACACTATTCCCAGAGCAAGAGAGTATGGCGCGAACCTCACAGATCGTGAACACGGCGAGCATAAAGCTCACAAGTGCCGAAGAAGTCCTCCGGGTATTGAAGACAATACTGGACGACAAGGCACCGGGACCAGATGGCATCCCGAACAAAGTCCTTAAAATTGCCATAAAGGCAAACACAAAGGAGTATGTTGACATGTATAACGCATGCCTAACAGAAGGTGTGTTCCCTAGTCGCTGGAAACAACTGCGGCTGGTACTCATACCAAAGGGGGACAAGCCGGCGGAGGAGCCTTCTTCATATAGGCCACTCTGCATGCTAGATACGGTGGGTAAAATTCTCGAAAGAATAATCCACTCCCGGCTAGAAGGTGCCCTTGTCGAAACTAACGGCCTCTCAGAGATGCAGTACGGTTTTCGGAAGGGACTATCTACCATTGACGCCGTCGGTAAACTGTGTGAAATCGCAGATAAAGCCATCGAGGGGAAAAGGTGGCTGTACGGCACTAAGCAGTACTGCATAGCGGCAACGCTGGATGTTAAAAACGCATTCAAATCCGCTAGCTGGGACCATACTCTAAATGCATTGAGAAACCTAAATGTTCCAATGTATATACAGAGAGTAATAGCGAGCTACTTCGAAGGCCGCCTGCTCCTGTACAAAACTGATTCCGGGCAATCGACCCCCAGGGTGAGCGGGGGAGTCCCACAAGGATCAGTCCTAGGCCCATTGTTATGGAATGCCATGTACGATGGGATCCTTACGATCACGATGCCAGAAGGGGCACGACTCATTGGCTTTGCCGATGACGTAGCCATAGTAGTTTCTGCAAAGAAACTCCCAGATGCGCAGAAGATCTGCAACGAAGCTGGGAAACGAGCAAGCGCATGGCTCGACGCCAAGGGACTCACCTTGGCAGCGCACAAGACGGAAGCAGTCCTGATAAGTAGCAGGCAGGTAGTAGAGACGGCAACTATCAAAATTGGAGAAGCCACAATAAAATCTCGCCCAAGCCTAAAATACTTGGGTGTCATGATTGACCACCGGCTAACCTTCAAAGATCATCTAGCGTACGCTAGTGGCAAGGCAGGTAGGACCGCGGCCGCAATCTCGAGGATTATGGCAAATACTCGGGGACCGAGGCAACCAGGTCGGAGATTACTGGTAAGCGTTGTCACATCGACGCTGATGTACGCTGCTCCCATATGGGCCCGAGCCACTGAAACGGAAAGTTATATGCAAGAAGCCGACTCCGTGCAGAGGCTGTGTGCCCTGCGGGTATGCTGTGCGTTCCGCACGGTATCCCATGATGCGGCATTGGTAATATCGGGAATCATACCGATCGACCTGCTGGCACTGGAATCAGTGGAGATCCGAGCAGGCAGCTCAGGAATCGCACCTGCTGAACCCCTACGGAAAAGGTGCAGAGAACTTACCATTGCGAAGTGGCAAGAGAGATGGGAACGAAGTAGCACAGGACGTTGGACGTATAAGCTTATCCCAGAACTGCAGAGATGGCTGGGAAGGAAGCATGGACATGTGGACTTCTACTTAACGCAACTGTTGACAGGACATGGATGCTTTAAATACTATCTAAATAGGTTTAAGCATGAAAGTTATCCGCACTGTCCACTCTGCGAGTCGGATAACGAAGACGCAGAACACGTGTTTTTTGTCTGTCCGAGATTTGAAAATGAACGAAGAGATCTGAGCATGAGGGTTGGGAGGACGCCAGCCGCTTGTAACCTGGTGGATATTATGCTTGACTCAGAAGAAAATTGGTCTGCTGTATGCAACATGGCCACAATAGTACTCAAAAAACTGCGCATCGCAGAAAGACTGCGAAATTCCAATAGGATAGAATCCTAGAGAGCCCTAAGGGCATTCCCCCCCCGGCGAAGTAATACCTAACGGCAGTACCGCCGGGGAAGCGGGGAGGGGGTGGAGTTTTTACTGGGTTAGAGTCCCAGACTTCGGCAAGCTAGCCCAGCTCCGAGTTGGCTTTCGATGCTTTTCACCACCACTAACAAAAAAAAAAAAAAAAGAAAACCAGACGAGCTGAGCAGCTTGGTGGAGCTAGGCTCGAAGGATGACCAACTCCTCATTGGTGCAGATGCCAATGCACACCACAGCGTGTGGGGAAGCTCAGACATCAACGACAGAGGTGAGTCACTCTTAGACTTTATTCTATCTACTAATATATATATATAGCAAACGTGGGGGAGGAGCACACCTTCGTAAGTCCCAACTCGTCAAACGTGCTAGATATAACACTTGTAAAGGGTCAGAGTACTTTGGTCTTCGAATGGAGGGTTCTAAGAACACCATCTTTCTCGGACCATAGGTATATTCAGTTCAGATATGATTTTAAAAGCATTCCAAAAGTAGCTGTCTATAGAAACCCCCGGAACACGAACTGGGAAAAGCTTACAAGAACAGTGACCTCGAAACTCGCGACCAGCCCAGGCATAGTAAAATCCGCGAGAGGCATAGAAAGGTCCCTAGAGACCCTGTCCAAGGAATTACTGTACGCATCCAGTAATTCCTTGGACAGGCTCACGCATCATGCCCGACTTCAAGAACAAGGAAGAAGACCAGGCCACCATGGTCGACTCGGGAACTTACACTCCAAAGACATAACCTCCGAGAATTCTTCAAAATCGCCAAAAGGCAGGCGATGAGACTGAGAGCAGTAACAGCACTTATGCAATCGCACTTCCCAGGATGCACGGATGTCTTAGACGCCAGCACGCTCCTTTGCGGGCTACAAGGCACCAGGACTAGATGGAATATTTCCAGCCATGTTACAGGCGACCAAGGAAAGGATCACCCCATGGCTATATTAAATATACTCTGCATGTCTAAGCACGGGCTATATCCTAATCCAATGGAGGACCTCTCGGATTGTCTTCCTCCCAAAAGCGGGAAAGTGCAGTCACGCGAGCCCCAAGGATTACAGGCCGATAAGCCTCAGCTCTTTCATACTCAAGACACTGGAAAAGCTGCTGGATCTACACATCAGAAATGATGTAGGGAGGCTCATGTCATCCAACCAGCACGCCTACACCAAGGGGAAATCTGTAGAAACGGCACTACAGTCGCTAGTAGCAACCGTTGAGAGAGCCCTACACATTAAGGAATATGTGCTTGGAGTATTCAATGTCAAGACGGATGCTATAATGGATCGCTGCTCAGCTGCATGCGGTTACATTCAAAATGGGGCACCGCTACCATGGTAAAGGGAGCACACAGAGGCAAACCACAAGGTGGGGTCCTCTCGCCTCTCCTATGGAATTTGGTAGTCGACGATCTAATCAAGAGATTAGCCCCAATCAAGCCCCAAAAATAAAAGCCTATGCGGACGACATAGGCATAATTATTACGGGAGTTTGTCCATCGACCCTCAGCTCTATAATGGAATCAACACTCAGGGGTATATGTGAGTGGGCGGAAAAGATGGGACTCAGTATCAATGCGGACAAAACGGACCTCATTCTCTTTACTAAAAGATACAAGGTACCAAAATGGACCCCCCCGAAAATCGGCGTAACCAGGCTAACCCCAAAAACACAGGTCAAGTACCTAGGCACAGTACTGGAATGCAAGCTGGCATGGAGACCCAAAGTAGTGGAAAGGGTGAAAAAGGCCACCATTGCGCTATATACATCCAAGAAGATGCTTAGCAGCACATGGGACCTGTCACCTGCTCTGATGCACTGGATCTACACCTCGGTGGTGCGTCCGACTCTGCTGTATGGAGCCTTAGTGTGGTGGCAAGCCACTGAAAAGACGACGTACACCGAGCTTATGGAGAGAATTCAGCGGCAGGCATTGGTCTGCAAAACGGGGGCGCTGAATTCAACCGCAACTAAAGCTCTAGAAACGATCCTCGGAATCTACCCCATAGACATCCACGCACAACTGACTGCAGGAAAGGCAGCAAAACGTCTGTTTGCATCAGGTAACATAGTTCAATCGGCCGAGGTTAAAACAATCTCGTTCATGGGCCCAGATGACTGGAAAACGGGTCGGGACCAGACTCAACACCTCAATATATACACGGACGGCACCAAGATGGAAGGAGGAGTAGGAGCGGGCTTATACTGTACGGACCCTGAAATAAGGCTGTCCTTTAAGCTACCCAATGACTGCAGCATATTCCAGGCGGAAGTCTTCGCCATAAGGAAAGCTGCTGAAGTGGCTCAAAATATAAATCGACCACACGATGTGGTCAACTTGTTCGTGAACAGCCAAGCGGCGATAAGATCCATGCAGTCGTCAACAGTCAATTCCAAAAACGTGATGGCGAGCAGGGAAGCATTAGACAACCTTAGCACGACAAAGTCATTGCGGATCTATTGGGTTCCCAGTCACCAGGGCATCGATGGCAACGAAACAGCTGACGTTCTTGCAAAGGAGGGCGTAGAGCTGGCGAGCGACAGAACGGAGAACGTGCCTGTTTCCCTCCGAACGCTCCAAAGCGCCCTGGAGAAACAGGCGGACACGCGAGCAAAAAGCAGGTGGAGGAATACCAAGACCTGCCGAATCTCAAGAACTATGTGCAAAGAGCGCAACGACAAACTCAGCCAGTATGTACTGCGTCTACCACGGAAAGACTGCAGACTGTTAGTGGGAATCCTTACAGGCCACTGTCTGGCCACATCACACGCAACCACACTCGGAGTACTCAACAGCCGCGCCTGCAGGAAATGTGATGAATCGGGGGCTATCGAAACCCTGGAACATCTTATCTGTACTGGCATCACTAGGAGACGCCTCCAGCAGGGAACCAGGAGAACTACTTGCCTTCGCCAAAAACACCTCGATCCTTATGGATATAAAAACCGCTTAACTTATCTCAAGGTTCATGCGCATCAACCGGACAACTAAGGGCCATCGGTTGGGGCTCATCTTGTGGGCTTTCAAAGATTTCCACAAACAAAGCTTAAAATAAAAATATCAACTTGGTTGGTTGAAAACTGTGGGAATGGTTGATGTTTTAATCAAACAATTTCGCATTTTTCGAGAGTCCTGGGAGTCCTTAGGAGCCGAATTTGAAAAAATCATTTCTTAGTGCACACCTCCCCTAACACACGATTCAGACCCAATTTTTTACAGAATTTTAGGTCTTATGGTTTGGGTTTGGACATGACGCAAATCGACATCTACTCTTTTATAGTAATACTCGATATTTTATTTCAATATTTTTGTTTTCATTAATTTTTTTTAATTTTTTACCCTGATTAGAATTATATTAATAACAATTTGTCAATATCTCAACGTTTGAAAACTAATAAATAGTTTGATGATCAGTTTTCTGCATCATAAAAATAAAAGCAATTTTAACCCTCTACTGCATGAGCATAGAAATAATAAAGGAAGAATTTTGTTGAATGTAATTATGTGTTTATTTAGGCAAAAATAATATATATTTGGACTTTTTTTTGGGGGGGGGGCATAGTTTGGGGTGGGAGAAATGGGGCCATATATGGCTTTGTATGCATTCTGCTGATTCCATAGTTTGCCATATATGGCTCTGTATGCATGTATACATTACTTCATGTGAAAGTTGGTGAAACAGTTTCATTTGTCGTTGTAGCATAGAAATACATTGCATTTCTCGCAAAAGGTGTATGAGCGGAAAGAACATTGTGCCATGTATAATTTCTTGACCAAGAGTCGAATTCCAATAGACTCTTGAAGATGGTAATTGTACTAACGACATGTATATGACCATGCCTATAAATTGATCTACTTCATTTCGAGTAATACCAGCGGGCTTATTTATATCTACTTGGAGTGCATATAGATTTGACTGATCAACCAAGAAATTCATCAAATCGTCGTTAAAAAAAAAATTAAAAAAGTCTGCCGGTGTCTCCAGTTCATTGATACAAGTTGAAAGATTGGTATTTCCTTGAAATGGAAAGGTCTCATTCGAATACGGTGGTAAGTGACCAGCTTTCCATTTCGGTGCTTCTGTCTTTTTTCTTGACACTGGCTTTGGCTTTGCTTTAGAAGTGCACGGCTTTTTACAGATGTCATCGGAACTACTCTCATTGGTCTCCGAAATATAAACATCAACGACTTCGTCTTCGGAATCGGCTATGCTGTCATCTTCACTTAGAAACGGATCATCGATTTCGTTCGCGTATTGCAAACTACCGTAAAATAATTGTGCATTCATTTCTAAAAGAGAACAAGAACAATTGATAAGCTAATATGCTAATAATGCATATGTACATAGAATATAAACATGCACGCGTTACTGCATATAGAGCCATATATGGCGTCCACAGTTTTGTGCATAGAATAGTATATGTGATGCTCACCTATAGTCAAATTCTATTTTTTTTGAACGAAAACTTTATATTCTCTTAGAAAAAAATACTTTTCAGTGATAAAACTGATTTTTAGTGTAGTAATTTTAATTTCACCACAATTCACTTTCGTTCGTCTGCTTGAGACGCGAGCGCAAAACTGATTGAAACTTGAGATAAGGCAACACAAAGAAGTTCTGAGTATAGACATCTAACAGAAAATAGTTGAAAGAGAATAAGTGATAACAAACGGTTTATTAAATGTACCGTTTTATTGCAAAAAAAATTATTGAAAGTGAGAAGCCATATATGGCTTTGTATGCGGTAGAGGGTTAAGGAAAATTTCGACTGTATAAATAAGCCTAATGGGATTTCTGTGATTCAACCGATATTTTAAATTTAACGTTTACCTAAAAATAAGGCGCAAAGAAAACATTTCCGATATAATGGATTTTTTAACCGCGCATTTTAAATGTGGTATTTTCATTTTCCCCTTGTCCGGTCACACTTAAAGTGCGACAGCAGACAGCATACATACATTCATGCTCGACTTTATACCAGGGATCGCACGTAAGAATTACTTTTTTAAAAAAATTGACAAATAAGTCTTATTTTTCAATTTTTATTATAAAAGTTGACAAAAAACTCTTATGCTTCAATTTTGTTGATTTTTATAATAAAAATTGAAGCATAAGAGTTATTTGTCAACTTTTATAATAAAATAAAGATTGAATTGAAATAACTCTTGAACTGTGGGGTACATTGGTTTAAAATTTATATATGTATAATCTACGCTTTAATACCTTTCTGTTGATATGCCATATGTCCCCAACATATTTTTTATAATAATAATATTTTTTACATCATCAAAAATATTTTGGGGACATATGGCATATCAACAGAAAGGTATTAAAGCGTAGATTATACATATATAAATTTTAAACCAATGTACCCCACAGTTCAAGAGTTATTTCAATTCAATTTTTATTATAAAAGTTGACAAATATTTGTTGATTTTTATAATAAAAATTGGAGCATAAGAGTTATTTGTCAACTTTTATAATAAAAATTGAAAAATAAGACTTATTTGTCAATTTTTTTAAAAAAGTAATTCTTACTTGCGATCCCTGCTTTATACAAAGTGCGCCAGCAAAACATACATACATGGGCAGTTCTTTTACAAACCGAACGGATTTGGCCAAACAAAAAATTTTACATTTTTGATTTGTCTGAAACTTTTTTTACGTGTACTAATTGGAAAATACAACATTTTTTTTTTGTTTAGTTTGCCAAAAAACGTGAATTTTGAAAAAGTACCCTCTCATTGAAAATCTGTATCTCCGGTTGTAGTAATCCGATTGACTTCGTGTCTTTCGCATTAATTCCTCTACAACCTCTTCTTAAAAAACAATGTTTTCAAAAATGAGTTTTTAATATGTTAAAAATAAAAACAAATTAAGATTTAAAAAAAATTTTTGTAGCGGGTTACCCACAAAAAAAATTTTTTTTTTAATTTAACATATGCGCTATATTGTAAGTTTTAATCGGTTTTTTGTCAAAAAGGTGGAGCCATGTTTAGTTTTTAAAATATCGGATTTCTTTTAACAAGGCCTCGGCTTTTTCCATGAAAAAACGTCGCAGCATGTAGGCCTACTGTCTCACTCTTATCGGATCCTTATGGAATTCATGTTTTCTCATCGTTTACTAGTCCTTTAACAATTTTTAAAGATTTAAAGTTAACTTTTAAGTGTTTTGACAATTTCTGAATGACAAAAAGTAAAAAGTCATTTTTTAATCTATTAAAAACTTACAATTATTTATTTAACCATCCATTTAATAAAAAATAATTTTAAAATTTATTTATTATATAAAATTTATTATTATAAAATAATTATTTTAGTAATTAGTGTAATTTTTTTTAGATTTTTATGTCAGTCTGTTCTCGGTGGAATTTGCTACTGACCGTTTTTTAGGGGTCGAACTTTATATATGAAGGACGTTGATGCACTACGAGCAGTACAAACAAGTGGCCCAACGATACCAAGCACGTGCTTGTTACGCGCGGGACCCTTTACCAATTAGGTCAAAAATGCGAGTTCACGAGGAAAATACATGAAACAAATAAAGATTATAATGGCTAAAACTAAGATTGAAGCAAATGAGATAAAATTTTAGTTTTTAATACAGGGATAGATGTTGAAGTGCAAATTAAAAGATAAAGATTGTTATAATTTGTACATAGAACGCGAAAGGGCTCATGCAGAATAAAATTTGATGTACATCGAGGCAAATTAAGAGGGTAATAATTTCGTGTTAGTCTAACGGGGACATGAAAAGTTAAACGGTTTATCAGTTCTACAAAATCGATATCACCTGTTATAAGATTTAGCATAAAAATAGTCCAAGACTTATTCTACGATTTTCAAGTGTAGGTAAAATAAGCGATAGTAATCTACTCTGGTAGGGAGGTAGCCTTACGTTTTGATCCCAGTTCAAACTACGAAGGGCAGAAAGGAGAAATTTTTTTTGTACCGACTCAATACGGTCGATGTGCACTTGATATTGTGGACTCCGAACTGAAGAACAATATTCCAAAATAGGACGGACAAGGGAGGTAAATAATAATCTGGTTGTATTAGGGTCATCAAATTCTTTTGACCAACGCTTTATAAACCCAAGAACACTCATAGCTTTATTGACAATGGCCATTATGTGGCAGTCAAATTTAAGTATTATACGGTCTATATACGGTCGAGTGGTGTATTTTAAAGAGAATAACTAATAAACGTAGGAGTACCCCTATAAAACGTCATAACGTTGCATTTAAGGCAGTTCAGATTTAAAAGGTTGTACTCACACCATCCCTGAAAAGAATCAATATCTGACTGTAAGTTGAAACCTGACCCTATATCTTTATACGATAAACAAAGCTTAACATCATCAGCGTACATTAGTACACGAGAATGTGCTACGATAGTAGGAAGATCGTTAATAAACAAAGTAAACAGGAAAGGGCCTAAATGACTACCTTGAGGAACTCCAGATGTCACGTAAATTATCTTAGAAACAGCGCTCTTAAATATAACCCTCTGAGTCCTACCATTCAAGTAACTTGAAATCCATGTTAATAGATTACATGCAAACCCCAGCTGATCTAATTTGAATAAAAGGAGAGAGTGGTTAACAGAGTCAAAGGCCTTACTAAAATCTGTATATATTACGTCAGTCTGCATTTTATTCTTAAAACCATTTATTACAATAGATGACAATTCAAGAAGATTGGTGGTGGTCGATCTTTGCTTAACAAAACCATGCTGACACGGTGATATAAGCGAGGAACATAAATGTTGCAAATGAGAAGTAATAATACGTTCAAATGCTTTAGGAATTGCCGACAATTTAGAAATACCTCTATAATTCTGGGCATCCACCTTCGCACCCTTTTTGTGGAGTGGAATAATGAAAGAGTCCTTCCAGATAGTTGGAAAAACTGATGATGAAATAGACAAATGAAAAAGTTTAAGAATCGGTTTACAAATGGTTGAAGCACAAAACTTAAGCACACACCCAGAGAGTCCATCTGGACCGGGAGAATACGTTGGCGTTGTTGTCCGCAATTTCAGAATCCGACGATGCTGATTTTGAGTTTAAACGTACCGCTGAAGGCAAAGCCGAAGACTTACGCTTGGCATTAACAAAGTTATAAAAATGCTTCGGATCATTTGAAAATTCGAATTCACATTTATTTAAATACATAGAATAGCAATGACTGTTGAGAACATTAAAATCTGAACGAGCCACCACATGTTTCGACAAATCAGATGGCTTACCCGATTTTTTATACTTTTTATAAGTGTTGGATTTAAGATTTTTAAGTCTTTGAAGCGCATTGTTAAACCAAGGAGGCCTGTTTAGCTTTGGAAGAAGCCTGTCAGGAACGCATTTGCCAAGGAACGTGTTTAAAACGCTAAAAAAAAGTTCAATTGCACTGTCAATATCCATGCAATGGTACAAGTCAGTCCAATTATATTGCGAAATCATGTAGTTTAGTTTATTATAGTCACATTTACGAAAGCATCTCCTTTTAGTTTGAGGAACTAAAGGAGAAAGGGTATCAGTACAGGGGAGGCCAATTGTCAATTCCAAAGTTGGATGATATCGGTCTTCAGGTACAACAAGTGCGTCAATTCTAGCTACAGTGACTTCATGCGGGTCTAAAACAAAGACTAGATCTAATTGTCTATTTAATGAATTTCGTATAACGCTTACTTGCTGTAACAATAATTCTAAAAGGCCATCCACAAAATCATGGGCGGATAAAGGAGTAGCGACAAGTGAGTCAGTGGGAAGAGACCAAAAGATATTAGGGAGTTGGAGAGGAAAGATAGAACAGATTTTATAGCAGACAGATGGTGTTCAGAAATGATTAAATCAGAACCAGGAGGAATATAAGAGCAGGTTACAAAAATAGATAAGGATTGCAGGGAAACTTTGATACTAACAAATTCAATTTCGTTAGGGATATGAAAGTTAAGTCTCTCCGATGTTAAAGAAGAGGTAACGGCAATCAGTATTCATTTGTTCTCGGTTTATTGGGAACCAATTCTTTGATTACCAAATCATCATTAAGCCGAAAGCTTTCAGAAAGTAGTACATTAAACACATTTATATTAGTTTAAATTAGATACGGAAGTCCGGTGGAAGGGGATGCCGTGAATCAAATTGTTTAAAAAATATGAGGCACGTGTAAGGTAGGGTAAGAGAATCAATTGATTTGAATATTTAGTTTTTTTTAATACTTTCAATGCTATTTGCATTTTAAAACACAAAAATCTGTAAGAAAATGTCTTCGATCTGTTGTGGAAATGTAAATGCAATTTTTTTATGCAAATGAATATCAGTATTAATTTGAATTTAAGGGAATCTAACTTCCTTAGTCAGCTGCAATGCACACACACACACATCTAGGGATTGTATTTATAAAAAACTCAATTTGTGGCTTATATATATTTCGTCCATGTGTGTGTGCAACGTAGCGAAATAATTAGGGTGTTCTTTTGCGTTGCAAACTTTGTAAAGTGTAAAAGTGTATATCAATTCCAACAACAATTTCAATACAAAATAGTTTTAAAGGCCTACTTTTGAAAATTTTTTTTGTATAGAAATTGTTGTTGGAACTGCCTTACACTTTTACACTTTACAATGTTTGCAACGCAATTGAACACTCTAACTGTTTTTTACAAATCAACAATTTGTCAATATCTCAACGTTTGAAAACTAATAAATAGTTTGCTGATCAGTTTTTTGCATCATAAAAATAAATGCAATTAATATCGACAGTAAAAATCAGCTTAATGGGATTTTTGTAAGTCTTCCCATATTTTAGATTTAACGTTTGCCTAAAAAAAAGGCGCAAAGAAAATATTTGCGATACAATCGTTTTTATAACCGCCCATTTTACATGTGGTATTTTCATTTTTACTTAAAGTGCGACAGCAGGCAGCATACATACATACAAAGGTTGCCAGCAAAACATACATACATACAAATGAGGAGTCCGTGACGTCACATTTGGTTAGCCAAATTTAAAAATATTGGGGACTGGTTAAGGAGGCTGAATCTCGAAAAAATTTAAATGCAGTTACTTGCGGGTATGCCACATTTTAAACCATTTTAACAACATTTATTACAAAGAAATAGCAAAAGAAAGAATTTAAAAAAATAAAAAACGAATTTTGGGACCCTTGGGGTCCCAAACCCGACCCCATAAAGTATATATATTCTTGATCAGGGTCACTAGCCGAGTCGATCTAGCCATGTCCGTCTGTCCGTCCGTATGAACGCTGAGATCTCGGAAACTACAAAAGCTAGAAGGTTGAGATTTTCCACACATATTCTTGGGCTTCCTGCGCAGCGTTTATTTCAGCCGAGCCCCCTCTGACGCCCACATCTTAAAAGATTTCCGAGAAGTATAAATGCAATTTTGTTGTGTATATTTGTACCTATCGAAATGTAGAAGACATTTTTCAAATCGGACCATTCAATAAAAAGTTATACGCAATCAAAAAAAATATTATATATCCATCTTCCTCGCACTCCCTTTAGCCGAGTGACGGGTATTAGATAGTGGGGACACCAACCCGACTATAGCGTTCTCTCTTGATTTTTCTCTAAAAACGAGCAGGAGAATTAATTGATTTGAATATTTAGTTTTTATACCCGTTACTCGTAGAGTAAAAGGGTATTTTGTATTCGTGCAAATTATTATCATTATTATTTCAGCCGAGCGCCACGCCCGCTCTAACGCCCACAATCGCTCACTAACGATTTTAAAATGTGTCTGGCGCTCACATCTTTAAAGATTTCCGAGAAGTATAAATGCAATTTTGTTGTGTATATTTATATCTATCGAAATGTAGAAGACATTTTTCAAATTTTTTTTAGATTTTTATGTCAATCCGTTCTGGATGGAATTTGCTATTGACCGTTTTTTAATCCATATCCCTTGCACTCCTTTTAGCTGAGTAACGGGTATTAGATAGTCGGGACACCAACCCGACTATAGGATTCTCTCTTGTTTTTCCTCTAAAAACGAGCAAGAGAATTAATTGATTTGAATGTTTAGTTTTTATACCCGTTACTCGTAGAGTAAAAGGGTATTTTGTATTCGTGCAAAAGTATGTAATAGGGAAAAGGAAGCGTTTCCGACCCTATGAATTATATATCCAAAGTTTAGCTTTTTGATACGACCTTTTTTCCTTATAGAGAAGTTTTTATCAAACTCGAGGTCATGCCGGCTTAGACTTCAAGAAGTCCACACAAAAAGGAGCGAAGAGGCTTCACTGTACATGCATGTTTCATGTAGTAGCCAACTACAATCATCAGCACTAAAATCGCTATCTTGGTCAACGATCGAAGTGGGTTACCATCCAAGCCGCGCTATAACTGGTTGGGAATTATAGCGTCGCCAGATCGGTAAACTTCGAAAAGCTGATCAAGCCCTTAGTGTGTGTTGGACTTTGTTCTGTCTTTGATCTCTATCAGAGTTCCGTGGCAGATTGTAAAGAATATGCATTACTGCATATTTTATATATATTATATATATTCTTGATTGTAGAAAATAAATGTGTTTATAGAAGTCTGGAAATGCTGGTATGTACTATAGATATCTCCTTCTTTCGAAGATGGAGCAACATCAATGTATGATAATTATACCCGTTACGCGAAGAACAGAGAACAGCAATACGAGCACCGGAGAGCGCGAATATTGCTTTCCCTTTCTTACACGTTGCGCTGTTGTTGCTGTCGTTGTCTTTACTAGTAGGTCTTGCAAATACAAAAATTTTATTTTTCCACTTCGTGAAGAATTGATGAAGCAACATGAGGATAATTACACTAGTTTACAGCCGAAATGCTCCCCAGCAATTGATGGCAAATTCTGTTTGTGCTGGATCCCTAGATCACGAAAATAGCACTAGTTTTTTTTTTTGATGGCACAGTTTTTTTTTAAAGATTTTTTAAAGTTTGAATTTCAAACTTTTTTCGAATTTCTTCTTAGATCTCGGCAGAAATTCACCCGATTGGGCCAGTCAACCAAAAAACACATTTTTAATCTTTTTCAAGCTTCTGCGCTGCCATTACTTATCCAATCATATTGATTTGTATGGCAGAGTTAAACTCTGATCTATTGACTTTAAAATAAAACTAAAACTGGCTCTATCGGGTGGATATCTGCCGAGATATAGGCTTAGTACTCAACCCAACAAAAAGTCGTCCAAAACAAAAAACTTCATATGAAAAACAAAGTCAAAAAATTTTGTTTCATATGAAGTTTTTGTTTTGGACGACTTTTTGTTCGGTTGAGTACTAGCCCATAAGAAGAAATTCGAAAAAAGTCAGAAACTTAACATTTCGAACTTTAAAAAATCTTTAAAAAAAACTGTGCCATCGAAAAAATAGTGCTGTTTTCGTGATCTAGGGGTCCAGCACAAACAGAATTTGCCATCAATTGCTGGGAAGCACACCAAGAATATTTTTTTGTAAACTAGTGTTATTTATTTCGGAAATTGCGTGTATTCCGGCGTACACAATTTTTTATATTTTAAATTACCTTAAAAAACTTAATTTTAAATTTAAAAATTTTTAAAAATATTTTTCCAAAAGATATTAATATATTAAAATAACTCAAACGAGTCTCAAGTGCTGCGTAACTGAAAAATCGGAGCTTATTTACAAAAATATTTTTAAAAAAGAAACGGTAGGAGTTAAAAAAAAATAAAAACCGATCCTTATATTTCAATCCTTTATCGAAAAAAAAGTTTCGATTGGTTCTAAGATTTGACCCACTGTGGCCTGTCACGTTTCACGTGGAACGAGCCATGGTAGGTAGATAGGTAGAAGTGGTGAGGTTTTCTCTGAGGACCTCCAAGTAGAGCTGAGCTTAGTTTTGATCCACACCCTCGTAAATTGTTGTGTCCGCGTTCTCTTCAGTACCAGCCTGCGTCATTTAGAAAACCTAGGATTGCAGTTATCCTCTGCTTTCCTATTTCTCCCAATGATTCCAGCTGATACGCCCCGAAGTATCTCGCCCTGATATGGTTTAGTGCTGGGCAATGACACATCATGTGCTCAGGTGTCTCCTGTGTGTCTGTTTCTTTGCAGCTTCTGCAATTAGCGTTGTACGGAAGCCCCATCTTCATGGCTTGCGTGCCAATGGCCCAATGGCCTGTGATGAGTGCCGTGATCCTTCTAATATCCCTTTTACTTTTGGTTATTAGATCTCGAGTTCTCTTGCTATTGACGGTTGGCCAGCAGAGTTTTGATCTCCTGAGACCCTGCTTTTCCGACCAACTTTTACTAGCTTGTGTTTTGTAGTGTTCGTGAATCCTTGCTTGGACTGTATTAAGGGATTCAGGTAGACTAGTTGTATAGGAGTCGTCTGCCGACCCCATTCGTGCAAGTTCATCCGCCTTTTCGTTTCCTGGTATATCATTGTGCCCTGGCACCCATGTTATCTGTACATGGTTGTTTGTTGCTAGTATGTTAAGAGCCGACTTGCAATCGGCTACTAGTGCCGAGTTGGTTCTTGCTGCCGCGAGAGATTTGATAGCCGCTTGGCTATCAGAGTATATCCGTACCTTGGTATTCCTGAGGCATTGCTGAATCGAAAGCTTGGCTGCTTCTAAAATAGCAAGTACCTCAGCCTGAAAAACTGTCGCTGATTCTGGGAGGTGGAATTTCGATTCTATCCCCCAGCTTTCAGCGAAAATTCCAGCCCCTACACCACAGGCCATCTTGGAGCCGTCAGTGTAGAGAGATACCTCATCTTGTCCGGTTACTCTGTCATTCTCCCACTCTTCCCTCGTTGGAAAGGTAGTCGTAAATCCGTTTCCAAATCTTATCTCCGCTGTCATATAGTCCGTTTTGTTCTTTGCCAGATAGTAACTGTCCTCTAAGATACGGCGGTGCCCTGTGTGGTAGCCTTTCCAGCATTTACTTGCCTTCAGTCTGGCCGCACTCTGCGCTGCCGTATCCTTTATGAAAAGTTCTATAGGCATTATATCCAGAATAGTGTTCAACGCGGCAGCCGGGCATGACCTTAATGCCCCTGTAGCTCCTGCGCAAGCTGATCTCTGTATTCTTGTCAGCTTGGTAATATTGTATGCTCTTGTCAGGGCTGGCCACCAGACTAGTGCCCCATATGTGAGAATTGATCTTAGGGTGTATACCCCAATTTTTGCCGAACATTTTTCTGCACGAGTAGAATGGTATGCTGGCCTTTCTTACTCGTTCCGTATAAGTATCACTCCTAGATACTTAGCTTTACCCGATAGCTCGAGTTCGATTCCATCTATTTTTGGTTTGCTGTATGTTGGGATCTTTGTTCTACGCGTGAAGAGCATTAGTTCGGTTTTACTCGGGCTTATACCTAGTCCGCAGGTTTTTGCCCATTTATTGAGTCGGGTAAGGGCCCCCGTCATTATGTTACTAATGACATCTGGGAATGGTCCTGATACTAGCAACACTACGTCGTCTGCGTAGGCTACTACTTTTACTCCTCCGCTATTGAGTTCTCTCAATATGTTGTTCATGTTAATAAGCCAGAGCAGTGGCGATAGGCCTGTAATCCCTAGCAAGGATATGACCTCTTCTTCCTGGTTTTGGTAAAAATACAACTTTGGCTTCCTTCCATAGAAGCGGTATGTGTGTTAGTCTGTTGCAAGCCATGTAAGTGGCTTGCAGCCACCTACTGATACTGACCTGTGTTGCTTGAAGCATGGCCGGGAAAATGGCGTCTGGCCCCGAACTCTTGTATTTATCGAAAGAGTTTATCGCCCATTTTATTCTTTCAATGGTTATGATATCCATTGTGCGTGTTGGTTGATGAGCCCTTTGACCTTCAGTAGATGCTGGCTTTTCTCGAAGGCTGCCTGGAAAGTGTGTATCTACTAGTGTGGGTATACCAGCTAATCCTAAGAAATAAATTTACTCCCATAAACATACACTCAGAAAAAAAATCGCCCTGAATTTTAGAAAATCGCCATACTTTTTAAGCCAAAGGCAGCTCGCCTTGCCTTTTAGAAAAAATATTTCTAAAAATTAAAAAAAAATTTCTAAAATTTAGGGTTAGTTTTTGCAAAATTGAATAAGAAGAAGAAAAAAAAAATCGGGGAATCGGGAGTTATGCCGACTCCACCCCTCTGTCGGTGTGGGGTGTTGTTGTTGGGGTTCTCGTTTCTCAACTTATTTTTCTCTCCTCTATTTAAACACATGGATGACGTCACGATGCTTGTACATAAACACACTTTTAATCTTAAATTGTAACTGAAATAATAACTGAAATTATTATATTATTTATTAATGATAAACATAAAAATCAAATAACTTACTATCTGGAGAAAAACATTTTGGTCGCTCGCGGGATTCGAACCCCTTACCTCACAGTTTGCAGTCAAACACTCTACTAGCTGCGCCAGGGAAGCATCACGAGAGGCGCTGTACAAAGTACATTCTCATTCTGTTCTCTTGGGTTCTAGGTTTATACTCTTATTTATCCATTATGTGTGTGTTAGCTTACCTAAATCCTTATTTGTATTAAAGTATACATATTAATGCGCCAAATAAAGACGCAAAAAATGTCCGCCTCGACGTGGGATCGAACACACGCTTCCGAATATAAGCGTAGAAAACAAATAATCCGCTCGCATTAGACCCCTAGGCTACCGATTGGCCAATTTCCTAAAATGTAAGGCGATTTTTTCTTAGTTTGAAAGAAAAATTTCTGAATAACAGAAAATTTTTCTAAAAGTGGATAACAAGAGGAGTTGATTTAATCAGGGTAAGTTTTTCTTATTATTTAGAAAAATTTTTCTGAAAAATAGAAATATTTTCTGAATTTCAAGGCGATTTTCAAAGTATGGCGATTTTCTAAAATTTAGGGCGATTTTTTTTCTGAGTGTAATAATAAATTGACTTTTTAATCACTTAGCATTTAGTGTTAATCCAGTAAATTAAGGGTATCAGTGAATAAATCCTGCTATTATAGCAAATACAGCTCCTATTGATAAGACATAATGGAAATGAGGTACAACATAATAAGTGTCATGTAAAATAATATCAACTGATGAATTAGCTACTGTAAATAAAAATACAAATCCTAAAGCTCATAAAATAGCTGGTGAATATGAAAGTTGAGTTCCATTTAGAGTAGCTAATCATCTGAAAATGTTAATTCCAGTTGGCACAGCAATTACACTGTGCAGTATTTTTAATGCTTTTTAAATTTACCCCGATGGATGCTATATTTTTGTATTCGTTACGAATTCCCAAGTTAAACTGCGCTTTCCAAAAAGTTCCCCGACGCAAGGATTGTAACGAACTGATTTTTACGGTTTGCTCGCTACGAAGATCGTGCGGCTAGCTCAGTAGATTTGTGTGTTCGTCCCACTAAATTTATATAAACGTGAAACACTTCAGAATTCAGTTCGAGGAGGCGTTTATTTACGGCTCTGGTTGACAATAATTATTGTGACTCGTGCTGACGATGCTCCTGCGACTCCGCTCCGTGGTTCCTCGCTGCAGGTGCTCCTGGATGCTTCGGGTACTTTCGCTGCCACTCGTAGACGAGGGCGTGGAGTTGGGTTGTTGGGCTCAGGGAAGCGTCACCGTTCTCAGACTAGGGTGAACAGGCACCACGCTTGCAAGACCTTCGTCCTGCCAGCCGCAGTCTCCTGTCCCTTGCTCTGTCCCGGCCCGTCCCGCTAGACGCATACTCAGTTTCCTTTGACGCTCCGGTACTACGGCCGGTTTACGCCAGCAGTCCCTGTAGCAAACGCCCAGAGAAAGACGAACGTTCCACCCGAACCTTCCCTCCTGGCTGTTGCGATCGTACCTTATGTCTGGTTCTCGGTGCGGTCCCTGGATGCTTGTCCTCGTCGATGTCCTGGGCGACTCGTGGCTGCGTTGTCCTGCGTTGCTCCCTTGAAGTCCGCTGCTCGTGCCCAACACTCTGCTGGTGGGGATGCCCGTGCCAAGTCTGCCTATGTCCTGCTCAACTGATCGGTATTACGGCCGACGCAGCTGGACTAATCGGTATTACAGCCAATGTAGTCGGACCAGTCGGTATTACGGCCAACTTAGCCGCACGCAGTTAGACTAATCGGTATTACAGCCAATGTAGCCGGACTAGTTGGTATTACAGCCGGCACAGCTAGCCTGATCGGTATTTACAGCCAATGCAGCCAAACTGACCGGTGTTGACCTTGATGTTCTGCAGACCTAGCCGTGCGTTGCCTTGAAGGACCTCAGCTACCTGTGTCGCAATTCGGAGACTTGCTTGGTCTCGAACGTCTTGACGTAGCGATCTTGCTACTTGCTGGTTTTCCACGGCTGTTTCTTCTTGACTTTGACTTTACTAAACGTTGTTCATTCGCGATTTGATGCTCGACGACTGGTCCCGACTCCAGCGCAGGGCCCGCTTATATAGGCCTCCGGGTCCCGTTAATCCTCGGCCTCTCCTTTTCATCTCTCGAATTCAGGGTCCAAAGTACACGGTTTTACCGTTCGACCTTTCGCCCTCTGCGCACGGCACCACTCTAGGGTCCAAAGTGCGGCGCTGAACCGTTACTTCCTTGCTCACGGCACGCCTGCGCTCTCTCGTCTCTCCCTCAGGCTAGTGCCGTCTCGCTCTGACGCCTCTCTTTGCTCTCTCTCTCTCTCTGGGTTGGTACTCTCCCATGTCTCTCCCCAACTCTCCACTTCAGGGTCCAGAGTCCGCGGTTTTACCGTTCGACCTTTCGCCCTCTGCACACGGCACTACACTAAAGTCCAAAGTGCGGCCGGTCTCCATGTAGTTCTCCATGTATTTCTTGTGTTTATTTGTGCGGAGTTATTTAACTCCTCACAGGATTCTTAGCAAAAAATTGAACAAATAAACCAGGGACCGTAAATAACAGTCATTTGAGACTTTTATTTTAAAGAGACTACTGTGATAATTTGTTTTAAACGTCAAAAATAACACTCTTTTTACTCTTATCCACAAAGCATATGTCTCATTCCACGTGAAACGTGACAGGCCAATTTGAGTCAAATCTCAGAATCAATCGAAACTTTTTTTTTCGATAGAGGATTAAAATATAAGGATAGTTTTTTATTTTTTTTTTTTTAACTCTTATCGTTTATTTTTAAAAAATATTTTTGTAAATTAGCTTCGATTTTTCAGTTATGCAGCACTTGAGACTCGTTTGAGTTATTTCAATATTTGGTATGCAACTTTGTGGGATATGTTCATGTCTTTCAGAAAAAAAATTTTAAAAATTTTTAATTTTAAAATTGAGTATTTTTTAAGAGAATTTAAATTTTAAAAAATTCTGTACGCCGGAATACACGCGGTTTCCGAATAAAAAAAGTATCCTCATATTGCTTCATCAATTCTTCACGAAGTGGTAAAATAAAATTTTTGTATTTGCAAGACCTACTAGTAAAGACAACGATTTTAGTTTAGCAACATTGCATCTTGCAACAACAGCGCAACGTGTAAGAAAGGGAAAGCACTATTGTTGCTCTCCCGTGTTCGTATTGCTGTTCTCTTCTTATGAGGATAATTTTTTTATTCGGAAACCGCGTGTATTCCGGCGTACAGAATTTTTTAAAATTTAAATTCTCTTAAAAAATACTCAATTTTAAAATTAAAAATTTTTTAAATTATTTTTCTGAAAGACATGAACATATCCCACAAAGTTGCATACCAAATATTGAAATAACTCAAACGAGTCTCAAGTGCTGCATAACTGAAAAATCGGAGCTAATTTACAAAAATATTTTTTTAAAATAAACGGTAAGAGGTAAAAAAAAAAAAACCTGATCCTTCCGATCCTTATATTTCAATCCTCTATCGAAAAAAAAAGTTTCGATTGATTCCTGGCCTGTCACGTTTCACGTGGAATGAGCCATATGCATTTCAACAAATCTGGAAAGCAAATTAACTGTTATTTGTCCATGTCTATAAAGTGCATAAAAACCAGTAAAATTGTTGATAAAAAATTTAACAAATCTCAGTAGGCCTTTTAAAATAAAAGTCTCAAATAACTGTTATTTACGGTCCCTGAAATAAACATTAAAAAGTATTTTTAGTAAGATTCGCTCAAAAATCTTAGAGAAGGTTGGCAATAGGCTTATAGGCCGTAAAAATCTGCACAGCGGGCAGAGACGCCTTTCTTGGGGATCATAACAACATTCTCATAATTCCAATGTTCTGGATAATATGAAAAACCAACCATAGCACTAAAGATACGCGTAAGGAACGAAATAGCTGCTACTGACAAAGCTTTAACTACTTTCCTGTCAAGGCTGTCATGACCAGGGGCTTTGTTCGGCTTCAGTCGCTTTATTTGGTCATCAACTTCTTCTGCATCAATAAGAGAAATTTAAGAAGCAGGGCCAGAGGGAACATCATCAAAAGCTTCTGTAACAGCAGTCTCTTCATCTGAGACCAATTTAAAAGGCTTAAATCTTTCTGCCAAAGAATAAGCTAATTCCTTAGCTATTTCATCATCTTTATTTGCCATCAGCTCTTTTAAAGATTGCTAATTCTTGTGGATAACGCGTTTGCATCCAGCCTCGCACAGTGGCGCCTTTTGACTTTTTTTTTGGTAATAAATCATAACTTTTGAAGCAGTGGAGATAATTGAATGATGTAAACGGCAAATGATAGATAAAACTAGTTTACAACTTAAAATTTTTTTTCGAGATAAACGCATAGACCAATTTTTTTTGATTAGTTTTGAGTTGATGATCACGCTGAACAAATTTAAAAAATTTCCAAAGAACCGTTCTGAAGATATTCGCAAAAATCCAGATTTTCGGCACTTCTTTTATAAAACCTAACAGATATCAAAAACCATTAGACCAATAAACTGTAAGTTACACTATTTAAAAGGCAGTTATAGCTAGTTAAATGAAAACTAGCTATAACAAAAAAACGCCAGAAATGAAATTTTTTTAACTTTCACAGTTTGTACCTGGTTGCGACCCAATCACAACGAGTAATAGCTTTTCGGAAAGGTGCATTCTTTGCCTTTTAAATAGTGTAAGTTACAGTTTATTGGTCTAATGGTTTTTGATATCTGTTAGGTTTTAAAAAAGAAGTGCCGAAAATCTGGATTTTTGCGAATATCTTCAGAACGGTTCTTTGGAAATTTTTATTAATTTGTTCAGCGTGATTAGCAACTCAAAACTAATCAAAAAAAATTGGTCTCAATGTTTATCTTTTTTTGCTGTAAACTAGTGTAATTGATTCACCTTTAAAATTATTGATTGAGACAAGGAGTGGGCGTGGAAGAGGCGTACTTACAAATCGGCAAAGTCAGAACTTTAAAAGAACTAAAAAAAATACAAATAAAAAAGTATAAATTATTTTGAACTTTCAGATCTAAAGGCCCTTTTGTTGTTAACAAGTTAAGGCCCTATATTTGCAAAAGCAGGCCACTTGCCTTTAAAAGCCTTTTTTTAGAAATGGGTTGTTTCACTAAAAAATTCATATCTTCTAGAATTTGCACTCGTTAACAACAAACGGGCCTTTAGATCTGAAGGCTCAAAATAATTTATACGTTTTTATTTGTATTTTTTTTAGTTAAATGAAAAGTAGCTATAAAAAAAAAAAACGCCACAAATGACATTTTTTTGAACTTTCACAGGTTGTACCTCTATTAATTGCGACCCGATCACAACGAGTTATAGCTTTTCGGAAAGGTGCATCGATTGCCTTTTAAATAGTGTAAGTTACAGTTTATTGGTTTAATGGTTTTTGATATCTGTTAGATTTTATAAAAGAAGTGACAAAAATCTGGATTTTTGCGAATATCTTCAGAACGGTTCTTTAGAAATTTTTATTAATTTGTTCAGCGTGATTAGCAACTCAAAACTAATCAAAAAAAAATTGGTCTCAATGTTTATCTTTTTTTGCTGTAAACGAGTGTAATTTATCAACCTTTAAAATTATTGCTTGAGACAAGGAGTGGGCGTGGCAGAGGCATACTTACAAATCGGCGAATTCAGAACTTTAAAACAAATCCATTTTTTCCGACAAAATAAATATTTTTTTAAAAAGTTTTTGTTTTGTTTAGTTTTTTTAGGGACCGAAAATAACTGTTATTGTAAATTTTTCCTACAAAAAAAATCACGCACTTAGAAGGGTCATAAAATTTTTTTAAATACACCACTATTTTTATAAGCCATTGTAATTCACAAATCCGTAATGATTTTTATAATAAAACTCAAAAAATAACTGTTATTTATTGATTTTTATGAATAACAGTTATTCCCTTGACATTTTTGAAGAAATGAAATAATTAAAAAAAACATGCTAACCACGTTTCATATAACTTACTAAACATTTATTAAAAAAGGCAACCGCGCATATTTTATAACTATATTTTTTTTAATTTATTTTACCCACAAAATCGCTAAAAATCAAGTTTGAGTTTAATTTTTGATCACGACGAGTAACTGTTATTTGTCAACTTTTATTATAAAACTCAAAAAATAACAGTTATTCGTTGAGTTTTACTTTACAAATCAGAAAAAAACTGTTAAAGTGTGATTTTTAAAATAAAACTTATAACAGATACGGTCCCTGCTTTTTTTATGTTTTATTAAAAAGAAAAATAATGTTTTTTAAAATAATGGTCACAATTTAGTAAACTTGGTAAATCACTATGGACGGCAGTCCATGTAGTGACGAAGCGCACCAGGAGAGTGTGCGAAGGCGACTACTATATATACACGAAGAAATGAAAATCTACTGTGATGGTCCGATCATAATGAATGATACACTTATCGAAAGGTATTGCGAAAACTAACAGGATTGCATACCAAGACTTTAAGAAAATCAATTGGCTTGGGAGAGAGAGCCGTGAAAGTGAAAAAGTGAAAATTTCGAAATTTGGAGCTGTTGGAGCCGGTGGGGATAAATGCACCCTCGCAATGTTTTAGTTGTATTCCTTTTGAAAATACCCGTCGAATGAGGGGTCATATGTCAAAATCCGACGCTCCGTTCAAAAGTTATAGCCAAAATAAGATTTTCTTCTTCTTCCCAAAATGAAAATTTAATTCTGTTTGTCAGTTTGTCAGTTTGTCCAAAACATGTTTTTTAAGTTTTGAAAATTTGATATGACGTTCATCACATCGATATAAAAAACTTTTGTTCTACCATTTTTGGAAAAACTCGCTAGTTTAGCGGGAAAACAGCTATAAATAGCTAAAATTCGGAAAGCCGTAACCGAAAGCTACAGACTTGTGCTGCATCTCGTTTGAAAGGTATTTTTAAATGCTATAAACGCCTTCTATCTGCAATTTGTGTAAATGTAATAGTTAAAAAGATATGAACAAAAGAAATTTTTTTTAAACTTTCTTTTTAGCTTTTTTTTAATTTTCTCAAAAACGGCTCTAACGATTTTCCTTACAACTTTAAACTGTATAGCCCTTGAGATTCCTTAAATTTTGGTATATAACACATTACTGTAAAAAGTCACGTTTAAAAGTTATTTTTATACGAAAATAGCCACTTTTGCCAGCTCGAACAACTAATGCTCCCTGAGTATTGAGTTTTGTGTGAGGATTTACGAACTGTATTTTTTCATGGAATCAGTAAATTTGCACTTAAGAGTTCCATATAGGAATCTTTTGTTCTACGACTTTTGGAAAAAGCCGCTACTTTAGCGGGAAAAAAGCTAAAAATAGCTAAATTTCGTTAGTTTGTAAGTTCTACACTACTAAAGGTACAGACATGTGCTATAACTCGTTTAAAAGGTATTTTGATATACTTCATCGCATTTTTAACTTAAATTGTTTAAATACAATGGCTTTCAAATTATGATTGACCAATTCAAATTTAAATGTATATATTAGCTCCTAAGAGAGCAGATGTAAACAAACAAAAACTTCTGATATCAAATAAAAACACCTCTTAACGAGGTAAAAAACTAGTGACGATCGCACCTTCAACATACAAAAGTTCTGATATCAACATTTGTGACGAAAAATTATTACACTCGTCATTAAATAGACTTTCTAATATTTTTTCATTCGGCACGCTGCGATAGAAAATGCCTGTAAAGGGAAAAAGGCTGGAATAGTTTGCTAGGGCGGGCCGAATGAGAAAATATTAGAAAGTCTATTTAATGACGAGTGTAATAATTTTTCGTCACAAATGTTGATATCAGAACTTTTGTATGTTGAAGGTGCGATCATCACTAGTTTTTTACCTCGTTAAGAGGTGTTTTTATTTGATCCATTAGACTTAACATTTCTGGACTATAATTACTAGATTCTAACTCTATTCTTGACTGAAAATGCCGCATTGAGGAAATTAGAGGATCAGAAGATGCAGCCAACATATTGAACAGATCCTCATTTTCCGTCATTCTTAATGTCTAAATGTATTCAGCAATCTGTGTTTTTTATAAAATTTGTTTAGCGATTCCTGCGCTCTCCAATTGCAAACACTCGTATTCTATTATTTTTTTCATGCGCCAATATCTTCTTGTCGGTCGTGGTCAATTTCTTTTGTTGATACAATTGCTTAAAAGTGATGCCCTTTTTTTAAGGCATATTCTCCATATTTTCTGGAGTTAACCTTTTCCTTGCAGTTTAAAACATTTAAGATGGTTCCCAATTTTTTAAATATTTCGTTGTTAATTCCAGTGATTCGAGATACAACGGCATGTTGTTCAAAAAAAAATCCTCGAAGTATTTCCATCATTTGATTTTTTGTATCCGTATTTAGGGAAATCTACTTTTAATCCAACTTCCTTGAGAACCCTGTTCTGCATTTTCTTCCTTCTTATGCTTTCGTTATCCTTGTCAGTGTTGGGAAAGGTACTGTGTTTTTGTACCTAGGTAAGGTAAAAGGTATTGGGCAAAAATAAATACCTAGGTAAGGTAAAGGTACTTCAATTTCCCAGTACCTAGGTAAAGGTAAAAGGTAAATATATTGTTTTTTTATTTTTTATAAAAGCTGAGCTCAAGGAACCTTACAAAGTTCCATATTTGTCTTAGCTTTCTTAGCTTTCATGGCCTCGTAGTCCGTGTAACTGCTTGGATGAACCCTCTAAAGTTGTTGAAATTAAATCCAATTATTTATAAATATAAGCTTAAATAATTTTGTGTATATATTTTTAAAACACGCGGCATGAATAATTGTATGCACGTATCACTCCATTAATATATTTATGAAACCCTCATGTACATATTTGGCGCGCAAAAATTCCGTATGTAGAAACATTGACTATGTATATGTATATGGGCCGTTCTTTTACAAACCGAACAGATTTGGCCAAAAAAAAAAATTTCACATTTTTGATTTGCCTGAAACTTTTTTTACACGTACTATTCGGAAAATAAGTAAACACGTGTATCAGGATTTAACCGAAAAAAAATTATTTTCCTAGTTAGAATTTTTTTAAGTGTGCCAAAAATTGTCAAATTTGAAAAAGTACCCTCTCATTGAAAATCTGTATCTCCGGTTATATGAATCCAATTGACTTCATGTCTTTTGCATTAATTCCTCTAAAACCTCTCCTTTCAAAATAAAATTTCTTAAAAAAATTTTTTTTTAATTTCTTAAAAATAAAAACAAATTAAGATTTAAAAAAATTTTTTAACTATTGCCCCCACAAAAAAAAAAAATTTTTTTTATTTTAATACTTGCGCCATATTGTTAGTTACAATCGGTTTTTGTAAAAAGTTGGAGCCACTTTTAGTTTTTAAAATATCGAATTTGTTTTAGCAAGGCCTCGGCTTTTTTCTATGAAAAAACGTCGCAGCAAGTAGATCTACTCTCTCACTCTTATCGGATCCAAATGGAATTTATGTTTTCTCATTGTTTACTAGTCCTTTAACAATTGTTAATGATTAAAAGTTAAGTTTTAAGTTATTTGACAATTTCTGAATGACAAAAAGTAAAAAGTCATTTTTTAATCAATTAAAAACTTACAACTATTTATTTAACCGTCTATTTAATAAACAATAATTTTAAATTTATTTTATTTATTATTTTTTTATATTATGTAGTTTATTAAACATTTTTAAATATTTTTTTTTAAGTTTTTAAAAAAATTTATTTAATAAAAATAAAAAATTATAAAATTTTATTAATTTTTTTTTTTAATTTAAAAATAAATATTTAAAAATGTTTAATAAATTACATAATATAAAAAAATAATAAATAAAATAAATTTAAAATTATTGTTTATTAAATAGACGGTTAAATAAATAGTTGTAAGTTTTTAATTGATTAAAAAATGACTTTTTACTTTTTGTCATTCAGAAATTGTCAAAAAACTTAAAACTTAACTTTTAATCATTAACAATTGTTAAAGGACTAGTAAACAATGAGAAAACATAAATTCCATTAGGATCCGATAAGAGTGAGAGAGTAGATCTACTTGCTGCGACGTTTTTTCATAGAAAAAAGCCGAGGCCTTGCTAAAACAAATTCGATATTTTAAAAACTAAAAGTGGCTCCAACTTTTTACAAAAACCGATTGTAACTAACAATATGGCGCAAGTATTAAAATAAAAAAAAAATTTTTTTTTTGTGGGGGCAATAGTTAAAAAATTTTTTTAAATCTTAATTTGTTTTTATTTTTAAGAAATTAAAAAAAATTTTTTTTTAAGAAATTTTATTTTGAAAGGAGAGGTTTTAGAGGAATTAATGCAAAAGACATGAAGTCAATTGGATTCATATAACCGGAGATACAGATTTTCAATGAGAGGGTACTTTTTCAAATTTGACAATTTTTGGCACACTTAAAAAAATTCTAACTAGGAAAATAATTTTTTTCGGTTAAATCCTGATACACGTGTTTACTTATTTTCCGAATAGTACGTGTAAAAAAAGTTTCAGGCAAATCAAAAATGTGAGCCAATAAAAGGTGTTCGGTTTGTAAAAGAACCGCCCATATGCCGTTTGTTTACGTACATACGGCATTTTTGCGCGCCAAATACACTTTGGTTTCATAAATAAATTGATGTAGTGATGGGAACATACATACGTGCACAAAATTATATAAAATAAAACTGCGATTAGTTTTAACTTCACAAAACAAACCATAGAACGGCTGAATTCCAATGACTTTTAATGCTGCGTTCCGACTATTACAATTTCGAAACGAAACGATACAATGAAACGATACTACAGTGTCGCAGTCAGATTTGACTATTTTAAATCAGAGCAATGTTTAATACCTATGTAAGTACCTTCATAATTCCAAAGGTATATAAAAATCTGTAGCTAGGTAAGGTAAAAGGTACTCAATTATTTTTATACCTAGGTAAGGTAAAAGGTACCACTAAATTGTACCTAGGTACGTACCTAGGTAAAAGTATCTAGGTAAGTCCCAACACTGAATAATTGTCAAACAGGCCCCAACTAGCAAAATTGTCAATTCTACTAAGTAAATTGTCATTTCACAACAACAAAATACACACAATTAGCAAAGACATTAAATACCAAATAATAATACATCTTTTTCTTAAATGAAATACCAAATCCTTACAGTGACCAAGACTAACAACAGGAGACCGCGAAGCATTAGGAATCGAGAAATGTTGCGTCAACGAGGGAAGCATCGCGGGAGAAAAGCGAGACAGATGGATAGGCGCAGTATATCTCAACAAGGAGCTGCTGACTCAATAGCTACAAGGACACATATAAAGTCAATGTCCAGGATATACAACAGTGAAAACCAGCCATGAGCAAGAACGCTACGTTGACGTTCGAGACCAATCAACTCACCAAATTGAGAAACAGGTAGCTGAGGTCCTTAAAGGCAACATAAGGCTAAGTCTGCAGAACATCAAGGTTGGCTGTAATACCCACCATTCCGACTATGATGGCTGTAATACCGATCAGTCCTTCAACGTTGATGGTGATGGACGTGATTCTCAAGCGGATAAGAGGTGAAGCCTTTTTCCAAATATTCAAAGGTATGTACATTAGACTGGGTCGATTTGTATGGGCCTAAAAAAAAGTGTTAAATCTTAGGGGGTAACGTAATATAGGAAGAATTCTGAGCCGTTTTGTCCTTTGGCGGCTTTTTTTGACAAATGCCATGTGTACTCGGTATGTCCATCATCTACAAATAGGGTCAGTGCTTTTTCATCAGAAAATATTTACGGTAGATGCTGTGGGGAAGTCATAGTTTTCAGTATATTACCACTAAACTCTTCGTCGGCATTTATCATTGAAACAATTTGTGAAGCACTGCGTTTTTCAGCTGTATACAAGCTGCAGCTTGCAGCTACTAACAATGTATCTGGTGGGACATCTTTAGTTATTTCTGACAACCAATTGTCTTGGGTTGACTTGGGTTTTTTTGCAATAATCCGCAAAATCTTTTTATGGACGTCCGAAATTTTTTGAAGATGAGCTTTCTATTAATACCAGCGGCGTATCTAGCCATTCCTGGTTTTTGGTTTCGGAAAAATCCTTATTTCTTTAACAATCTTTCAACTTTACTATAAGCCTAGTAGTAAAACTTCGCAACTTTTTGCCAATCTCTCACTGCTCTTCCAGAGTATATTTAATGTTTTTTACAACAGTACCAAATACAAAGTTTTTCATGGCAACAAACTTCATGATTGGGGTGACTTCTTTTTCGGATGATTCTAAAACAAGAAAGGAAGCTAGCTTCGGCCAGCCGAAGCTTATATACCCTTGCAGATAAAGGAAATACCTATAGTTAAATGCTCACTAGGTGCAGTTCCAGGGATTCCAGATTCAGCGTGCCTATTTAAATTTTGTTTTTAAGTTGTCAAAAATAAAAACGCCTAATAAATTTTCTTATATTTGTTTGAATATTCCTATGGGAGCCTTAAGATATAGTGGTCCGATCCGGCTCGCTACCTGCAATAGAAAGAAGACTTTCGGGAAAGTTTCATCGCGATAGCTTTACAACTGAGAGACTAGTTCGCATAAAAACGGACAGACGGACATGGACAGACTCGGCTATTGATGCTGATCAAGAATATATATACTTTATGTGGTCGGAAACGTCTCCTTCGCTGCGTTGCAAACATCTGACTGAAATTATAATACCCTCTGCAAGGGTATAAAAAGATCTTGCTGAAACTAGCGTATACTATTCCAAACGAAAATAAACACTTTGAAGAAAAAAACATCAAACAAGGATCAGTGTTGGGACATACCTAGATACTTTTACCTAGGTACGTACCTAGGTACAATTTAGTGGTACCTTTTACCTTACTTAGGTATAAAAATAATTGGGTACCTTTTACCTTACCTAGCTACAAATTTTTATATACCTTTGGAATTATTAAGGTACTTACATAGGTATTAAACATTGCTCTGATTTAAACTAGCCACATCTGACTGCGACACTGAAATAAGCTAAATCCACCACATCTACACGTCATTGTATCATTTCGTTTCGAAATTGTAATAGTCGTAATTGTAATAGAACGCAGCATTAAAAGTCATTGGAAATTAGCCGTTCTCATGTTTGTTTTGTAAAGTTACCTTTGCATTGCAATTTTCTCAAATGCACAAAACAATTTGACTTTGCGCGACAGACATGGCCGAAAAAGAAAATTTAAACGAGAAAGTGTTGCCAACAATATTAAATGGCAAATTTTTTAACCCGGACGGCAAGTGCGTGTTGTGTGTTAATAAAATAATAAAATTCGATGATAAATCGACAGGAAATCTGCACACACAGCCTATGCCTTTTTTTATGTGTGAGATATGTACACATACACATTACTTACATATGTACATATTTGAGAATGAAAACTAATCGCGGTTTTATTTTATATCATTTTGTGCACGTATGTATGTTCCCATCACTACATCAATTTATTTATGAAACCAAAGTGTATTTGGCGCGCAAAAATGCCGTATGTACGTAAACAAACGGCATATACATATGCACAATATATAGTCAATGTTTCTACATACGGAATTTTTGCGCGCCAAATATGTACATGAGGGTTTCATAAATACATTAATGAAGTGATACGTGCATACAATTATTCATGCCGCGTGTTTTATAAATATATGCACAAAATTAAAGCATTTAAATTTAAATGAAATGAAAAGATATTGTTTGATTAAGACGACTAAAAACTGAAAACTAGTCTTATTTTAAGTTTAAATAATTACATTGAACAAAACAAAAAATTATAAAAAATAAAAAAAAACAATATATTTACTTTTTACCTTTACCTAGGTACTGGGAAAATAAACTACCTTTACCTTACCTAGGTATTTTTTTTGCCCAATACCTTTTACCTTACCTAGGTAAAAAAAACACAGTACCTTTCCCAACACTGGTCGTAATACGGTAAATGAGAAAATACAATTTAAGAAGCCAAAAGATGAGTTCCTCCGATAAGCAAGATTCTGCTGAATATGATCAGGAAAATTTGGACGAGACTATACTCGAAAGTACACATCAAGATGTAGCAGAGAATGTAAATAACAAAATTGTACATCAGAAGAGAGGTAAGAGCGACTACTCAGAAATTGTGGCCAGCGCTCCGAACAGACATGCAAAGTATTAAACATGATATTAAAAATGCACATTTAGGAATAAAAAGTAATCAACGTGAAATTAAATCTCTATCTGATCGACAATTGAGGCTGTTAGAATATGTACGCGATGAGAAGTACGATGAAAGTAAACACAAAACGGGTGAAGAAAACAATGCTGACACCAGAAACCAGGATCAACCTTTGTTCAAAATCCTGAACAGATTGTAACTTTCTCAACGAATGTTCGTGGAGCGGTTAACTTTTTATCAGCGTCCAATCACAACGAGCACTTACATAACCCAATCCTATGAGAAGAACTTCTAACAAAGCTGCCAACTCATTTACAGGTGGAATGGCTCAAAAGCGCAGAGAGTAAAGCCGTGTCTCCTTCTATCACCGATTTTTCCCGTTGGTTGAGCTCTACTGCAAGGATTTGGTCGATTACCAGGAGTGGTGGACACTTCAGGAAGACAATTACTTACACGCAACTTAAAGCCAGTGCTCATCGCGAACACACACAAAGCTGAGCTCAAGGAACCGAAAAAACGATTTTTAATTTTCCTTACAAAGTTCCATATTTGTCTTAGCTTTCTTAGCTTTCATGGCCTCGTAGTCCGTGTAACTGCTTGGATGAACCCTCTAAAGTTGTTGAAATTAAATCCAATTATTTATAAATATAAGCTTAAATAATTTTGTGTATATATTTTTAAAACACGCGGCATGAATAATTGTATGCACGTATCACTCCATTAATATATTTATGAAACCCTCATGTACATATTTGGCGCGCAAAAATTCCGTATGTAGAAACATTGACTATATATTGTGCATATGTATATGCCGTTTGTTTACGTACATACGGCATTTTTGCGCGCCAAATACACTTTGGTTTCATAAATAAATTGATGTAGTGATGGGAACATACATACGTGCACAAAATTATATAAAATAAAACTGCGATTAGTTTTAACTTCACAAAACAAACCATAGAACGGCTGAATTCCAATGACTTTTAATGCTGCGTTACTACAGATACTACAGTGTCGCAGTCAGATTTGGCTATTTTAAATCAGAGCAATGTTTAATACCTATGTAAGTACCTTCATAATTCCAAAGGTATATAAAAATCTGTAGCTAGGTAAGGTAAAAGGTACTCAATTATTTTTATACCTAGGTAAGGTAAAAGGTACCACTAAATTGTACCTAGGTACGTACCTAGGTAAAAGTATCTAGGTAAGTCCCAACACTGAATAATTGTCAAACAGGCCCCAACTAGCAAAATTGTCAATTCTACTAAGTAAATTGTCATTTCACAACAACAAAATACACACAATTAGCAAAGACATTAAATACCAAATAATAATACATCTTTTTCTTAAATGAAATACCAAATCCTTACAGTGACCAAGACTAACAACAGGAGACCGCGAAGCATTAGGAATCGAGAAATGTTGCGTCAACGAGGGAAGCATCGCGGGAGAAAAGCGAGACAGATGGATAGGCGCAGTATATCTCAACAAGGAGCTGCTGACTCAATAGCTACAAGGACACATATAAAGTCAATGTCCAGGATATACAACAGTGAAAACCAGTCATGAGCAAGAACGCTACGTTGACGTTCGAGACCAATCAACTCACCAAATTGAGAAACAGGTAGCTGAGGTCCTTAAAGGCAACATACGGCTAAGTCTGCAGAACATCAAGGTTGGCTGTAATACCCACCATTCCGACTATGATGGCTGTAATACCGATCAGTCCTTCAACGTTGATGGTGATGGACGTGATTCTCAAGCGGATAAGAGGTGAAGCCTTTTTCCAAATATTCAAAGGTATGTACATTAGACTGGGTCGATTTGTATGGGCCTAAAAAAAAGTGTTAAATCTTAGGGGGTAACGTAATATAGGAAGAATTCTGAGCCGTTTTGTCCTTTGGCGGCTTTTTTTGACAAATGCCATGTGTACTCGGTATGTCCATCATCTACAAATAGGGTCAGTGCTTTTTCATCAGAAAATTTTTACGGTAGATGCTGTGGGGAAGTCATAGTTTTCAGTATATTACCACTAAACTCTTCGTCGGCATTTATCATTGAAACAATTTGTGAAGCACTGCGTTTTTCAGCTGTATACAAGCTGCAGCTTGCAGCTACTAACAATGTATCTGGTGGGACATCTTTAGTTATTTCTGACAATTGGTTGACTTGGGTTTTTTTGCAATAATCCGCAAAATCTTTTTATGGACGTCCGAATTTTTTTGAAGATGAGCTTTCTATTAATACCAGCGGCGTATCTAGCCATTCCTGGTTTTTGGTTTCGGAAAAATCCTTATTTCTTTAACAATCTTTCAACTTTACTATAAGCCTAGTAGTAAAACTTCGCAACTTTTTGCCAATCTCTCACTGCTCTTCCAGAGTATATTTAATGTTTTTTACAACAGTACCAAATACAAAGTTTTTCATGGCAACAAACTTCATGATTGGGGTGACTTCTTTTTCGGATGATTCTAAAACAAGAAAGGAAGCTAGCTTCGGCCAGCCGAAGCTTATATACCCTTGCAGATAAAGGAAATACCTATAGTTAAATGCTCACTAGGTGCAGTTCCAGGGATTCCAGATTCAGCGTGCCTATTTAAATTTTGTTTTTAAGTTGTCAAAAATCAAAACGCCTAATAAATTTTCTTATATTTGTTTGAATATTCCTATGGGAGCCTTAAGATATAGTGGTCCGATCCGGCTCGCTACCTGCAATAGAAAGAAGACTTTCGGGAAAGTTTCATCGCGATAGCTTTACAACTGAGAGACTAGTTCGCATAAAAACGGACAGACGGACATGGATAGACTCGGCTATTGATGCTGATCAAGAATATATATACTTTATGTGGTCGGAAACGTCTCCTTCGCTGCGTTGCAAACATCTGACTGAAATTATAATACCCTCTGCAAGGGTATAAAAAGATCTTGCTGAAACTAGCGTATACTATTCCAAACGAAAATAAACACTTTGAAGAAAAAAACATCAAACAAGGATCAGTGTTGGGACATACCTAGATACTTTTACCTAGGTACGTACCTAGGTACAATTTAGTGGTACCTTTTACCTTACTTAGGTATAAAAATAATTGGGTACCTTTTACCTTACCTAGCTACAAATTTTTATATACCTTTGGAATTATTAAGGTACTTACATAGGTATTAAACATTGCTCTGATTTAAACTAGCCACATCTGACTGCGACACTGAAATAAGCTAAATCCACCACATCTACACGTCATTTTATCATTTCGTTTCGAAATTGTAATAGTCGTAATTGTAATAGAACGCAGCATTAAAAGTCATTGGAAATTAGCCGTTCTCATGTTTGTTTTGTAAAGTTACCTTTGCATTGCAATTTTCTCAAATGCACAAAACAATTTGACTTTGCGCGACAGACATGGCCGAAAAAGAAAATTTAAACGAGAAAGTGTTGCCAACAATATTAAATCTGCACACACAGCCTATGCCTTTTTTTATGTGTGAGATATGTACACATACACATTACTTACATATGTACATATTTGAGAATGAAAACTAATCGCTGTTTTATTTTATATCATTTTGTGCACGTATGTATGTTCCCATCACTACATCAATTTATTTATGAAACCAAAGTGTATTTGGCGCGCAAAAATGCCGTATGTACGTAAACAAACGGCATATACATATGCACAATATATAGTCAATGTTTCTACATACGGAATTTTTGCGCGCCAAATATGTACATGAGGGTTTCATAAATACATTAATGAAGTGATACGTGCATACAATTATTCATGCCGCGTGTTTTATAAATATATGCACAAAATTAAAGCATTTAAATTTAAATGAAATGAAAAGATATTGTTTGATTAAGACGACTAAAAACTGAAAACTAGTCTTATTTTAAGTTTAAATCATTACATTGAACAAAACAAAAAAATTATAAAAAATAAAAAAAACAATATATTTACTTTTTACCTTTACCTAGGTACTGGGAAAATAAACTACCTTTACCTTACCTAGGTATTTTTTTTGCCCAATACCTTTTACCTTACCTAGGTAAAAAAAAACACAGTACCTTTCCCAACACTGGTCGTAATACGGTAAATGAGAAAATACAATTTAAGAAGCCAAAAGATGAGTTCCTCCGATAAGCAAGATTCTGCTGAATATGATCAGGAAAATTTGGACGAGACTATACTCGAAAGTACACATCAAGATGTAGCAGAGAATGTAAATAACAAAATTGTACATCAGAAGAGAGGTAAGAGCGACTACTCAGAAATTGTGGCCAGCGCTCCGAACAGACATGCAAAGTATTAAACATGATATTAAAAATGCACATTTAGGAATAAAAAGTAATCAACGTGAAATTAAATCTCTATCTGATCGACAATTGAGGCTGTTAGAATATGTACGCGATGAGAAGTACGATGAAAGTAAACACAAAACGGGTGAAGAAAACAATGCTGACACCAGAAACCAGGATCAACCTTTGTTCAAAATCCTCAGGGATCCACCGCAGTCCTTCATGATCTACCCCAGTTTTCTGGAAATACTGAGGAATGGCCGCTTTTTAAAATAAGATTTGATGACTCCACTCTTTTTCAGTACAATAACTTGGTTGGGGAAGCCAAAGAAGCAGTGGCATCCCTACTTATATACCCCGACAACGTACAAAATGTCATGGAAGAGCTGGAATTCAGATTCGGTCGCCCAGAATTACCAATTCGCACTCAACTAACAAGAATTCGAGAATTTCAAAAAGTGCCATATAACAAGCCTGAACAGATTGTAACTTTCTCAACGAATGTTCGTGGAGCGGTTAACTTTTTATCAGCGTCCAATCACAACGAGCACTTACATAACCCAATCCTATTAGAAGAACTTCTAACAAAGCTGCCAACTCATTTACAGGTGGAATGGCTCAAAAGCGCAGAGAGTAAAGCCGTGTCTCCTTCTATCACCGATTTTTCCCGTTGGTTGAGCTCTACTGCAAGGATTTGGTCGATTACCAGGAGTGGTGGACACTTCAGGAAGACAATTACTTACACGCAACTTGAAGCCAGTGCTCATCGCGAACACACACAAAGCTGAGCTCAAGGAACCGAAAAAACGATTTTTAATTTTCCTTACAAAGTTCCATATTTGTCTTAGCTTTCTTAGCTTTCATGGCCTCGTAGTCCGTGTAACTGCTTGGATGAACCCTCTAAAGTTGTTGAAATTAAATCCAATTATTTATAAATATAAGCTTAAATAATTTTGTGTATATATTTTTAAAACACGCGGCATGAATAATTGTATGCACGTATCACTCCATTAATATATTTATGAAACCCTCATGTACATATTTGGCGCGCAAAAATTCCGTATGTAGAAACATTGACTATGTATATGTATATGCCGTTTGTTTACGTACATACGGCATTTTTGCGCGCCAAATACACTTTGGTTTCATAAATAAATTGATGTAGTGATGGGAACATACATACGTGCACAAAATTATATAAAATAAAACTCCGATTAGTTTTAACTTCACAAAACAAACCATAGAACGGCTGAATTCCAATGACTTTTAATGCTGCGTTCCGACTATTACAATTTCGAAACGAAACGATACAATGAAACGATACTACAGTGTCGCAGTCAGATTTGACTATTTTAAATCAGAGCAATGTTTAATACCTATGTAAGTACCTTCATAATTCCAAAGGTATATAAAAATCTGTAGCTAGGTAAGGTAAAAGGTACTCAATTATTTTTATACCTAGGTAAGGTAAAAGGTACCACTAAATTGTACCTAGGTACGTACCTAGGTAAAAGTATCTAGGTAAGTCCCAACACTGAATAATTGTCAAACAGGCCCCAACTAGCAAAATTGTCAATTCTACTAAGTAAATTGTCATTTCACAACAACAAAATACACACAATTAGCAAAGACATTAAATACCAAATAATAATACATCTTTTTCTTAAATGAAATACCAAATCCTTACAGTGACCAAGACTAACAACAGGAGACCGCGAAGCATTAGGAATCGAGAAATGTTGCGTCAACGAGGGAAGCATCGCGGGAGAAAAGCGAGACAGATGGATAGGCGCAGTATATCTCAACAAGGAGCTGCTGACTCAATAGCTACAAGGACACATATAAAGTCAATGTCCAGGATATACAACAGTGAAAACCAGCCATGAGCAAGAACGCTACGTTGACGTTCGAGACCAATCAACTCACCAAATTGAGAAACAGGTAGCTGAGGTCCTTAAAGGCAACATACGGCTAAGTCTGCAGAACATCAAGGTTGGCTGTAATACCCACCATTCCGACTATGATGGCTGTAATACCGATCAGTCCTTCAACGTTGATGGTGATGGACGTGATTCTCAAGCGGATAAGAGGTGAAGCCTTTTTCCAAATATTCAAAGGTATGTACATTAGACTGGGTCGATTTGCATGGGCCTAAAAAAAAGTGTTAAATATTAGGGGGTAACGTAATATAGGAAGAATTCTGAGCCGTTTTGTCCTTTGGCGGCTTTTTTTGACAAATGCCATGTGTACTCGGTATGTCCATCATCTACAAATAGGGTCAGTGCTTTTTCATCAGAAAATTTTTACGGTAGATGCTGTGGGGAAGTCATAGTTTTCAGTATATTACCACTAAACTCTTCGTCGGCATTTATCATTGAAACAATTTGTGAAGCACTGCGTTTTTCAGCTGTATACAAGCTGCAGCTTGCAGCTACTAACAATGTATCTGGTGGGACATCTTTAGTTATTTCTGACAATTGGTTGACTTGGGTTTTTTTGCAATAATCCGCAAAATCTTTTTATGGACGTCCGAAATTTTTTGAAGATGAGCTTTCTATTAATACCAGCGGCGTATCTAGCCATTCCTGGTTTTTGGTTTCGGAAAAATCCTTATTTCTTTAACAATCTTTCAACTTTACTATAAGCCTAGTAGTAAAACTTCGCAACTTTTTGCCAATCTCTCACTGCTCTTCCAGAGTATATTTAATGTTTTTTACAACAGTACCAAATACAAAGTTTTTCATGGCAACAAACTTCATGATTGGGGTGACTTCTTTTTCGGATGATTCTAAAACAAGAAAGGAAGCTAGCTTCGGCCAGCCGAAGCTTATATACCCTTGCAGATAAAGGAAATACCTATAGTTAAATGCTCACTAGGTGCAGTTCCAGGGATTCCAGATTCAGCGTGCCTATTTAAATTTTGTTTTTAAGTTGTCAAAAATCAAAAGGCCTAATAAATTTTCTTATATTTGTTTAAATATTCCTATGGGAGCCTTAAGATATAGTGGTCCGATCCGGCTCGCTACCTGCAATAGAAAGAAGACTTTCGGGAAAGTTTCATCGCGATAGCTTTACAACTGAGAGACTAGTTCGCATAAAAACGGACAGACGGACATGGATAGACTCGGCTATTGATGCTGATCAAGAATATATATACTTTATGTGGTCGGAAACGTCTCCTTCGCTGCGTTGCAAACATCTGACTGAAATTATAATACCCTCTGCAAGGGTATAAAAAGATCTTGCTGAAACTAGCGTATACTATTCCAAACGAAAATAAACACTTTGAAGAAAAAAACATCAAACAAGGATCAGTGTTGGGACATACCTAGATACTTTTACCTAGGTACGTACCTAGGTACAATTTAGTGGTACCTTTTACCTTACTTAGGTATAAAAATAATTGGGTACCTTTTACCTTACCTAGCTACAAATTTTTATATACCTTTGGAATTATTAAGGTACTTACATAGGTATTAAACATTGCTCTGATTTAAACTAGCCACATCTGACTGCGACACTGAAATAAGCTAAATCCACCACATCTACACGTCATTGTATCATTTCGTTTCGAAATTGTAATAGTCGTAATTGTAATAGAACGCAGCATTAAAAGTCATTGGAAATTAGCCGTTCTCATGTTTGTTTTGTAAAGTTACCTTTGCATTGCAATTTTCTCAAATGCACAAAACAATTTGACTTTGCGCGACAGACATGGCCGAAAAAGAAAATTTAAACGAGAAAGTGTTGCCAACAATATTAAATGGCAAATTTTTTAACCCGGACGGCAAGTGCGTGTTGTGTGTTAATAAAATAATAAAATTCGATGATAAATCGACAGGAAATCTGCACACACAGCCTATGCCTTTTTTTATGTGTGAGATATGTACACATACACATTACTTACATATGTACATATTTGAGAATGAAAACTAATCGCGGTTTTATTTTATATCATTTTGTGCACGTATGTATGTTCCCATCACTACATCAATTTATTTATGAAACCAAAGTGTATTTGGCGCGCAAAAATGCCGTATGTACGTAAACAAACGGCATATACATATGCACAATATATAGTCAATGTTTCTACATACGGAATTTTTGCGCGCCAAATATGTACATGAGGGTTTCATAAATACATTAATGAAGTGATACGTGCATACAATTATTCATGCCGCGTGTTTTATAAATATATGCACAAAATTAAAGCATTTAAATTTAAATGAAATGAAAAGATATTGTTTGATTAAGACGACTAAAAACTGAAAACTAGTCTTATTTTAAGTTTAAATAATTACATTGAACAAAACAAAAAAATTATAAAAAATAAAAAAAAAACAATATATTTACTTTTTACCTTTACCGAGGTACTGGGAAAATAAACTACCTTTACCTTACCTAGGTATTTTTTTTGCCCAATACCTTTTACCTTACCTAGGTAAAAAAAAACACAGTACCTTTCCCAACACTGGTCGTAATACGGTAAATGAGAAAATACAATTTAAGAAGCCAAAAGATGAGTTCCTCCGATAAGCAAGATTCTGCTGAATATGATCAGGAAAATTTGGACGAGACTATACTCGAAAGTACACATCAAGATGTAGCAGAGAATGTAAATAACAAAATTGTACATCAGAAGAGAGGTAAGAGCGACTACTCAGAAATTGTGGCCAGCGCTCCGAACAGACATGCAAAGTATTAAACATGATATTAAAAATGCACATTTAGGAATAAAAAGTAATCAACGTGAAATTAAATCTCTATCTGATCGACAATTGAGGCTGTTAGAATATGTACGCGATGAGAAGTACGATGAAAGTAAACACAAAACGGGTGAAGAAAACAATGCTGACACCAGAAACCAGGATCAACCTTTGTTCAAAATCCTCAGGGATCCACCGCAGTCCTTCATGATCTACCCCAGTTTTCTGGAAATACTGAGGAATGGCCGCTTTTTAAAAGAAGTTTTGATGACTCCACTCTTTTTCAGTACAATAACTTGGTTGGGGAAGCCAAAGAAGCAGTGGCATCCCTACTTATATACCCCGACAACGTACAAAATGTCATGGAAGAGCTGGAATTCAGATTCGGTCGCCCAGAATTACCAATTCGCACTCAACTAACAAGAATTCGAGAATTTCAAAAAGTGCCATATAACAAGCCTGAACAGATTGTAACTTTCTCAACGAATGTTCGTGGAGCGGTTAACTTTTTATCAGCGTCCAATCACAACGAGCACTTACATAACCCAATCCTATTAGAAGAACTTCTAACAAAGCTGCCAACTCATTTACAGGTGGAATGGCTCAAAAGCGCAGAGAGTAAAGCCGTGTCTCCTTCTATCACCGATTTTTCCCGTTGGTTGAGCTCTACTGCAAGGATTTGGTCGATTACCAGGAGTGGTGGACACTTCAGGAAGACAATTACTTACACGCAACTTGAAGCCAGTGCTCATCGCGAACACACACACAGTCTCAGGCTGCATTTTGTGCAAAGAAGATGTTATGGAACTGCCAAGATTTAATCTCCCGGGACAGCACCGGCTCCGGAATTCTCAGGGCGGAGTACCCCCAATGTCCCACAGTTCCGCAACACTATTTATCGATAACTATCGACGTCTCACTGTACATATATCAACTCATCTCTAACAACAAAACGTAAACAAGGTAAGACTTACAAATTTTTGGACAATTTGACGGAAAAGTGGCTTATATGTGGCTGCCACAGCGCACCCACCCTTCCTGTGGTGCCTCAAGGGATGCGAGGGAGGCACCACCCATCATCAATGGCCGAAATCACCTTAAGGCGGTCTACGACCGGTCCATCTCCCCTAACAGGTAAGCGACTCACACAATCATTTCCATTCTCTGATTATCAAACAATATCTTTCATTGCAGGTACTTAAATTGATGTTTCTTTAACTAGGTGTTACGAGCGCCGGTTATGGCGGGAAGCGAGGCAAAAAGGGGGACAGCAGAAGCCACAATCTCTGAAGTTGCGAAAGAAGAAAGAAAGACCAGCTTTGCACAATGCAATATAATGCACCAATTGGGCAATTCAATGGAATAATGTATCGGTCAGTTAAAGCAACGAGAGACTGAAATGAACCCGAAAGCTGACGCTAGCTAAATCCAAAGCGGGCCAGTTAGCTAGAACAAGGGGAAATGAGTACCTAGATGGGAACACTTAGGTACGAAAATAAGAACCCGGAAGCAAAAAGAAAAGCTCTAACTACGGTATAAAAGAACTATGACTCTACGAAGAAGTCAGTCAGATTCGCAGGTACGGCCGGCAAAAATACCAATCGAGCGCAAAGAACAAAAATAATCCGTTCGACGGAAAGTTCAACACAGTGAACATGAATCCTTGTTCCGCGTTTCACGGAGATTCCGTTTAAGGACCAAAGATAAAAAAAAATGGGGTCCAAAGTTTCAAAAGCGGAAGGCAATACTGCCAACGTTATAAACAATGGCAAGTGATAGACCACAAGAGAACCTCATTTCGCTATTAAAGTAAAATATTTGCTATCCAAAGTCTATCTACCGATATCTGTAACAGAACTAGAGAATTTATACCTTGAGACCTTCTGTCTAGATTTCTCTCCATTAATTCATTGCACCAAACAAGAAAAAGCTATGATAGTAGCCGCCGTACCCAATGTACGAGTATATTCAGAAATCAATTCCAACAGTTTGCTAGGTGATGTCACTATTTTTATGATCAACAAAAATAACTAATCTGTTCTAAGTACACACAATAAAACAAAAAAAAAAACAAAAAAAAAAGAAAACACTACATAATCACCATAATTTGAAAGGAACCCAACATTTATATTTTATACATATCTTTTATATAATCTTTATATTGACACTTTTAGTATTAGTCTTCATAAACATTTTTATATTTAATTTACTCTCTTTTATATTTTTTTTATCATCAACACACTTCCACCTATTATATATCAAATAAAAACACCTCTTAACGAGGTAAAAAACTAGTGACGATCGCACCTTCAACATACAAAAGTTCTGATATCAACATTTGTGACGAAAAATTATTACACTCGTCATTAAATACACTTTCTAATATTTTCTCATTCGGCCCGCCCTAGCATACTATTTTAGCCTTTTTACCTTCATAGGCATTTTCTATTGCTGCGTGCCGAATGAGAAAATCTTATAAAGTGTATTTAATGACGAGTGTAATAATTTTTCGTCACAAATGTTGATATCAGAACTTTTGTATGTTGAAGGTGCGATCGTCACTAGTTTTTTACCTCGTTAAGAGGTATTTTTATTTGATATCAGAAGTTTTTGTTTGTTTATATTTGCTCTCATAGGAGCTGGTATATACATTTAAATTTAAATTGGTCAATCATAATTTGTAAACCATTGTATTTAAACAAATTAAGTTAAAAACCGTTTAAGTATTTCAAAATACCTTTTAAACGAGGTATAGCACATGTCTGTAGCTTCAGTAGTGTAGAACTTACAAGCTAACGAAATTTAGCTATTTCTAGCTTTTTTTCCGCTAAAGCAGCGGCTTTTTCCAAAAGTCGTAAAACAAAAGATTCCTATATGGAACTCCTTAAAACAATTGAAATGATTCTATGAGCCTAAAATACAGTTTGGATACCCACGCACAAAATTAAACACTCAGGAAGCGTTAGTTGTTCTGAGCTGGCAAAAGTGGCTATTTTCGTTTCTAAATAACTTTTAAACGCGATTTTTTACATAAACATGATATATACCAAAATTTAAGGAATCTCAAGGGCTATACAGTTTAAAGTTGTAAGGAAAATCGTTAGAGCCGTTTTTGAGAAAATTAAAAAAAAGCTAAAAAAAAAGTTTATACAAATTTTCTTTTGTTCATATCTTTTTAACTATTACATTTACACAAATTGCAGATAGAAGGCGTATATAGCATTTAAAAATACCTTTCAAACGAGATGCAGCACAAGTCTGTAGCTTTAGTAGTATAGAAGTTACGGCTTTCCGAATTTTAGCTATTTATAGCTGTTTTCCCGCTAAACTAGCTAGTTTTTCCAAAAGTGGTAGAACAAAAGTTTTTTATATCGATGTGATGAACGTCATATCAAATTTTGAAAACTTAAAAAACATGTTTTGGACAAACTGACAAACAGAATTAAATTTTCATTTTGGGAAGAAGAAGAAAATCTTATTTTGGCTATAACTTTTGAACGGAGCGTCGGATTTTGACATATGACCCCTCATTCGACGGGTATTTTCAAAAGGAATACAACTAAAACATTGCGAGGGTGCATTTATCCCCACCCGCCCCAACAGCTCCAAAATTCGAAATTTTCACTTTTTCACTTTCACTACTCTCTCTCCCAAGCCAATTGATTTTCTTAAAGTCTTGGTAAGCAATCCTGTTAGTTTTCGCAATACCTTTCGATTGGTGTATTACTCATTACGATCGGACTATCACAGCAGATTTTCAATTTTGCGGCTATATAATAGTAGTCGCCTTTGCACACTCTCCTGGTGCGCTTCGTCACTACATGGACTGCCGTCCATAGTGATTTTTGTCAATCATCATGCACACATACACAAAACCTTTTTACAATAAATTTATAATGTGAATTGAATCTCATAATGTGTTGGTAGAAACCGTAGAAACCGATTAAAAGGGGGGGAGCTGGTAAACATGGAGGAAGGGGTCAAGAACAGTGACACAACTTTTGACTAACGACCGCGACATTAGGGGATCGTATTGCGCGGCCCGCGACGATCCATTTGGCTCACGAAGTGTGAAGGGGAGGGAATGTGGCCGAAACACAGCCCGATCGTGTTACGATCAAGCTACAGCTGAGCTTGTGGGGCAGTGCAGACAGAAGACCAACGGACCTTACGAATTCTATCCATTTTTCAGGCACGATAAATTTATTCTCATTATGTTGGAGGGGAAGTGGCTTCCAAAGAATCCACCCCAAATACGGCGAGCTTAGCCGGCAGCCAGCGTGCTCAGGACGCAACTTCCTCGGCCCAAGTCCTTCTCAGGACTGGGGCACTAAAATGCCGACGTAACATAGGCTTCCTTGCTGAATATTTAAAAAGGGGTCACAGCGGTAGCACCAGTGAAGATCAGAAGTCTATAGACGCCGCGAAAGCAATACTTCGCGCAGCCGGTATTTGGAAAACTGCACCTTTTTGGGTCGCCTAGTCCTGAGGAGCTCCGAGGGACGAGAAAGGAGGTGCTTACAAATTTAATAAGGTAAGTGCCTAGCGACTAATGTGGTTTCCTCACTTCCAGGGATTTCCACGACCACGACTTTACGGACGAGAAAGTATGGACTTATTTAAATCCACATCAATGGACAATGGAAAGGTAAGTTACATATATATATTTAACTTCTTAAATAACTGTTTGGTGGCTTCACTGCGGAATTGCTGTCGGCGCAGACCGAAAGCTGCTGAACCGCGGTTCGCCGCTGGAATTTTGCCGGCGTGGACAGGCGGCCAGGTGGTCGCCGCTGGACCTTTGCCGACGAAGAAAGGCTGCCAGGTGGTCGACGCTGGACCTTTATCAGTGGCCAGGACTAACTAGAACTTGCAGGACGGATCTGCTAATGGCAGCATGGAAGCGCGAAGCTGAATTCAACGCCTGCGTGGGATGGTCTCCCAAACGGATCCGGAACGGACTCGCCGGTGTGATGTGCCGGGATTACCGGCCTGTCGTTGGTTTCGCCGCTCTGGAGGTAGGTTCCTGGGTCCAGGTTTTCCCACTTAGGTTATGGCGGGTGGCTCCTTCGCCAAGAAAAGGTTTCCCCTCTGCCAAAATCCCTGTCTCCCACAAAAATCGTTGCCGGGGCCCTTTTGATGGGTCCCCGGATATCTTTCTAAATTTATTTTGCGAGCGTGGTTTAAAATGGATTATTCGGATCCGCAATATGGCAGCTACTGACTTGCAGTTTGGCCTACCTTTCTTGCCTCGCCATTTTCTAACTTGGTGCTCTGAAATGTGGGTCATTGGACGATCCAAACCCAGTTAAGAGAATCCTCAGAGCGAATCGGGATTCATTTAAAAAGCTAGATCGCCCAATGACGAACAAAAGGGGGCGCCACTATGTTCTGGGGTTACCCTGCCTACGATATCGATAACTCCCTTGCCTCGATTTCTATTTCCTTCTAGCCGGTTCCAACTTGAAATGCAACACCACCCAAGGATTTTGAAACGCGCCACCGGATTTGAAGCCACTCCCAATCATTGGGAGCATTTGGATCCTTTCCTGGTGTTCCCTGGACGATTACACCGTTTTGCAGTTCCATACGGTGCCCAACGCTGGGCCCATGCATGCCGGGAATTATGGTGACATCAATATTTTTTGCTGTTGCTTACTTTGTTCTCCCAGATCATACCCGGATATCTTTGGCGTGGTAAACTCCGAGATGGCGTCCTTGCAGGTCTTCCAGTTCGTAGGCATTGTTTCCGACGGCTTTCACCACTCGAGCCTTGAGGAATTTCCTTGCGAACTTGGCGTTAAACGACTTGCCAAAGTCACTGAGGACGAAGTTGCGGCGATACACCTCCTGAGCTGGCTTGGCCTCGAGCCCGTTGGTCATACCGCTGGCGGCTTTGGTCGTACGCTGTCTCCAGATTCTTTCGTACCTTTTCCTGGATCACTCGGAGTTTATCCGCTGTCTTCATTCCTGCCATCTTGTGGTCACACCTCGCTAACCTATAGTTGGCTCCGTTCAGAAACATGTGATGTCCGAATACGGTGAAGAACGGCGCTTCCCCTGTCGCCGAGTGAATCGCGTTGCGGAGCGCTCCCTCAATCTCCGGAAGGTACACGTCCCAGTCTCGATGATCACCATCTAAAAAGCTCCGGATTGCTGCCAACACGCTTCGATTTACTCGTTCTGCTGCGTTGCTCTGTGGTGAGTATACTGGAGTCTTTAGGTGCGATATCCCGAAACTCTCCATCGCCTCTTGGAAGATTTTTGACGTGAATTGACTACCATTGTCCGAGTGTATTGTTTCTGGGACGCCAAATTTGTCAAATACCTCGTGGATGAGGAACTCGACGACATTCGAGGCGGTAGCTTCCTTCATGGCCTTCAGGAACACGAATTTGGAGAAATGGTCCACCACGATGAAAATCCAGGCATGACCCTTCTTGGATCTCGGATATTTCTGTTCCGTCTGCACTCTTTCTCCAATACCGACCTGCATCCGGAAATTTGGCGCACCATGCCTGGCCAGTAAAATTGTCGGAGGATTTCCAGAGTCTTTCCCATTCCGCCATGAGCTCCTTTTGGGTCCGTATGCGCACGCTCGATTATGCTGTGGGTCAGACTCTGTGGGATCCAAAGTTTCCACTCGGAACCTTCCACTTCATCGTCCAGATTCGCTGTAGAAACTCTCTTGAAGATGAGACCATCCTCAATCTTCAGGTCCGGTAGGTGTTCCAAATTACTCTCCACATCCTTCACTAATTCAAGGTAATCTTCTCCAGCGAACTCGGTGGTTTCGAAACCCAACACCTCCGTCGGATCCACCACTAGCTCCTCTACACATCGTGAAAGGGTTTCTGCCACGACGTTCTCGCTTCCTTTCCTGTGCTCGATGTTGAAGTGGAATCCTTGAAGCTGCAGTGACCACCTCGCCAACCGTTCCGACAGATCCTTCGTGGACATGAGCCACTTCAAGCTGCCATGATCGGTGATGCAGGTGAATGGCATCCCTTCGACATACGGCCTAAGTTTGCGAATAGCCATGAGTGCTGCAAGACACTCTTTCTCGTTTACGGTGGTGTTAACCTGATGCTTATTCAGCTTGTCCGAGAAAAAGGCAATCGGCTGCTCTTGTCCGTCGTCGTCTCGCTGGAAAAGCACAGCCCCTACTCCGACGTGTGACGCATCGCACTGAATGAAGAACCGCCTCTTGAAGTCCGCATGCACCAGGACTTGTGCAGTCGTTAACGCCATCTTTAAGGACTCTACGGCCAGCTGGGCCTCTGGACTCAATGAAAACTTCAAGTTTCCAGTTTTCTTCAGCGATTCGGTGAGCGGGGCGGCCAACGTCGCGAAGTTCTTTATGAAGCGTCGGTATCATTCAGCAGTCCCAAGAAACGCTCTCACCTCCTTCATTGATTTAGGCTCCGGCATCCTCCTGATTGCGGCTACTCGTCCTGGATCCATCCGTAGACGACCTCCACCAACGATAAAACACAGGTATGTTAATGACTTGAAGCAAAACTTGGACTTGCTCATACCGATGGTTAAACCCGCTGCTTTCAGGCATTCTGCGACTAGACGAAGGTATTTGAAATGGGTCTGGATATCTGGAGCCAGTATCAACAGATTATCTAGATACACAAAGACGTTCAAACGGATCTCATCTGGGATCACTCGGTCCATGAGTCTCACCAACCGCTGCGCCGCGTTGCAGAGTCCGAAGGGCATCACCCGGAACGGGTAGAGATGTCGACCAGGAACCGTAAAGGCCGTCAGTTCCTTGCGTTTTGGGTCCAACTCGATCTGCCAGAATGCGAACTTCAAATCTACACTGGAAATGTAAAAAGTCTGATCGATTCTGGACAGGATTCCGTCGATACTAGGCAGCGGGTAAGCGTCTTTGATGGTCAGATCGTTTAACTTGCGTGCGTCTAAGCAGAACCGATTCTTTCCAGGTTTCGACACTACCTCTTGCATCTCCGCGAGCTGTCGGGCTTCTACCTCGGATAAGGTCCAGGATTCGGGATCCGGCTTTTTCTCGTCGTCATCCTCCTGTTCGGCGTAGTGCTCCATGTCCCTAGCGTGGATTTCGTCTGCCCTCTTCACGCTTTTCGGGTCGCCTTGGCCTATTACCGCCGGAGCCAAACCAAACGCCTGCCAGAAGTCCACTCCAAAATAGGCCTCCTGCTCTAGGTAAGGGAATACATAGCCTATAATCGACCGATCCTCTCCAGAAGCCGTTCGGACCACGGATAGATATTTCTGGACTGGCACTTCCAACACCTTTAACAGCTCTCTTCCACCTTTTCCCAACAGGCTGACACTCGCTCCCGTGTCCAACAACCCTGTCAGCTGTTTGGTCAGGATACGGACTTCAGCGTAGGGTCGAGGGTCTCCCGCTCTACTGCGGGTCACAGCGGCAACCACTTCCCGCCTTTTTGCTCGTCTCTTCCGGAATCGACTCCTGGGCTTCTGGACTTTCCGAGACACCAATCTCATCCCGCTCAATCGGTGCTCGGCGAATATCCTATTCCTTTACCTTCAGGTATTTACGCATCCTTTCTTCATAAGGTAGGTACTTTAACATTGACTTAAAGCTATCCTTAGTATTTAAACATTTATCTGAACTTAGGACGTTTACTTCCCCACGGGACTCTTCTCTGGCAGTATCCTTCCCGGCTTTCCGCATAAAAAGCAAAAGAGGCTGCGCTGCGTCGAAGGACAATGCCGGTACCCATGATCCAGGGCTCCGCAGTGCCAGCATCCAGCCCGGAACGGATTCTTGGTCCTCGCTTGCAGCTCCTCCACCTCCATCCCATTCGGATCTTCCTGCGTCTCCGAAAGCACGGCCTTGCTCACTCTGGGTTTATCGCCGGGACCAAAACGCGATTGTTGCCCGTACGTGGCGCGTCCACGTCGTCCGAAGTTTCGTTCGACCTCGATGCACTCGTCCCGCAGCTCGTCCACCGTGAGTAGGTCCATTGCATAGACCAACCTGGCGATACCTTCTCTCAAACCCTTTTTTTACGATTTTTAACAACTGTCGCTCGGACAGTGGTTTTTTCAGGCGAGAGGCCAGCTGCTGTATCACGTGGACGTAATCCTCGGCACCCTTTCCGGGCTGCTGCTCCCGCTGCAGGAGATCGTGCATCCTTTCATGCTCGGTTTGGCGTCCTCGGAACCAGTCCATGAGAGAAGTACGAAGTACTACCCTTTATGCACACTCATACCCATCGAAAAAACTATCAACATAATTATTCGTATTTATTTGGCCAATCAATTGTTTTTTGTGTGTAGATATAAAGTAATAGATTGATAATAGGCCGGTTAGAGCAGTCGGATGAACATAAGACTCTTGTTCACAGGCGTGGGTCGAAGCCACACGTTTAAGGGCGCCTAAATAATAGAAAAAAAAGCAGCTGGCAAATTGCATCAGTCGGGAACTGACACTACCGATAGGGGAAATCATAGGTGGGAACACCTAAATAACCCCATCTATCACGGGGACTGAGAAAAAGCTCTATACTGGTATTAAAGACCGTAGCCGGATAGAGAAGGGAGACAAAATTTATTCTGATCTCAGGGCACTATAGTGTAAGCACTATATTCCCCAAGCCATTGTGGAGGAAAGAAGAACACTTGTGTAGATATTAATTGTCTTTATTTGTCTTTCTATTTGATGTTCTCTCGTTCACGTTTCGCTTTTGACTGACTCCGCTGCGTGATCGCAGCTTTCCAACAACCCTGTTCTCTTGTTCTCTCTCATCTCCTTTTCCAGAGAGTGAGATAGCTATATATGTTTTGACAGATTGGTTAACATGTATGAGAGAGAGACAACTATCTTATACATTCTAACGGAACTTAAAAGTAAACAACAACAATATTACCAAAATGTGTATCCTAATGCGCAATTTTAATAATGCGCAATATTCTTAATGCGTAATTATAATGTAGCCTGCTATAACTCGGCCATTCTGACACTGGAGATCTCCTGATCTCTTTTTTGCACTTTACCTAGTTCAATTATATTACAAGGTAATCTTAACTCTATACTTATACCTATTATTTTACATATTTGCACTTAATTAATTTACAATTGACATTATTTGTCTATCCGGATTTCTTATCAATTTCTTTTCATCCAATGTCTAATATTTTGTGAACTCCAAACGCCCTGATAAGGATTTCGTGTTAGCTGAAAACCTTCAACATCTTTCAGTAGATATCTATCATTTTTCAAAATTTTATCAATTTTATACGGTCCCTTATTTTTTGGTACTAACTTTCTGGAAACTCCTACCGTACTGTCAAAATTTTTTACCATCACATAATCACCTAACTTATACTCAACCGCTTGTTTTCTTTTCTGATTGTAATACTTTTCATTGCTTTCTTGAATTTCCTTTTGACTTTCTCCTAGTTGCCTAATATCTTCTAAATTTCTTTCCCTAACTGTATCTATATTTACTAAATTTTCTAACTCTTCTCTCAACTCATCTCTAGTCTCATTTCTCTGTATTAATCCAAATAGCATTTCACTCGGGCATTGCTTTATACTACGATGTTGTGTATTATTAAGTACAAATTCCACCTTTTCTACAACTACATCCCAATGTAATCCATTTTCAACTTCTGTAAGTTTCGCTATCATTGGACCTAAAACTCTATTTATTCTTTCCACCTGGCCATTCGCCTGCGGCGAGCCCGTGGCAATTTTTATATGTTTAACACCTACCTCACTCATAAATTCTTCAAATTGTATTGATGTGAAACAACTTCCACGATCTGATATTATACATCTCGGAATACTGTATAAACGAAAATAGTCTCTTAACGCATCTATTGCTTCTTTTGAATTAGTGGTTTTCGTTGTATATAACCTAACATATTTCGTAAACCCGTCTACTACAGCAAATATATGTTTTTTCGATCTTCCCGCTGCTACTGGCCCGTAATGATCTATATGAATTATATCAAACGGTTTATTCCCTCTAGGTATACTATGTAAAAGTCCATTCTGATTCCCATTTTTTGGTGCAAAAGCGATGCACTTTAAACAATTTTCAATATGTTTCATAATTTTTTCTTTAGCATTTTTAAACCAATACATTTTTCCAATTGCATTTAGCATCTTATCTCTTCCTATATGACCCAATTCATCATGATATTTATACAAAATGTGTTCTTCCATCTGCTCAGGTACATAGAAAAGCAACCTTCCATCATTTGTTTTCCTATAAACCACACCATTTCTCATTTCGAACAATTTATCCTCACCCTTTTCTAACAATATTCTAATATCTTTAATTTTCTGGTCTTTTCCTTGACATATAACTAAATTATCCTCCAATGTGTTTGCTTCCGTTATCAAAATATTCGTACATCGACTTAACGCATCCACATGTTGCATTTTCTTTCCAGCCCTGTGCACTAATTCAAAATCGTAATCTTGCAGTTCTAGTGCCCATCTCGCAATTCTTGGGTTAATCTCTACCTTATTTAATGTCAGTGTTAATGAATCAGTTATACAATCAGTTATAATTCTAAAGTGTTTCCCTTGTACATAAATCCTAAATCTTCGCAATGCATATATTATAGCTAATGTTTACAATTCAAAACTATGATATTTTGCTTCAGTTTCTGTGGTTCTTTTCGAAAAATAAAATACTGGATGCCATCTTTGATCATCTTTCTTTTGCAATAATACTGCTCCAAATCCCAATGCGCTTGCATCACAATGCAGTTCAATTTCATCCTTATAATTATAAATTGACAAAACCGGTGCTTCCAGTAACTTTTCTTTTAACATTTCAAAACATTTTAATTCTTTTTCTGCAAAACTAAATTTTCTTTCTTTTCTTAATAAATCATATAAAGGTTTCGCTAACGTTGAAAAATCTTTTATAAATCTACGAAAATAAGAACACAGTCCTAAGAAACTTTGAACAGCCTGTGTTTTCCCTGGCACTGGAAAATTTCTTACCGCTTCTAACCCCTTATCGTCCGCTCTAACACCGTCTTTCGAAATTAAAAACCCTAAATATTTAACGCTCGATTGCAAAAATTCACACTTCTCCAATCTTAGTTCTAATTTATTTTCTTTAATCCTTGCCAGTACTGTTTTTATAGTCTTAAAATGTTCCTCTAAACATTTGCTTGCAATCATAATATCATCCATATAAATGATTACTGTGTTATCACGAATCATATCTGCAAAAACATAATTTACAAATCTTTGGAATACATGTGGAGCATTCTTTAGGCCCATAGGCATTCTTAAAAACTCAAATTGACCTAACGGGGTTACGAATGATGTATATTTAATCGACTCTTTTTCAACAAAAACATGAAAATATCCGTTTTTTAAATCCAGTTTCGAAAACACCGTTTTCCCAACCAGTTTATCTAATAGATCATCAATTAAGGGCAATGGATAATTGTCCTTAATTGTCATTTTGTTCAACTTTCGGTAATCAATACATAACCGTAATTCTCCAGACTTTTTTTTCACTAATACTATTGGAGACGCGAATTCCGAACAACTATGTCTAATTATTCCTTTTCTTAAATATTCATCTAACATATCTTGCAACTTTTCCTTCTCTGTGTACGATAATCTTCTTGGCGAAGAGCTAAATGGTTTGCCTTTTTCTAATTTAATATTCATTTCCCATTTTATGTCAGGCTCATCCGGCTTATTTGCATTAACATAATTGTCTTCCAGTAATTCAACGAACCGTTTTTTTATATTGTACCCTACTTCGTCACATATATTGTATTCCGATTCACCATTTTCTACACAATTTATCTCTAACATTTCTCTTTCAAAGTTTTCTTCTAATGTTGATCTCCTTATTTCCTTTCTAACTATTTCATTTATGTCTTCCTTTCCAATTGCTGTCTTATATTCTTCATTTCTAACTGTTTCTTTTCTTTCTTCATTTCTAACTGTTTTCTTTTTATCTTCATTTCTAACTGTTTCCTTTCTTTCTTCATTTCTAACTGTTTCTTCTCTCTTATCTAATTCATTTATAACTTCTTGTTTATTTCTAACATATTCATTCATGTTTTCTACTTTTTCCACTGTTACCATTTTCAAGGCGTTTAGATCAATATTTAAATTACATGCATCCATAAAGTCTCGTCCTAACACAACATCAAAGCCCATAGACTCATTATCCACCACATTTAAATAAAAATAAACATTTATTGAGTTCTTTTTAATATAAACTAAAGTTTTTCCAAAACAATTTAGTACACTCTTGTTTAAACCATAATATACCGTGTTTACCGGCTCTAACTTTACTTCATTGGGGATTTCTCTAATTTTTATGAACGAGATTGGGCTTCCTGAGTCTATGAGGCTTTCTGTAATAATTGATTTTAACTTTTGAGTTTGAAAAAATATTCTAAATAATCTTACATATTGGTTGAGGCCACTTTTCTTCATTTTGCATTCAGCTACCATGTGGCCCATTTCTCCGCATGCGTAGCATGATCCTGGTACACGTTTCGGCTTCCAGCAATCCTTGGCCCAATGACCCTTGGAGTTACAGTTGTGGCACCGTGAATCCTTGGGTACCACAAACGACGACCTCTCTTTTTCCACTTTAACGCTGCTCATCACTCTCTTTTTGGGCAGTGAGATCTGCGCAAACGCTCGCAGCATCTGAGTTGGACCTTGAAAACATTGCACACGCGCCTGTATGCGCATGCTTTCCATCGGTATTCCTTCAATCAATGCATCAAGCAGCTCCTCCATGTCTATATTGATTTCCCTGGCAAGCATCATTTTGTCATCGTAATAGACAGTGAAACGTTCCTCCGGTTTCCACACACGACTTTCGAAAACTCGGCGCTGTTCTGCTTTTGACATTTTTCCACCAAACGCCAGTGCCAAATCTTCCAACAAAACTCCAACTGGCATACTAATACGGTTGGGATCTGCATGCAGCCACTGCAATGCGTCACCCTTCAATTTACCGATGGACAACAGATGCTGCTGCATATCGCTGAGCTGGTACAAATTCGATACGTTTTCCAGTTGCTTGATCCAGTTATGTACTCCTGCTTGGCCCGAGAATTCGAATACAATTTCCTTCGCAAACGCCAGTGCTGACGAATACCATTCATTTTTATTAACACCAACAGGCTTCTTCTTGTCAATTTGTTCGGTGCACTTTTTGTCTCCGGCGCCACCCTTCCTGTCGTCGTTGTTTTTGACGGTAAAACCTCTGCCGCTGCCATCACCGTCGCCGCCCTTGCCATCACTGTCGCCGCCCTTGCCATCACTGTCGCCGCCCTTGCCATCACTGTCGCCGCCCTTGCCATCTCTGTCGCCGCCTTTGCCATCACTGTCATCACTGTCGTCGTAAACGTCATCTCTGCCATCACTGTCGCTTGGCAAAATAATTTTTGCTGGAATATATGAATTTCCAGGAAGGTGCATTTTTCCTAGAAAATCCATTGCTGCTTTCATCTCCGAGTCAAACAATCTTAGGAATGCCAAATGCTCGACTTTAAACATTGGAGCCGCTGGTTGCACTATGTTCTGCTCCATTTGTACGATCGCTGATTCGCCCTGTCCCCTGTTGGCTCCATCAACTTCGTCAGATTCGTCCTGTTTGCCTTTGGCTTTTTCGGACTCCTCCGCTTCTATCTTCTGCCGCACACTTTCCGGCACTTGCAGCCACCGAGCCCACAACTCCGCTTTGGACCCCGTGGTGACCAAATTTACTGACGCCAGCCACTTTTTTAATAGCACTACTCTAGCGTTTATAAATTCAATGTTTTTGTCCATGTTGACGTAGGCTTTTTAACCACTTCTGATTTTGTGGACGAAAGAAGAACACTTGTGTAGATATTAATTGTCTTTATTTTATTTGTCTTTCTATTTGATGTTCTCTCGTTCACGTTTCGCTTTTGACTGACTCCGCTGCGTGATCGCAGCTTTCCAACAACCCTGTTCTCTTGTTCTCTCTCATCTCCTTTTCCAGAGAGTGAGATAGCTATATATGTTTTGACAGATTGGTTAACATGTATGAGAGAGAGACAACTATCTTATACATTCTAACGGAACTTAAAAGTAAAAAACAACAATATCACCAAAATGTGTATCCTAATGCGCAATTTTAATAATGCGCAATATTCTTAATGCGTAATTATAATGTAGCCTGCTATACCATCGTAACCTGGAACCAAGACCGAAGCAATAGAAGGAAGTCCTTGAGCATTCCCTAGGACTGCGATTATCCTGAAGGAAGTGCTTTCACGAAGTTGGCAGCGATTTCCCCTGAGGGAAGTCCTATTATATCCCAGCTCTGAGAAAGACGAGCGTCCATTTGTGAAAATATAAACAGCAAGGACTTTGACATGGGTGAAACTGATTCCAAAGTGGTCCATAGTACCGCCAACGTGATTAATACTGTTAAAATATTTGATCACAAGGACGACATCCAGGACGTCAATCGCAACCTGAAAATCGTCATCTGCATCATAACAAAATCAGACCAAAAGCACGCCCTGGAACAGGCGATATGCCGCCAGGTCTAACAAGACAGTAAAGTGCAAAGCGGACCCAAAAATCATAACAAAGTGACACAAATAACGGCAATTAAATGCCTTAATTACAGACAAACGTGAAGTGAAGAAAACATAAACAAATTGTGAGCTCAGGCATTGCAGCTCAGTACAACAACGGATTGACCTAAAAATCTAGAAAAATCAAATTAATTCGGAAATAATTAGGCGCAAAGTGTGCCGTAAAGATTAAAACAAAAAACGACCCCAAAGTGCCCCAAAAATCGATTTGTTATACCCTTGCAGAGGGTATTATAATTTCAGTCAGATGTTTGCAACGCAGGAGACGTTTCCGACCACATAAAGTATATATATTCTTGATCAGCATCAACAGCCGAGTTAATCTAGCCATGTCCGTCTGTCAGTCTGTCCGTTTCTATGCGAACTAGTCCCTCAGTTTTAAAGCTATCGCGATGAAACTGTTCCAAAAGTCTTCTTTCTATTGCAGGTAGTACATATGTCGGAACGAGCCGGATCGGACCACTATATCTTATGGCTAATAATAATCAAAAATATAATAAAAAAAACTATTGTAACTTTGTAGAAAGTAGGCGTTTTGATTTTTGACAATGTAAAAACAACATTTTAAGTAGGCATATCTGCAAGGGTATATAAGCTTCGGCTGCCCGAAGTTAACTTCTTTTCTTGTTTTTTTTTTAATTTTTTCTTTTGCCACATCTCTGTTATAAATGTTGTTAAAATGGTTTAAAAATGTAATGTTCATAATCTTATGGCATACCCGCAAATAACTGCATTTAAATTTTTTGGAGATTCTTTTCTTTTGCGCCTTTTTCTTAAGGGGTTATATACCTTTTTAAAAAAAAAAAAAAACGAAATTTTTTTTTTGCTGAATCTTAAAGTATATCCCCTAGAGAACATCTTCCCAAATTTTCATACAGATCCGAATAATAGTTCGATAGGAAAACAGCGTTTTGACGCGCTCGACTTCAATAGTTGCAACGTCAACGTAAAACTTTGAATGCGTTTATATCAAAGTCGTGTTTTTCCAAAAGTGCCTTCGCTGTGACCACGATTGCGCAAGAACTATTTGATCGATCTTCTTCAATTTTTTTTTAAATTATTCGTAATGATTGTGCCGAGTTCGTGAACGATTCAGTTTTTATGCGCCAATTTTAATTTCGCAGATCAGAATTTTTTAATAAAATTTTTAGAACTTGAAAAATCAACTTTTTGGAAAAATTGTTACTGTATGCAGAAAAAAGGAAATATTCTTAAAAGTAATCGTTCACGAACTGAAAATAATACTATACTAACTAAAAATTTTTGGTTTTTTGATATCAGTTGACCTGCTGGACTTCCATCGTGGTCACCGCAAGCCGCTATAAAAAAAGAAGGGTTCCGAAAGAATTGCCATAACTTCGTAAATTATTCATATTTTTTCAAGAACAAAGGCTTGTTGTTTCGATAAGAACATGTACTATCAATAAATAATAACTTCACTGTCATAAAATAATTGCTACACACCAAAAAAAAAATCCAAAGTTCCCTCAATTTTTTCGCTCAAAAAAGGTATATAACCCCTTAAGTAAACGTTTAATTTTAAAATATCCCATTAAGCTGAATTTAACAGTCGAAATTTTCCTTAAAATTGCTTTTGTTTTTTAAAATGCAAAAGCCCGATAAGCAAACCATTTATTAGTTTTCAAATGTTGAGTTATCGACAAACTTTGGATTTGTAAAAAACACAAACAAACACTGATTTGCTCTGGTATGTACACACACACGCACAAAATAAATATATCCAAAAAATTCGTATTTTACACACACAGCCATTATTAGATACATATATGCGTCTGTACGTTTGTGTGTGTGCATTGCAGCAGACTAAGGAATTGAGATTCGCTTAAATTCAAATTAAAGATAATACTGATCAAATAAAAACACCTCTTAACGAGGTAAAAAACTAATGACGATCGCACCTTCAACATACAAAAGTTCTGATATCAACATTTGTGACGAAAAATTTTTACACTCGTCATTAAATACACTTTCTAAGATTATCTCATTCGGCCCGCCCTAGCTTACTATTTTAGCACAAGTCTGTAGCTTTAGTAGTATAGAAGTTACGGCTTTCCGAATTTTAGCTATTTATAGCTGTTTTCCCGCTAAACTAGCGGGGTTTTCCAAAAGTGGTAGAACAAAAGTTTTTTATATCGATGTGATAAACGTCATATCAAATTTTCAGAACTTAAAAAGCATATTTTGGACAAGTGGACAAGTGGACAAACTGACAAACAGAATTAAATTTTCATTTTGGGAAGAAGAAGAAAATCTTATTTTGGCTATAACGCGTCGGATTTTATCATATGACCCCTCATTCGACGGGTATTTTCAATAGGAATACAAATAAAACATTGCGAGGGGGCTTTTATCCCCACCGGCCCCAACAGCTCCAAAATTCGAAATTTTCACTTTTTCACTTTCACCTCTCTCTCTCCCAAACTAATTCATTTTCTTGAGGTCTTGGTATGCAAACCTTTAAGTTTTCGCAATACCTTTCGATTGGTGTATTACTTATTACGATCGGACTATCACAGCAGATTTTCAATTTTGCGGCTATATAATAGTAGTCGCCTTCGCACACTCTCCTGGTGCGCTTCGTCACTACATGGACTGCCGTCCATAGTGATATCTTTTTGCTAAAAGAATATTTCATTTACATTTCCACAACATACTTACATAAGACATTTTGTAACCGATTTTTGTGAACTAAAATTCAAATGGAAATGTTTAAACAATTTGATTCACGGCATCCCTTCCACCTGCCTTCCTTATTATTAATATTATTCTAATCAAGGTAAAACAATTAATGTGAAAACAAAAATACTAAAAACAAAATATCATTGGTAAAATTCAGTAATATGGAATTACCTTTCTTGATGTCTTGTCTTAAATTAGTCGAATATATAAAGCAAAACATTGCTTCGCATAAATATTGGTTTCCCTTATAAGAGTTGTCTACAGTGGATACCTTCTAGAATCCCCCATATTAGCTAAATCGCAAAGAGTATTTGGTTTTTATTTACCTTTTTGTTACCTAAACAAAAATATTTCCTGCAACTTCATAAATCTTAACCAAAATAACATATAATCATAAAACATCAGTAAACAAGGAAGAAAGACGTACACAAAGAGAGTCCTCAAAAAGTCTTCGGTTTTGTGAAATTCGTCTAAAAAATCCAAAATTGTTGAAAAGTGTCGTTTAAACTTCGTGTTGTTTCGTTCCGTGCAGCAAATTTTGTTAAAACAATTAAATACATTGGCAATTAGCAAATTTATACTTGCCAGTGCCAGCCAAAGCAATAACAAAACAAGCGTCGAGCTAAGCAAAACGGAATCTGAAAACTCACACGCACACGCACTCACTGTATTGACACTCAAATGGCTCCAGCAACAAAACGCTTGCGTGAAAATACTTCCACGGACCTTAAAAAAGACCGTCCAAATGATTCACTCTCGCCTACGCTGATTGAGTTAGTTGAGCAGAAATTTGCTGAGCAAACTGCTAACATTACTGCCACAATAACTGCCTCAATACAAAAATCTGAGGATCGCATTTTACACGAAATGCATGAAAAAGTTGATGATGCAGCTAGAGGCCGAGACCAAAGATGCACAAACTCTAGGAGGGCGGGTTGGAGAGATTGAAGCGCGGGTGGCAACACAACCGAACGAGTCCATCGCAGCGGACCTGAGAGTCCATGGTGTGCCTTCCCAAGATAATGAAAACTTAAAGTCACTATTTCACTCACTGTGTTTCAATCTGAAACTCACGCCGCCAACGAGGATTCGAGAGGCCTTTCGCATATCACCGAGAAGGCCAAATCCGACCGTAGACCCGGTCATTATAATTAAATTCGAACACGTGCGCGATGAAGCCGCAATACTGCGCGCGGCTGGTACGTACCGAAGAGAATTTAAGCAGCCACTAACCCTTCAACTGCTGCTTCTTTTTTTAAGAAAACAAGCTTATTTTCTAGATTTACACGCTAATCGATTTGAAATTTAATGACATGTTCAATCCAGTATGACATTTTATAATTAAACAATATGTTTTGGACAAAGTACTAATGTTGTGAAGAAAATTAGTGTAAGGATTTGTGTCGAAAAATTAATTTGTTTCTGTTCTGTGCAGCTGATAACTTACGCAAGCAATAAGTAATAATAATAATTTTAGAAGTTTTTTTTTATATTTTAAGTAGCCTGCAGAGGACAATATACTGTTGTTTTTGCGGGAAATAAGAAATAAAGTTATGATAAAATCTTTTCTCGGCTATAGGCTAAAAACCAGAGAGAATGCTATAGTCGGGACTATCTAATACCCGTCACTCAGCTAAAGAGAGTGCGCACGCTGTACTCGGGTTGGTGTCCCGACTATAATCGTAACTCAGCTAAAGGAAGTGCGAGGGAGATAGATATATATATTTATTTTGATTGCTTACAACTTTTTAATGAATGGTCCTATTTGAAAAATGTCTTCTACATTTCGATAGGTATAAATATACACAACAAAATTGCATTTATACTTCTCGGAAATCTTTAAAGATGTGGGCGCATGACACATTTTAGAATCGTAAGTGGGCGATTGTGGGCGTTAGAGGGGGCGTGGCGTTCGGCTGAAATAAATTTGCGCTGCGTAGGAGGCCCAAGAATATGTGTGGAAAATCTCAACCTTCTAGCTTTTGTAGTTTCCGAGATCTCAGCGTATTCCCAATAATAATATTACTCATAAATGGCACTAGCCAATATTTTATTCAATAAAATTATAATGTGAAAACGAACTTAAAAGCATGAAGTGCTAAGGTTTCAAAAAGGGGGTGCTGACGCGATAAGTGGAGTACGTGAAGAATAATGACATAACTTTTGACGGACAGCCTTGACAATAGGGGATCGTATTGCGCGGCCCGCGACGATCAATTTGGCACACGAATGTGTGAAGGGGAGGAAATGTGGTCGAAACATTGCCCGATCGTGTTACGATCAAGCGAAAGCTACGCTTGTGACCGGCGGACTTTACAACTCTTACTAGTTTTCAGGCATCTTAATATTTATTCTCGTTATGTTGGAGAGTATTACCAAGAACCCACCCCATCCGGCGAGCTTATGCCGGCAAGGGCACTAATATGCCAACGTAACAAGAGAGAGATTGGAGACTTCTCTGGCAGAGCAAGGGTGCCGGGTGCAAAAGGATATAACGGACCTGCACCGGACCTGCCGTTGACTTTGGACTAGGAGGACAAGTGCCACATCTCAGCAACGGAGCAGCACACAAGCGTGCCACATGCACCATTAGAATCAGCGGGACGGCAGCAGCAAGCAGGATAACGGCTGAAGGCCGTGTGCGTAGTACAAGGGGATTAAACAGGAACCGTTGACTTTAGACCTGAATTAGAGAGATGCCGCGGGCAGAGCGCAAAGGGGAAATAACGGTACCCGGAGGCCCTATATAAAGACGCCAGGCGCTGGCAGCTGGATCAGTCGATCACGAGGAGTCAATCCATCAAGATCAGTCAAGATATCAAAGTGAACAAGTCAGTCTACCAGTGCCAAGTATCTCTCCAAGTGGAATCTCCGAATTGAGGCACAGGTAGCTGAGGTCCGGAGGGCATCACACGGCTAAGTCAAGGCGAACTATTCCTACTCTTGGTTCGACTAAACCCGCGCATTACGCCTGGCGGGTCTATCAGAGTTGAGCAGTGAAGTCCTGCGACAAGAAATCGTGTACTCGGGGTGAGAGCCGTCTAAACCCAGGGTGCTTTGTTTCAAACACTACTTAGGCGCATCCCGGCGTCAGCCCAGTCCGTCAAGTGAAAATCGATCACATCCTGGCGCGACCAGCCAGAAAGGGCAAGCAGTAGAGACCCAACGGTTCTACGAGCCCGGGACCAGCGTGTGTCCAAACCCCGAGTGTTACGAGCCAGAATGCCGGTTGTTATTTCCAGGCGTTGCCCTTGAGAGACCCAACGGTTCTACGAGCCCGGGTCCGGCGTGTACCCACAACCCCAAGTACCAGAAGCCACGCTACGTCCAACCTCACAACCAGCACGTCCAGGAGCAGACCAAACGGAAACGTCACGAACGAGCTAGCGGGTAAGGCCAGGGTGGAACGTTCGTTGACACCGGGATAGAGCCAGGGATAGGCGGTTGTGTGTCTACAGGCAGTGTCCTGTGGAACGCAGCTCCTGTTTACCCTAGTCTAAGAACGGTGACGCTTCCCTAAGCCCACACGGATGATCTCCTTGCGAGTCCGAGGCGCCACGAGTAGTCGTCGAGCCCACGCATCAGAGACGAGCATCGCCGAGCATCTGCAAGGAGCTACAGGGAGCTGCAGGGCCAGAGGACGGAGTCAACGAGGCAGGCGATCACCGAGACGACGCACCGACGTGCAGAGTCGAACATCACCAACAGACACCGAGAACCACGAGTGGCGATACCCAGCCCAATCGAGCCATCAAGCCCGCTGTTATTACACCCACAATAAACCCAATTCCCGTGAATTCTGTGCTTTTTCACTGATCTACTGGGCGGTCACGTTTATATAAATTTGGTGGGGGGAACGCACAACTTCTCTGAGCTAGCCGCACGAATCTCGTAGCGAGCATACAAAATCAGTTCGTTACAGTCTTGCCTGCTGTCTCGCATCTTCTACATGTGACATGTGTCGGACTGTCGTTTTTGTCTTACTTACTTACTTACTTATTTTCTGGTGAGAACGTTGCCCGCTCTTTTTCAAGCTCTACATAATCGGTGGCCAGGACTACAAGGGCTTCCAGGTCGTCGCGTCTTAGATTACGTTAGGTTAACCCGGACGGCCCTCACGGGGCCACGCATGGGCTAATATGGCCCTTAGTTGTCCGGTTGATGCGTATGAACCTTGAGATAAGTTAAGAGGTTTTTATGTCCACAAGGATCGAAGTGTTTTGGCAAAGGCAAGACCTTCTCATGGTTCCCAGCTGGAAGCGTATCCTAGTGATACCAGTACTGGGGCAACGAGAGAGAGAGCGGGGCAATTGCAGATAAGATGTTCCAGGGTTTCGAGTATTCCGAATGTGGTTGCGTGTGATACGCCCAGACAGTGGCCCCCCTAACAGTCTGCCGTCTTTCCGTGGTAGACGCAAACTTGCTTAGTTTGTCGTTGTGCTCTGTGCACATAGTTCTTGAGAACTACGCCCTACGCCCTCTTTTGCAAGAACGTCAGCTGTTTCGTTGCCATCGATGCCCTGATGGCTGGGAAGCCAATAGATCCGCACTGGCTTTGTAGTGCTAAGGCTATCTAGTGCCTCCCTGCTCGCCATTACATTTTTGGTCAGTTTTTCCTAATGGCGAAGACTTCCGCCTGGCATATGCTGCAGTCATTGGGTAGCTTACGCGCACGTTCTGGAGGTCATATAGTCCGTTTTGTTGATCATGCTTCGGCCGATTAAACTATGCCCAAAGCTTTGCGTCGTCATGTTACCTGATGCAACTAAACGTTGTGCTGCCCTTCCTGCAGTCAGATGTGCGCGGATGTCTATGGGGTCGACTCCGAGCATCGTTTCTAGAGCCTTAGTCTGGGTTGACTCAGGGCCCCCGTCATGCAGACCACTGCCTGCCGATGAATTGTCTCCATAAGCTGAGTGTACGTCGTCTTTTTAGTGGCTTGCCACCATACTAAGGCTCCGTACAGAAGCGTTGGACGCACCACCGAGATGTAGATTCAGTGCATCAGAGTAGGTGACAGGCCCCATGTGCTGCTAAGCATCTTCTTGGATGCATATAGCGCAATGGTGGTCTTTTTCACCCTATGCCACCTTTTCGCCGACTCACATATCTCCCTGAGTGTTGATTCAATTATAGAGCTGAGGGTCGATGGATAAACTCCCGTAATAATTATGCCTATGTCGTCCGCATAGGCTTTTGGGGATCTGCTCACGAATATCTTAGTTAGATCGCCGACCACCAAACTCCATACGAGAGGCATGAGGACCCCACCTTGTGGTGTGCTTCTATGTGCCCCCTTTACCATGAAAGTAGTGCCTCTGCAACTTAGCAGTTTTCTTATCCAGAGGCTTATTGCGGGGTGCGTGTTGGTTGCTTCAGAGCGATCCACTATAGCACCCGTCTTGACATTGTTGACTGCTCCGGATATATCTACGAATACTCCAAGCGCATATTCCTTAATGTGTTGGGCTCTTTCAACGATTGCTACTAACGAGTGTAGTGCCGTTTACACAGGCGTAGGTGTAGGCGTGCTGGTTGGATGACATGAGCCTTCCTACATCATTTCTGATGTGTGGATCCAGCAACTTTTCCAGTGTCTTGAGTATGAACGAGGTCAAGTCTAGGGCCTCTTCACTGCCCTCATTCCGCTGTTCGTAGTCTCGTTTTAGCGGACTCTGTATGGTAGGTTGCTTTGAAAGCAGCTTAAGAAGTCTAGCTTTTTCCGGGACATTCTCGATGCTAGAGCAGAAATTTCTCCACGAGCTTCTCTGTGCCCTGCGTGTTTCCTTCTTGTACTCCCTTAGTAGGATTTTGTATTCCTCGTTGATGATCTCATCTGCCTTTTTGGCCACCAAGGTGGCTTGGTCTTCTTCCTTGTTTTTAAAGTCGGGCATGATGCGTGACAGGCATCCAGTTATTCCTTAGACATGGTCTCTAAGGACCTTTCTATGTCTTTCTCGGATTTAACTACGCTTATTTTCCGGGGGTTTCTATAGATAGCTACCTTTGGAGTGCTTTTAAAATCATATCTGAACTGAATATACCTATGGTCCGAAAAGGATTGCGTTTTCAGGACCCTCCATTCGGAGACCAAAGTACTCTGTCCCTTTACAAGTGTTATATATAGCACGTTTGACGAGGTGGGACCTACGATGGTGTGTTCATCCCCCACGTTTGTTATATATTGATTAGTAGATAGAATAAAGTCTAAGAGTGACTCACCTCTGTCGTTGATGTCTAAGTTTCCCCACACGCTGTGGTGTGCATTGGCATCAGCACCAATGCGCGCAGTAGCTCCCTTTCCTCTTCCAGGTCGAGGCAGAGTTCCCAGGGCAATGGACACTCGTCCTGGACGTGGCTGCCACTGGGGACGTCGTCTGCCAGACGTTCAGGACGTTCCTCGTTGGCGTTGTGGGACAGGGCTGCCATCGCTTCGTTCGCCACCTCGGCGATGCATGGTAGGGGTAGCTCTTCGTGGCTGATGTCGCTCTAGCGGTCGTCAAGCAGGGGCGCAGGCAATTGAGGGCTGTGTGCGTCTCTGTTAGGATCGTCCTCTCCCCTGAGGCTGCTGTCTTCGGACTTGCTGGAATTGTCCTGGTCGTGGAGGATTACAGGTCGACTACTGCTGGAGCTCTGCTCCGTCGACAGCGCAGAGTCCTGGTTCGAGTCCTCGCTCGAGCTTTCGTCCGCGATTGGGATCTGGTCCCACGCTGCGTTGGCTGCGGCTAGACGCATGACCACTGGAGGAAGCACTGCGTGCTCGAACAGTCTCTCAGGCTCGTACGACGTCTCGGAGTTGTTCGCGGACTCGGACGAGCTTCCATGGACGAGTTCGGAACCGTCAACGGAACCGGTGGCTACGACCCGTATTTGGCGGAGGCTCTCTTCCAACATGGAGGGTCCGAAGGAGGGCAGTCCCACCTCGTCGATCCAGTGGCTGACGGCACGGATGGCTGGTTGCGTGTCTTCGTTCCCGGGCTCCAGGGCTTGAAGTTGTGCCAGTCGGGACACGGGACGGGACAACTCGGGACGTCGTCTGCCGGAGTTGCGGATCCCTTGTGATCGCTATGTCTGCTGAGTGCCAACGAGTCGACGGGCCTGTTGAGCGTGGTACTGGCTGACTCGGGCCAGGACAGTGGTAACTTCCAAGGTCTGGGGCTCATGGGCGTTGTTCAAGGGGTCTCGGTAGGCGAAGACCCACGGCTATACGTACCCGCTCTCGTTGCTAGTTAGGAGAGAAGAACGTGTAAGCGTGGTTAATGTTAGGGAGGTTCTAGTTCGTGCGTCGTCGTTTTTTATTAGGCGTGACTACTTTGGCGTGGTGTACTCTAAGGAGTTCTGGGGAGGATTCTGGGGCGTTGGGGCTAGGGGTCCCACCCTCAAGTGGCCCCACTGAATCTCCTTGTCGTAGCAAGGGTCCCGCGGCATATTCTAGTTTTGTTCTTCTTGATCACCCGTCAGTGGCGCACAGGTGTCTCTGGTTTTGGGTGATTCTATAGTGGATTTGTGGATACCTTCGGCGTCTTCTTTTGGGTCCTCGGCGGTCTGGTCCCCATGAAAGGGTTTTAAATCGGCTAGACTTGACTTGCGACGCTGGCGTGTCCCTCGAAGTTGGACTCTGGCGATGTTTGATGACAGAAATTTTATGATCTTATAAGGACCTTCGAACTTTGGAGCTAGTTTTGCATTGAACGCCTTCGCGGCGTTGGACAGGGTGCGTTTGGACCCAAACCTACATCCCAATGGTCGGTCTCCATTCCCGTCGGCGCAAGTTGTAGTAGCGACTTTGTTCCTGGGCTGCTCTCTCCATGTCTTCCTTGGCTGTTAGAAAAATGTTCTTGAGATGCTCTACCTTTGAAATTTTAGAATAGTTTTTCTAAATATATATAAACAAGAAAACCGAAAAACTTGTGGCAATAAACTTTAATTTTAGGCAAAGCACAAAACGGGAATGAGAAAAATACGTGTGGTCGATCTAAATCAATTTCAACGATTGCACGACTATATTTTAACAAAGTTCTTAGAGCCTAGCCCATGTAAATTTCAATTGGGGAAGCCCCAATCCCAACCTTCTAGCTTTTGTAGTTTCTGAGATCTCAGCGTTCATACAGACGGACAGACAGACAGACAGACAGACGGACAGACGGACAGACGGACAGACGGACAGACGGACAGACGGACATGGCTAGATCGACTCGGCTAGTGACCCTGATCAAGAATATGTATACTTTATGGGGTCGGAAACGCTTCCTTCTAGCTGTTACATACTTTTTTCAAGAATACAATATACCCTTTTACTCTTCGAGTAACGGGTATACAAAGTTGGTAAAATCAATGTAATAATTGTCAAACAGGCCACAACCATAAAAATTCTCAATTCGTAAACGTAAGGGTTACTATAAAAAATAGTTATGCAACTGTAAAAAAGGGTAGAATATGCCCGAGCCATAAATTGTAGTTAACTTACTATTTTTATAGTAAATATACAATTATTTATAGTTATTTCACAGTAATTTATAATTAATATTAAGAAGGTAGTTGTCCAATTACCTTTTGCAAAAGTGACTTTATCCTACACCTTATAAAGTGTTACGAACTGCTATTTTTTTCTTAGGCAGTGCCGCTAGCTCAGTTTCTCTCAGGGCGGAGTCCCCCTAATGCCACAGCTCGCAACATAAATATCGACGACTACGCAGTCTCACATCACTAAACTATCGGTCATCACTACATATAAAACGTAAACAAAGGCAAATTATTACATTGGCACTTCCTTTTCAACTCCGAGCGAGACCGGTTGTGTTTTGCAAATTGGATAGTGAAAAGTCTTCTTTTTTTCCTTGCTAGCGAAAAGGCTAAACAAAAAGTGATTGATTGACTAGTTTTTGAAGTGTGCGAGACCGTGTCTCCTTTTTTTTCTTTTGAAAAGGACCTTTCCCTAAATAATTATTCTGGTGAGTAGTTAATTTTTGGCAGGCTGGTAAAACCAGCAAGTAAAATGGCGGAGGCCGGTCAGCCGGCAGCCGCGAAACTGAAACCTCCTGATGGAGATCTAAATAACGGTAGAGTCAGCAAAAGAAATTGTGACAAGGTAAAGCTATCCAGCTTGAACAAGGAGGGCCTGCTTCATAAATATACAGAAGTTGAACTTTCAAACAAAAAAGTGCGAATTGATAGCTTAAATTTTGTGCAAGGTCATGGTGGGGAAAATATGATTGCAAAGAGCAGCAACCCTAAGGACTATGAAAGTGACTCTGACCAAACAATGGCAGCCGGTTCTGACAATGAAGGACAAAGAAAAGAGAAAATATGCACTAATGAAACTAACGATATTTCCAAACTAACAAATAATACTATTGAAATTGGTAGTAAAGGTAAAAATCAAACTGAACGTCGTAATTTCTTGTACAATACGTATCATATTGGGGAAGCTGCGGTGCTTGTCTCAACCAAGGACAGCAGTCTTTTTGAAAATGTGAGAGCTAAGAGTGGGCTTTTCCTGTATGAAAAAATAAGGCATATCGAAATTTCTGATTTTAGGGAAATTGTTGCTCTATCGCCGCACCTGTATAAAAAATGAATAATTGTAAAAAATGAATAATTGAAAAAGATGAGCATTGTAGCTTTCATTCCAAGGAATTTTGTCGAATCGTGGGGGATAATCAAAGGAGTTCCAACTGGTTTTTCTGAGCAGGAAATTTTGGAAAACGTTTTTTCGCCGATTAAAATCAATTTTGTTGAACGTTTGGTCAGGCGCGAGAAAGCAATTAATGACAATATGCAGGGTTTCAAACTAGTTCCTACTGAAACAGTCAAAATTGGTTTTGATGGTGTAGAGTTGCCTGAAAAAATCTCTCTTTTTGGTGTCTGTTCCCTGAAAGTAAGCCACTACATACCTAAGATTCGCCAATGTTTTAAATGTGGACGTCTTAATCATACTTCCGATAGATGCAAGTCTGTAGGACGGTGTATTAAGTGTGGTGCACAGGACTGTCAGGGTGCCTGTTCAACCCTAAAGTGCATTCTGTGCAATGCGAAAAATCATTCAGCCAAAGATCGGAAAATATGTTCAGTTTGGGAGAAAGAAATGGACATAATGAAAATTATGACTATTAAAAAGATTGCGAGAAAAGAGGTATTGAGTAAGTACGCCATTCAACAAAACTACTCAAGGTTTGACAATTATGAGGAGAATTTTCCGGCTCTCAATCAGAAAGAGGAAGTAGTGCAAAACAAGGACGAAAAAGTAAATGGTGTACTGAAAAGGCACAGTTATGCCAGTCGTATTGTATTAAAACCAACGATTCCTGTACAGCAGCCTCATTTTCATTTGGATTCATACACCAATGATACTAGCGATCATATTCCGACATATCCAACTTTCACCGATGAAGACAGATATTATCAATTCATCAACAAGTTAGGGTATAAAGTAAATTTGAACGAAGAATCACCAGCATCAACACAAGTCGATTTTCATACAAACAACTATGTAAAAAAAACAACTAAAGAGAGAAGAAAACCAGTTGACACAGTTGAAAGAAACTTATCTATAATATCACAATGAGTCTAAAATTTTTACAACATAATATTCAATCAATAAAATATAATAAAAATGATTTAGAATTTTTCTTGAACAACGAAGATATACATGTAGCCTGCTTAGCAGAAGTCTTTTCCCATGACCTAAGCTTTAGGAAAATAGTAAATTTTACGTTACTAGAAAAACACAGAGACGATGGTTATGGAGGAGTGGCAATCGCGTACAAAAAGGATCTCAATGTCAAAAGATTCATTTATGAAACAAATTGTGACATTATTGTTGCAAACTTGTCTAAAAAAAGCAGTAACATCAAAATTGCATCGGTATATTTTGAGCCTCAAATATCGCTTCTTATTTTTCAAAATGAAATCACCAATCTAATTGAAAAATTAGATCCTTTCGACAAAGTAGTTATTGCAGGAGATTTCAATGCCAGGTCTACATCCTTTGGTGATTATATCGACAGTAGCAAGGGTGTTTTTTTAATGCAAACAATGAGTAATGCTGGTTTCTTGCTATTAAACAATGGTAGCCCTACCTTTAGGAGAAATATAGATGCTGCTCAAGGATCGGTACTAGATCTAACTTATGTTAAAGGGATTCAGTGTTGTGAATGGTTGTGTGAATCTATATACTTAGGTGGTAGTCATCATCATCCAATTACTTTTAAGATTGCTGAAGATTTTAGATCTCCAAAACAATTTTTATCCAAAAAAAGGCTAGAAAGAAATCTTAATAAATTAGTAAATAATGGTAGCATTGAAACCTTAACAAAAAACATAAATAAAGAGATTAAAGAAGCAACATACATAGTTCAGGAAAATAGGACTCCTAAGTACTGGTGGACTGAAGATTTAATGAATATTTTTAGAATTTTTACAAGCAAACAGAAAACCGCGTGTTCATCGCCTTCGTATGAAAACTACGTTGAGGCTATCAACTATAAGTTGAAATGGAAAAAAGCTGTAAAAATAGCTAAAAAGACTAGTTACCTTAGGAAAATTACAGAACTAAATACAAGTCCCAACACCAGATCAGCGTGGCGTTTTCTCAAAAATCTTAAAAATTGTCAAGAAAATCCTCCTGAGAAATTTGACTTAGATAAATCAAATCAATATTTGGTTTTTTTGAAAAACCAAATACCTTTGGAGAATCAAGTTGTTGATGAGAGTTTGATTGCCACGAAAAACAATGATAGTCCAAGTTTCTCTATAGATGAGCTTGAGCAAGTTTTGAGTAAACCTAAGAAAACTGCCGGTGGCTTGGACAAAATAACGTACAGTATGCTCAACGCACTAAACCTCGAAGCTAAAAAAGAGCTGGTTATGTTCTATAATGACCTAGTGGCCAACTGTAATTTTCCAAAGGAATGGAGAAGTATCAAGGTTACACCTATTCCAAAAAAGGACAAGGACTTGACAAATGTTGAAAATTTCAGACCAATATCTCTCATCTCTGTGTTGGCGAAAACAGTAAACAGCCTTGTTAAAATGAGACTGGAAAAGTTTACTAAGGATAACGAAGTGTTACCTTATAGATCGTACGCTTATCAAAAGGGTAAATCTGCATCGATGTGCATAAATGATGTGATAAATGCAATAGCATCAAAGAAAATGATAAAACAATGCGTAATCATGGCGGTTGTAGACTTATCAAATGCCTACAATTGTGTCAATGTAAACTCTTTAAAAGTAATAATGGAAAGTGAGAACTATCCAAGGGTTTTAATCGACTGGTGCCTCAGTTTCTTGTCAAAAAGGATATTGAAATTAGGAGAAGCCGTTCAAACTGTCAGTGAAGGCATTCCGCAGGGATCGTGCCTGTCCCCTATTCTTTTCAACATTTACACGAAAAGATTACATCAAATATGCAATGGCCAGACCCAAGTAATGCAATTTGCGGACGATTTTGTAATAATCTCCTCAGGCCAGAATTTCAATAGAACTGTAGATAATCAACAAAGTAAACTTATAGATTTTAATTTGCTATGTCATGACTTAGGGTTCTCTTTTAACCCTAGCAAATCTGCTATAGTTAATATAGGCAAAGGACGCACACGAGTAGTTGAAGTGACTATTGAAAATGTTCCAATTCCAAATCGAAAGAAAATACTTTTTTTGGGGAGAGTTCTATCTGCTAATATGTCGCTTACTGATCATGTAAAGAAGGTAAAAGATGACACCAAAAAGAGTAAAAGAATTATCCAGTATGCAACAACCATCAAATCAGGTCTTAAGCCGAGAATAAGCACTAATCTTTTCAAATCTTTCGTTCGTTCCAAGCAGGAATATGCAATAACGAGTCTTGCGAATATGGGCATTGGGGCAAGCAGGAACTTAGAAATTGCTCAGGCAAGTGTACTAAGAAGATGTGTTGGGGTTCCACCAGGAACTAGTAAACATGAAATCTTTGTTCTTGCGGGTGTCATGCCCCCAGTTTTTCGTGCAAAGTTCCTTACTGCGAAGGAGCTTTTTAAGGTAAAATCTATGAACCCATCCCTTTTCAATGAATTCAAAGGTTCTCTGGCTGATACAAGCTACACCAGTACTATTAGGGATTTCAGTTTCTTTTTTGAGAACACTAAAATTCGAACTTGTTTCTATTTCTCAAGGAAAGTTAATGTAAAAGAGAAAATACTAGAGAAAAACAAGGAAGAATACTCTAGGGAGGAAGTGAAGGCCATATACAGTGAAATAATAACTGGATATTTGGACAGGGGTTGGAATGTTCTATCCACCGATGCTTCTTTAAGTCCTGTTGCTAGCGGAATTGGCATTGTTGAGATGCCTAGTGGAATTACGCACAAATACAAAGTAGAGTCGTCCCTATCCTCGGTGAGTGCTGAGCTTGCTGGTATAAAACTAGCCAGTGAGATTTGTCGTAGGAAGAATTATATACAGGCTGCAATTCTATGCGATTGTTTGGGTGCTGTCAATTTAGTCAAAAACAAGGGAACTGAATCTTATATGGTACAAGAAATACACGACATAGTAGAGAAATCGGTTTTACAAGATTTTACTGTTATATGGATTCCAGGACACAAAGGAATTGAAATAAATGAAAAGACTGATGCTGTAGCAAAGTTGTCTGTCAGTGAGGGTATTACTGTTGACATTAAATTTAGCTCTAAAGATGCCTTACGGGAAATAAAAAAGATATTACATCAAAATTGGAATGAGGATTATAAAAGCAAATGTACAAACAAAGGGTCTAACCTTCTTAAAGTATTTCCTGAAATTCCCGTAAAGCCATGGCATTTCAACCTCAAGTGGAAAGCCAAAAGTATTAAAGTCCTAAATAGATTAATGGTAGATGATAAAGTGTTCTTAAATAGAATAAAAGTTACTAACTCAAATCTCTGTGATACCTGTAATGTACCTGAATATGCTGAACATCTAATATTTAACTGCCAAAAACTAACTAACATCAGAACTAAATTTAAAATTTTTAACTACTATAATAACCTAACTAGTTTACTAGAAAAAAAAGAACCACTCCATCTCAGAGAGTTGGCCATATTTATAAACACTGCAAATTTTAATTTTTAAAATCTACCACTTTATAATTAATTAGAAACACTGGCCTATTGGCCTGATAACCACCTGTCAAACTCAGCTCAAGGAAGTTTTTTGCAGACCACCTTCTGTGGTCTTGTAAATTGGTGATGTACCAGCCATTGTACTGAAACCAACAACATATCATTAAACTTCCTCGGCAAATCACCCTGGAGGATTAACCCAGAATATCAACCACCTACACATCTGATGAAATCGCGACTTTGAGAGCAACATTCTGGAGGAATACTTTTGAGCATCACTGACATTCGAACATTGAGAACGTCTACGATTAATATCGATAACAGCGAAGTCGACGTGGGTGTATCGCGCATACACCTTCAAACCACCAGTATCTGGTCTATGCGGCAGTGTTGTTGCGACCAACAGCTCTATCATCCCTGAGATGATTTAAAACACAAAAAAAAAAAAAATTATTACATTACAAATGACGGGAAATATGGTATGTTTTGGTGACTATTGATGACTTAGCCAAGCACGCCCACCCAACCAAGGATGCCCCGGAGGATTCCGCAGAGGCATCACCCATTTTCGGACCGTCGGAGTCACTCCTCGCGCCTACATCAGTTCCATCTCCCCCACAGCGACAACTTACTCACACATTTCGGTCTTCAATTACATTTAATATCTGCGGTAAGTACAAGCGTTTAAGTTTAACATAATTATCGTTGTTCTTGCATTAACTCATTTATCTTTCTTTCAGCCTAAAATACCAAAGCTGGCCGCCGTCTTTAAATTTACGCGGTCAAAGCTGAGAAGTTAATCCTCCCGGAAAAGATTACAGGCGCCGCGGTAAATATGTTCCACCAGTCATGTATTGGTGGAACTCACAGTAATTCGAGGCGCAAACAAGGACACTATTCGTGTGTCGGGTCACCTAATCCTGAGGAGCTCCTGGGGAAAAGAAGGGACAGGCCAAATATGTAAGTTCGCGCTGCAAAACTTCCCCGCCGAAAACTAAAACTCGCGACCTCTCTTACAGACAACAACGAGGACCAACCACGGCTTTCGGGTCTAAATCCGGATAAATTTACAAAGGAACACGGGAAGTATTTAGATTAGTGTCGACAATGGTACATATGTAATTAATTATAACTATTTTTAGCCACTTCTAGACTAGACAACGGGCGATATTCTATCCCGGACGAGAGCCGGAGGCCAGCGGCCGTTAAAGCCGGGAAAGCCCCGAGGAATGGGGACGGTTTATGAAAGGGCGTGGCGGTTCACCACCGCGCAAATGGACTCCGTTGGTCCCGAAGGTGAGTGGGACTGACACCCAGGAACGGACTCACCGGGGATGGTTTGCCTGGCGTTGGCGGCGTACGAGAAGGCAGGGTAGGCTGGTTCGAGTACGTCTAAAACGGCTTCAGGGACATCACCACAGGCTCTCGGATCCAGTTTAAGGTGCGTAGGAGAATTTCCAAAATCCCTTCCAACGTAAAGTTCCAAAATAAATCTTCCGGGGCCCTTTTTGTTGGGACCCCGGTTGCCCTACAGACAATTATTTGTTAATAAATTACACTATTAACCTAACTCGCTAACACTCACTTCCTTCTGTATTTTGCACAAACACTTATTTGAGTAACTCCCGCTGCGTGTGCCTCATTTGACAATATGGCTGCGACTACCTCAATATCTGCCTATCATCATTCTCATCCCGCCGTATTCCCTTGCCTCTCCCAAAATTGGGTCATTGGCCATATTCAAGGCCATGGAAGACAATCCCTGAGCGAACCGGGAATAAGCCAAATGGCCAGATCGTCCGCCAGATTCCCCACAGGGGGGCGCCACCGAAACCATCGCCCTATCGTCCTGACATATCGATAGAAAGTATCCCACAATCGACTCCAACTGCAACAAAAGGTGCGGGTTGCACTTGACTTCCAGCTAGTGTGAAAGTATTTTAAATAAAGAATTAATTACTCAGAATCTGACTTGGGCTTGGTTTATGTTGGGAATTATAAAAAAGGCATCGCAGAAGAGTTGTAAAGTTAGTGTTGCATACTTTTATACTAAAGAAGTGACGTTACGCAAAGCAAAAACAAATACACGAACGACTATTTTTATTGTTAAAGTACTATTTTTTATAGTTCAGTAACTATCTTTATGGGTCAATTTTACCAAGCAAATTTTTTTGTGTTTATGACTCTTACAACGATTTATTCCACGTAACTAATTTAAGTTTTTATAAGGAAATAACACAGACCGACAAAATGTGACATGGGTCGATGGCCAGCCACCATGTTATTTCGATAAATGAGGCTTTTCTCAGCATAAGTTTCCACTACGCCTATAGTCCACCAGGTCTGGTATTTGCGGTATCTTTTATTTAAGAAAATCACAAAATTTCTTCGGCTTTTGGGATATATCTTCAAGAGTGGTCAACCAATTTTGGTAATCTTTTCGGAACTAAATAGTTACATGTCTCTTTTATACGGTCGTTTTGGAAAATTGAATCTAACTCAACCACAAGAGGAGGTGGGCGCATTCAAAATTTTAAAGTCACAGCAAAGTTTAAAAATCTTCATTTGTGAACAGCGTTTAAAAATTAAATAAAAATATTTTCTTCTACAATGCATTTTTGATCCAAAGACACCTTATGCCCTTAGTTTTTAGGACACTCATCAGGTTTTTGTGAATTGTTTAGGAATTTTTAAAATTGTTTTTCTTCCTTCCTTCACAGTGACGATTCACAAACAGTGCCCAAACCTCTCACAATTTTAAATAACATATTTCTAAACGATCTAAGTAGTTTTGCTTTGAATATAAACACATGAGCGTAGCATACTAATCATTGGGGGCTGAAATGCCTGAAGTGTAATCCCCCTCCAGCTTTTAACTTACGCCGATGTATAAATATTTTTAAAGCAAGGGTCACTTGTGCTCAAAAATAGTTATGCGTTACGTAAAAATTTGACGGCTTCAATTTTTAACTTTTTACTATTTTTAGTACCCGATTTAAAAGTAGCCGATGTTGCACACGCTTGCAACTATATATCTCCATCTCCTTTCCACCCCCTGACTCTGCTTTATGATTGCCATTTTTTTCTTCGCAATACCATTACAAAAACTAATTAAAGTTGGTATAACTATATTTATATTTATTTTACTAGGTGATAGAACGGCCGGTGTTTTTGCCCAAACTTTACTTAAAATAGGAGATGGAGATTATCCAACTGTTGATGGAAAAATAATAATTTCATCAAGTTTAGGTACAGTTGTTAACACTTTGGAAGAACTCACATCAACAAATTTTCCAGATATTTCAAATATTGTTCACAAGTCATTGGACTGGCTATCAGAAAGAGCAATATTAGCTTCAAGAAATGACAGAGCTGCTTCAATAAATAATCATCTTTCAAAATTATTTAACGGTGAGGAAGTTACATACAAATCAGTTGACACTGTTACTGAGGTAGAAGATGCTGTGCATTATCCTACTGAATTTCTTAACATGCCGAATCCAGCAGGATTGCCTTTGCACGTTCTTACGCAAAAAATTGGTACACCAATAATGTTGCTAAGAAACTTAAGTCCCCCAAAGTTATGCAATGGAACGAGATTGCAAGTTAAAGCTCTTCACAAATTTGTTATTGAAGCCGTTATTTTTACCGGCTGTGCCAAAGAAGAGACAGTATTCATGCCAAGAATTCCTCTGACGTCATCCAACTTACCATTTGAGTTTAAACGTCTACAGTTTCCTGTAAAGGTCTGTTTTGCCATTACAATAAATAAGACACAAGGGCAGACTTTGAAAGTAGCTGGATTAGATCTTAGGGACGATTGTTTTTCCCATGGACAATTTTATGTGGCCTGTTCAAGAGTTAGCTCAGCAAAGAGCTTAATCATCCTATGGCCAAACAAAAAATGTTGTTTACAGAGAGGTTTTAAAATAACTTTTAAAAATATTTGAACTTATATTGTGGACTAGGCCTATTTAGGGGAAACCACGTTAAAAAAAACGCGACGAATCCTCTACCTCCGGGTGGTGTGGAAATGAGGGTTAGTACAAGTTTCATCCAAAACTACAAATAAATTTAAACTAACTTCTAAAATGCAAAATTATATAATTCTACTGCAAACTATTTCATATGAAAAGTAGCTTCAGATATTTGGGTTATCCGCAAGCGAAGCTGCGGGCACCCTGCTAGTTGTATATATTATTGACTTGTATTAAGCCCATACTGAAAATATCATCGATGAAAAGAATCTTGTGTGGTTGATGTATGTTGCTTGGCAGTGAAGATTGATGGTCCGGATCCTGGGACCAAACGAGAGAAGACAAATTAAAGTCGCCAATCACACAGATATGTTGATGGTCCAGCAGAGTATTGTAGATGTCGGTAATGTTTTCCAGATGAGCCTTGTAAAGTTTATAGGAAGCATTTAGTGGTATATATGACGCCACAATTTGCAGAGTTTCCGATTCTCCAATTATTGAAACAGCAACTTGATCCAGAAGGGTATCTTCAATGAGAAGTCCAATTGCCAAGCAGCGCAAAATGCAGCGAACAGCTACAATTACACCACCCCCTCTAGCACAGTGGGTTTTCGTGCTATCAATGTCTTTGGGGAACACATTATACAATTTGGAGTCGAAGAAATCATTTGAGTAAAAGTTTATGTTAAGCCAAGTTTCAACTAAAACTATAACATAAAACGTGCATTGTGATGTGGCAAGGTATACTTGCTCCGCCTTTGTCCGCATTCCAGAGATGTTTTGAAAATAAACTTTTAGCGGGGCTGTACTCACTCAACAACCTCTGGATTCGTATTTAATGCATTATAGTCCAATGCTAAAGGAAGTATATGATCTTGCGATCCCAATGTTATAGGCCCGCAGTTCACCTTTAGTAATGTAGTGGTTTTGATACGTATCTTATCATGCATGCATTCCTGTAGATTGTTAGATGCTTTTAGCGAAGAGTAACTAGTTCTTAAGAGTGATGACAATGGCGCTGTTAAGGGAGCATATCTATCCAAGTTGAGAAGAGAAGGGCAATGTTGTTGTTGATGGACCCATCGTGAAAAGCCACACCAAGCAGCCGATGAGAACCTTGTTGTTGATTCGATTGTGAACAGCGGAAAGCTCCGAGGAGCGCGCTTAGAGCGGGAATATTGATGAAATGCGATAAGAGCGCCTCGCTGGGGAGCGATTGACGAACTTCGCGGAAAACAGATAACAACAACTCCAGTTGATGTTGTTGATTGTTTGACTGTGATGGGCGCAAAACTCCGGAGAGCGCGCTTAGAGCGAGAAGCGTGGTGAAAGATGATGAGAGCTCCTCTCCAGAGAGCGTTTGACGAATGTCGCGCAAAACAAAGGACGACAACTCCAGCTGATGTTTTTGTTGCTTTGGCAGTGATGAGTGCACAACTCCGCAGGGCGCTCTTAGAGCGCGAATCTTGATGGAATCTGGTGCAAAAGCCTCTCCTGAGAACTTTTGATAAACGTCAGGCAAAACAGAAAGCGAAGAATCCAGCTGATGATGTTGTTTATTTGGCAATGCGCTCCAAGAGAGTGCACTGGGAGTGACGTATGAGAGATTAATGGTACCAACTAGCGATACCAAAACCAGCGGGCGTTGACCTTGCGAATAAGTAGCATGAAGATGAGGAAGCGGATCATGACAATTTGCCGTAGTAAAATCGACACCAGAGGCGCCGATTACTGGGGGTTTTTTGAGTCCGATGTACAAACCTAGTCAATAGTATTTTCACAAACGGCATAGCAGACTTACCTAGGGAAAACGGCCCCCAGCGATTTTAAAAAATTTTGAATCAGCGATGGTAGATAATTAGAAGGAGAATATGGAAACCAATTTTCAAAGCTGTTGGACATTTGGCTGAGGAGTAATCGTCTGCAATCCAAAACGTATTTAAGCTTATATCTGACCAACGGAAACGCTTAACTGAAAATTAGTGATGAGAAATCAAAGGGATTAGAAATAGGTCCTCGCTAAAGAAGCTTGGAATTTTTAAAACTTTTTAAAAGTGCAGAAAACCGCGATTAAAATTTAAAAAAAAAATTTTGACCACTTTCAAGTTTTGGCAACCTCACCAATTTTTTACAGCTCCTGTGTCTTTTAACCATTGAATTAATAAAAAAAATCATAATTTTATAGGTGGTGCAACAGTGTCAAAGAAAGGAAAATTTCAAGTAGTTTTGTGGGACGTTTTCTACAACCCGGCCACCCCAGTTTTTTTTTTTTAAGTTTTTGAAGTGCACAGTACCAACTTGATTGCAAAGCACATTGTTTCCAATATTTATTCTTACACCTATTTTGGCACTATCATCACTCTTTTGCCGTATTTTGGCGTTAGAAAGAAAACACGAAATCAATTTTATCTTTCGAGCAGAAAGCACGATTTGCATAATTCAAAAGCAGAAATATCTGTTTTTTCATGGCCGATTACGAGATAAAAAAATAATGCTTTCAGACCATAGATGTTCAGACCATTTTTTAAGTCCAAAAGTAGGATTTCGGCCAATAGGTAAGTTTGAAAAATACCATTCTATCCCAATTCACTGGATTCAATGTGGGATCTCCGTTGAGGAATTCGCTATGAATTCTTTTCATTGACCTATTACTTTTTTCCAAAGCATATACAATTTTGTGTATTACATGTGAAAAACAAGAGAGAACGCTATAGTCGGGTGCCCCGACTATCAGATACCCGTTACTCAGCTAAAGGGAGTGCGAAGGAGATGAAGATAAAAACTTTGATCCGCCGTAACTTTTTAACGATTGGTCCGATTTAAAAAATTTCTTCTTCTACATTTCGTTAGGTATTGATAAACACAATAAAACTGCATTTTTACTTTTCCGAAATATTGAAATTTTAAAAATCGTATAAGCGATTGTGGGCGTTAGAGGGGGCGTGGCACCCTTTTGAAACAAACTTGCGCTGCGTAGGAACTCCTAGAATCTGCATGCAAAATGCCAATCTTCTAGCTTTTATAGTCTCCGAGATCTCAGCGTTCATACAGACAGACAGACGGACAGACGGACATGGCTAGATCGACTCGGCTAGTGATCCTGATCAAGAATATATATACTTTATGGGGTCGGAAATACTTCCTTCTAGCTGTTACATACTTTTGCACGAATACAATATACCCTTTTACTCTACGAGTAACGGGTATAACAACCGATCTATACTTGATTTCTGCACGTATGTTATGGGCTGCCAAAAATAAATAAAATAAACATATACGACCGCCGACCGGACAAACGACCGCGTACCTGGGTTAGAGAGGAGCAACAGATGCCGATACTAGGGATGGCCTGGGAATGGTGAACTGGTTCCGGAGTGGTGCTGGTTCGTGGCGGAACTAGTAGAATAGTGGGCTCAAGATAGTTTTAAATTTCGGAAAACTCTCTCTCGAAAAGACAATTGAGCCGACTTTAAAGGGGGGAAACTAAAGGGCAAATCAGAACCATCTAGAAGCTGAGAAAAAGTAGTCGTGTCTCTGGGAACAAAATTCCAAAGTGAGAGTGCAAGTTTTAGATAGAAAAAAATATAAATTAAAGTGCTTTTGTGTTCGCAGCTTCCGGCGCCAAATTCGAAATCTGGGAGTCTGCGAGGAAAGGAATTAAACTGGGAGAAAACTAATGGAAATTGTTTATAGTTTTAAAGAAAACCACGAAATAATCAAAAATAACCACAAACTTCAAACTACGAATCTACTTCTACTAAATTAAAATACTCATGTAACCCTATATATATATTATTTATTCATTTATTTATACTTATAACTATTTATTCATGTGTGATGTAATCGTCCCTGTGGTACCCAGGTTAGGGAATTGTGAAGTTAAATGAAAGTTATTTATATGAATTTTGTGAATTAAAGTGGAAAAGAAAATGAGCGAGTAGAGTGTTAAAAATGGGGTGAGGTGACGCATAACAGACCCAGTATCCAGTGTCGGGGAGTTGCTTAAAATATACAGCAGCTCATGGATGGGAGGGTATATTTCGCGGCCATCAACAGCAGGTCCGCAGTCCTTGTTTCCTTTCATTTTTAAAGTTGTCATCAAGTCTGAAGAAAATAATTTATTCATACTCACGCTTGAGAAGTCCGATTGCTAGCCGGAATCCGATGGTTGGATCACCGAAAATAAGTCGAGACATAACAGGGTGGCGCCCAAGGAAAACATAATAAAAAGACAGAAAAAAGAGAAGGAAGAGAATCTCCGGCTGGTCCTCGACAGCTAGTGGTGGTCCTGGATAATTGCTACCAAGAGCAAATCTTAGAAGTCCCACTAAGAGGCGAGAGACGCAGCCACGTATGATGATCGCTGAGATGCCCACGACCGGGACCCCGACAGGAGACAGAAATATCCTGGTTCGGCGCGGCCCATCAAGGGCGTCGGAAGAAGAAGTCTGTGAACACCTATAAAGACGGCGAAAAGGCAGAATCAACCAAAAGGAGATCAGGATCGGTAGCTTACAACATCCAGCGGTCGTGGTCCTTGTGGAAAAGGTTGCTGGAAGCAACACACATGTAGTCCGGCCAAAGAAGGTGAAAGCTGCTGAAAAGAAACAAGAAGGATTAGGAATATGAAAGTACAGTGGGCTGAAGTGTAATCCCCCTCCAGCTTTTAACTTACGCCCATGTATAAATATTTTTAAAGCAAGGGTCACTTGTGCTCAAAAATAGTTATGCGTTACGTAAAAATTTGACGGCTTCAATTTTTAACTTTTTACTATTTTTAGTACCCGATTTAAAAGTAGCCGATGTTGCACACGCTTGCAACTATATATCTCCATCTCCTTTCCACCCCCTGACTCTGCTTTATGATTGTCATTTTTTTCTTCGAAATACCATTACAAAAACTAATTAAAGTTGGTATAACTATATTTATATTTATTTTACTAGGTGATAGAACGGCCGGTGTTTTTGCCCAAACTTTACCTAAAATAGGAGATGGAGATTATCCAACTGTTGATGGAAAAATAATAATTTCATCAAGTTTAGGTACTGTTGTTAACACTTTGGAAGAACTTACATCAACAAATTTTCCAGATATTTCAAAAATTGTTCATAAGTCATTGGACTGGCTATCAGAAAGAGCAATATTAGCTTCAAGAAATGACAGAGCTGCTTCAATAATGCGGTTATTCCACTACATCGTTCGGATCATTCATTAGTACAATTTTTTCTCAGCCCATACGATTTTACGTAGGTGCGAGCAAGATCCGATTTACAGTAGCTCTAATAAATGAGCAAAATTGTACTTTTTAGATTCAATTTTGCTCATACAAAAAAAAATAAAATGGTGGCCTTCGGTTTTTAAAATTTTGCTCATTAATTGCTCATTGCAGCTGACATATATCTGTCTTGCTCGCACCTACGTAAAATCGTATAGGCTGAGAAAAAATTGTTCTAATGAATGAGCCGACCAATGTAGTGGAATAACCGCATAAATAATCATCTTTCAAAATTATTTAACGGTGAGGAAGTTACATACAAATCAGTTGACACTGTTACTGAGGTAGAAGATGCTGTGCATTATCCTACTGAATTTCTTAACATGCCGAATCCAGCAGGATTGCCTTTGCACGTTCTTACGCAAAAAATTGGTACACCAATAATGTTGCTAAGAAACTTAAGTCCCCCAAAGTTATGCAATGGAACGAGATTGCAAGTTAAAGCTCTTCACAAATTTGTTATTGAAGCCGTTATTTTTACCGGCTGTGCCAAAGAAGAGACAGTATTCATGCCAAGAATTCCTCTGACGTCATCCAACTTACCATTTGAGTTTAAACGTCTACAGTTTCCTGTAAAGGTCTGTTTTGCCATTACAATAAATAAGACACAAGGGCAGACTTTGAAAGTAACTGGATTAGATCTTAGGGACGATTGTTTTTCCCATGGACAATTTTATGTGGCCTGTTCAAGAGTTAGCTCAGCAAAGAGCTTAATCATCCTATGGCCAAACAAAAAATGTTGTTTACAGAGAGGTTTTAAAATAACTTTTAAAAATATTTGAACTTATATTGTGGAATAGGCCTATTTAGGGGAAACCACGTTAAAAAAAACGCGCCGAATCCTCTACCTCCGGGTGGTGTGGAAATGAGGGTTAGTACAAGTTTCATCCAAAACTACAAATAAATTTAAACTAACTTCTAAACTGCAAAATTATATAATTCTACTGCAAACTATTTCATATGAAAAGTAGCTTCAGATATTTGGGTTATCCGCAAGCGAAGCTGCGGGCACCCTGCTAGTTGTATATATTATTGACTTGTATTAAGCCCATACTGAAAATATCATCGATGAAAAGAATCTTGTGTGGTTGATGTATGTTGCTTGGCAGTGAAGATTGATGGTCCGGATCCTGGGACCAAACGAGAGAAGACAAATTAAAGTCGCCAATCACACAGATATGTTGATGGTCCAGCAGAGTATTGTAGATGTCGGTAATGTTTTCCAGATGAGCCTTGTAAAGTTTATAGGAAGCATTTAGTGGTATATATGACGCCACAATTTGCAGAGTTTCCGATTCTCCAATTATCGAAACAGCAACTTGATCCAAAAGGGTATCTTCAATGAGAAGTCCAATTGCCAAGCAGCGCAAAATGCAGCGAACAGCTACAATTACACCACCCCCTCTAGCACAGTGGGTTTTCGTGCTATCAATGTCTTTGGGGAACACATTATACAATTTGGAGTCGAAGAAATCATTTGAGTAAAAGTTTATGTTAAGCCAAGTTTCAACTAAAACTATAACATAAAACGTGCATTGTGATGTGGCAAGGTATACTTGCTCCGCCTTTGTCCGCATTCCAGAGATGTTTTGAAAATAAACTTTTAGCGGGGCTGTACTCACTCAACAACCTCTGGATTCGTATTTAATGCATTATAGTCCAATGCTAAAGGAAGTATATGATCTTGCGATCCCAATGTTATAGGCCCGCAGTTCACCTTTAGTAATGTAGTGGTTTTGATACGTATCTTATCATGCATGCATTCCTGTAGATTGTTAGATGCTTTTAGCGAAGAGTAACTAGTTCTTAAGAGTGATGACAATGGCGCTGTTAAGGGAGCATATCTATCCAAGTTGAGAAGAGAAGGGCAATGTTGTTTTTGATGGACCCATCGTGAAAAGCCACACCAAGCAGCCGATGAGAACCTTGTTGTTGATTCGATTGTGAACAGCGGAAAGCTCCGAGGAGCGCGCTTAGAGCGGGAATATTGATGAAATGCGATAAGAGCGCCTCGCTGGGGAGCGATTGACGAACTTCGCGGAAAACAGATAACAACAACTCCAGTTGATGTTGTTGATTGTTTGACTGTGATGGGCGCAAAACTCCGGAGAGCGCGCTTAGAGCGAGAAGCGTGGTGAAAGATGATGAGAGCTCCTCTCCAGAGAGCGTTTGACGAATGTCGCGCAAAACAAAGGACGACAACTCCAGCTGATGTTTTTGTTGCTTTGGCAGTGATAAGTGCACAACTCCGCAGGGCGCTCTTAGAGCGCGAATCTTGATGGAATCTGGTGCAAAAGCCTCTCCTGAGAACTTTTGATAAACGTCAGGCAAAACAGAAAGCGAAGAATCCAGCTGATGATGTTGTTTATTTGGCAATGCGCTCCAAGAGAGTGCACTGGGAGTGACGTATGAGAGATTAATGGTACCAACTAGCGATACCAAAACCAGCGGGCGTTGACCTTGCGAATAAGTAGCATGAAGATGAGGAAGCGGATCATGACAATTTGCCGTAGTAAAATCGACACCAGAGGCGCCGATTACTGGGGGTTTTTTGAGTCCGATGTACAAACCTAGTCAATAGTATTTTCACAAACGGCATAGCAGACTTACCTAGGGAAAACGGCCCCCAGCGATTTTAAAAAATTTTGAATCAGCGATGGTAGATAATTAGAAGGAGAATATGGAAACCAATTTTCAAAGCTGTTGGACATTTGGCTGAGGAGTAATCGTCTGCAATCCAAAAACGTATTTAAGCTTATATCTGACCAACGGAAACGCTTAACTGAAAATTAGTGATGAGAAATCAAAGGGATTAGAAATAGGTCCTCGCTAAAGAAGCTTGGAATTTTTAAAACTTTTTAAAAGTGCAGAAAACCGCGATTAAAATTTAAAAAAAAAATTTTGACCACTTTCAAGTTTTGGCAACCTCACCAATTTTTTACAGCTCCTGTGTCTTTTAACCATTGAATTAATAAAAAAAATCATAATTTTATAGGTGGTGCAACAGTGTCAAAGAAAGGAAAATTTCAAGTAGTTTTGTGGGACGTTTTCTACAACCCGGCCACCCCAGTTTTTTTTTTTTTAAGTTTTTGAAGTGCACAGTACCAACTTGATTGCAAAGCACATTGTTTCCAATATTTATTCTTACACCTATTTTGGCACTATCATCACTCTTTTGCCGTATTTTGGCGTTAGAAAGAAAACACGAAATCAATTTTATCTTTCGAGCAGAAAGCACGATTTGCATAATTCAAAAGCAGAAATATCTGTTTTTTCATGGCCGATTACGAGATAAAAAAATAATGCTTTCAGACCATAGATGTTCAGACCATTTTTTAAGTCCAAAAGTAGGATTTCGGCCAATAGGTAAGTTTGAAAAATACCATTCTATCCCAATTCACTGGATTCAATGTGGGATCTCCGTTGAGGAATTCGCTATGAATTCTTTTCATTGACCTATTACTTTTTTCCAAAGCATATACAATTTTGTGTATTACATGTGAAAAACAAGAGAGAACGCTATAGTCGGGTGCCCCGACTATCAGATACCCGTTACTCAGCTAAAGGGAGTGCGAAGGAGATGAAGATAAAAACTTTGATCCGCCGTAACTTTTTAACGATTGGTCCGATTTAAAAAATTTCTTCTTCTACATTTCGTTAGGTATTGATAAACACAATAAAACTGCATTTTTACTTTTCCGAAATATTGAAATTTTAAAAATCGTATAAGCGATTGTGGGCGTTAGAGGGGGCGTGGCACCCTTTTGAAACAAACTTGCGCTGCGTAGGAACTCCTAGAATCTGCATGCAAAATGCCAATCTTCTAGCTTTTATAGTCTCCGAGATCTCAGCGTTCATACAGACAGACAGACGGACAGACGGACATGGCTAGATCGACTCGGCTAGTGATCCTGATCAAGAATATATATACTTTATGGGGTCGGAAATACTTCCTTCTAGCTGTTACATACTTTTGCACGAATACAATATACCCTTTTACTCTACGAGTAACGGGTATAACAACCGATCTATACTTGATTTCTGCACGTATGTTATGGGCTGCCAAAAATAAAGAAAATAAACATATACGACCGCCGACCGGACAAACGACCGCGTACCTGGGTTAGAGAGGAGCAACAGATGCCGATACTAGGGATGGCCTGGGAATGGTGAACTGGTTCCGGAGTGGTGCTGGTTCGTGGCGGAACTAGTAGAATAGTGGGCTCAAGATAGTTTTAAATTTCGGAAAACTCTCTCTCGAAAAGACAATTGAGCCGACTTTAAAGGGGGGAAACTAAAGGGCAAATCAGAACCATCTAGAAGCTGAGAAAAAGTAGTCGTGTCTCTGGGAACAAAATTCCAAAGTGAGAGTGCAAGTTTTAGATAGAAAAAAATATAAATTAAAGTGCTTTTGTGTTCGCAGCTTCCGGCGCCAAATTCGAAATCTGGGAGTCTGCGAGGAAAGGAATTAAACTGGGAGAAAACTAATGGAAATTGTTTATAGTTTTAAAGAAAACCACGAAATAATCAAAAATAACCACAAACTTCAAACTACGAATCTACTTCTACTAAATTAAAATACTCATGTAACCCTATATATATATTATTTATTCATTTATTTATACTTATAACTATTTATTCATGTGTGATGTAATCGTCCCTGTGGTACCCAGGTTAGGGAATTGTGAAGTTAAATGAAAGTTATTTATATGAATTTTGTGAATTAAAGTGGAAAAGAAAATGAGCGAGTAGAGTGTTAAAAATGGGGTGAGGTGACGCATAACAGACCCAGTATCCAGTGTCGGGGAGTTGCTTAAAATATACAGCAGCTCATGGATGGGAGGGTATATTTCGCGGCCATCAACAGCAGGTCCGCAGTCCTTGTTTCCTTTCATTTTTAAAGTTGTCATCAAGTCTGAAGAAAATAATTTATTCATACTCACGCTTGAGAAGTCCGATTGCTAGCCGGAATCCGATGGTTGGATCACCGAAAATAAGTCGAGACATAACAGGGTGGCGCCCAAGGAAAACATAATAAAAAGACAGAAAAAAGAGAAGGAAGAGAATCTCCGGCTGGTCCTCGACAGCTAGTGGTGGTCCTGGATAATTGCTACCAAGAGCAAATCTTAGAAGTCCCACTAAGAGGCGAGAGACGCAGCCACGTATGATGATCGCTGAGATGCCCACGACCGGGACCCCGACAGGAGACAGAAATATCCTGGTTCGGCGCGGCCCATCAAGGGCGTCGGAAGAAGAAGTCTGTGAACACCTATAAAGACGGCGAAAAGGCAGAATCAACCAAAAGGAGATCAGGATCGGTAGCTTACAACATCCAGCGGTCGTGGTCCTTGTGGAAAAGGTTGCTGGAAGCAACACACATGTAGTCCGGCCAAAGAAGGTGAAAGCTGCTGAAAAGAAACAAGAAGGATTAGGAATATGAAAGTACAGTGGGCTGAAGTGTAATCCCCCTCCAGCTTTTAACTTACGCCCATGTATAAATATTTTTAAAGCAAGGGTCACTTGTGCTCAAAAATAGTTATGCGTTACGTAAAAATTTGACGGCTTCAATTTTTAACTTTTTACTATTTTTAGTACCCGATTTAAAAGTAGCCGATGTTGCACACGCTTGCAACTATATATCTCCATCTCCTTTCCACCCCCTGACTCTGCTTTATGATTGTCATTTTTTTCTTCGAAATACCATTACAAAAACTAATTAAAGTTGGTATAACTATATTTATATTTATTTTACTAGGTGATAGAACGGCCGGTGTTTTTGCCCAAACTTTACCTAAAATAGGAGATGGAGATTATCCAACTGTTGATGGAAAAATAATAATTTCATCAAGTTTAGGTACTGTTGTTAACACTTTGGAAGAACTTACATCAACAAATTTTCCAGATATTTCAAAAATTGTTCATAAGTCATTGGACTGGCTATCAGAAAGAGCAATATTAGCTTCAAGAAATGACAGAGCTGCTTCAATAATGCGGTTATTCCACTACATCGTTCGGATCATTCATTAGTACAATTTTTTCTCAGCCCATACGATTTTACGTAGGTGCGAGCAAGATCCGATTTACAGTAGCTCTAATAAATGAGCAAAATTGTACTTTTTAGATTCAATTTTGCTCATACAAAAAAAAATAAAATGGTGGCCTTCGGTTTTTAAAATTTTGCTCATTAATTGCTCATTGCAGCTGACATATATCTGTCTTGCTCGCACCTACGTAAAATCGTATAGGCTGAGAAAAAATTGTTCTAATGAATGAGCCGACCAATGTAGTGGAATAACCGCATAAATAATCATCTTTCAAAATTATTTAACGGTGAGGAAGTTACATACAAATCAGTTGACACTGTTACTGAGGTAGAAGATGCTGTGCATTATCCTACTGAATTTCTTAACATGCCGAATCCAGCAGGATTGCCTTTGCACGTTCTTACGCAAAAAATTGGTACACCAATAATGTTGCTAAGAAACTTAAGTCCCCCAAAGTTATGCAATGGAACGAGATTGCAAGTTAAAGCTCTTCACAAATTTGTTATTGAAGCCGTTATTTTTACCGGCTGTGCCAAAGAAGAGACAGTATTCATGCCAAGAATTCCTCTGACGTCATCCAACTTACCATTTGAGTTTAAACGTCTACAGTTTCCTGTAAAGGTCTGTTTTGCCATTACAATAAATAAGACACAAGGGCAGACTTTGAAAGTAGCTGGATTAGATCTTAGGGACGATTGTTTTTCCCATGGACAATTTTATGTGGCCTGTTCAAGAGTTAGCTCAGCAAAGAGCTTAATCATCCTATGGCCAAACAAAAAATGTTGTTTACAGAGAGGTTTTAAAATAACTTTTAAAAATATTTGAACTTATATTGTGGAATAGGCCTATTTAGGGGAAACCACGTTAAAAAAAACGCGCCGAATCCTCTACCTCCGGGTGGTGTGGAAATGAGGGTTAGTACAAGTTTCATCCAAAACTACAAATAAATTTAAACTAACTTCTAAAATGCAAAATTATATAATTCTACTGCAAACTATTTCATATGAAAAGTAGCTTCAGATATTTGGGTTATCCGCAAGCGAAGCTGCGGGCACCCTGCTAGTTGTATATATTATTGACTTGTATTAAGCCCATACTGAAAATATCATCGATGAAAAGAATCTTGTGTGGTTGATGTATGTTGCTTGGCAGTGAAGATTGATGGTCCGGATCCTGGGACCAAACGAGAGAAGACAAATTAAAGTCGCCAATCACACAGATATGTTGATGGTCCAGCAGAGTATTGTAGATGTCGGTAATGTTTTCCAGATGAGCCTTGTAAAGTTTATAGGAAGCATTTAGTGGTATATATGACGCCACAATTTGCAGAGTTTCCGATTCTCCAATTATCGAAACAGCAACAGCGCAAAATGCAGCGAACAGCTACAATTACACCACCCCCTCTAGCACAGTGGGTTTTCGTGCTATCAATGTCTTTGGGGAACACATTATACAATTTGGAGTCGAAGAAATCATTTGAGTAAAAGTTTATGTTAAGCCAAGTTTCAACTAAAACTATAACATAAAACGTGCATTGTGATGTGGCAAGGTATACTTGCTCCGCCTTTGTCCGCATTCCAGAGATGTTTTGAAAATAAACTTTTAGCGGGGCTGTACTCACTCAACAACCTCTGGATTCGTATTTAATGCATTATAGTCCAATGCTAAAGGAAGTATATGATCTTGCGATCCCAATGTTATAGGCCCGCAGTTCACCTTTAGTAATGTAGTGGTTTTGATACGTATCTTATCATGCATGCATTCCTGTAGATTGTTAGATGCTTTTAGCGAAGAGTAACTAGTTCTTAAGAGTGATGACAATGGCGCTGTTAAGGGAGCATATCTATCCAAGTTGAGAAGAGAAGGGCAATGTTGTTGTTGATGGACCCATCGTGAAAAGCCACACCAAGCAGCCGATGAGAACCTTGTTGTTGATTCGATTGTGAACAGCGGAAAGCTCCGAGGAGCGCGCTTAGAGCGGGAATATTGATGAAATGCGATAAGAGCGCCTCGCTGGGGAGCGATTGACGAACTTCGCGGAAAACAGATAACAACAACTCCAGTTGATGTTGTTGATTGTTTGACTGTGATGGGCGCAAAACTCCGGAGAGCGCGCTTAGAGCGAGAAGCGTGGTGAAAGATGATGAGAGCTCCTCTCCAGAGAGCGTTTGACGAATGTCGCGCAAAACAAAGGACGACAACTCCAGCTGATGTTGTTGTTGCTTTGGCAGTGATGAGTGCACAACTCCGCAGGGCGCTCTTAGAGCGCGAATCTTGATGGAATCTGGTGCAAAAGCCTCTCCTGAGAACTTTTGATAAACGTCAGGCAAAACAGAAAGCGAAGAATCCAGCTGATGATGTTGTTTATTTGGCAATGCGCTCCAAGAGAGTGCACTGGGAGTGACGTATGAGAGATTAATGGTACCAACTAGCGATACCAAAACCAGCGGGCGTTGACCTTGCGAATAAGTAGCATGAAGATGAGGAAGCGGATCATGACAATTTGCCGTAGTAAAATCGACACCATAGGCGCCGATTACTGGGGGTTTTTTGAGTCCGATGTACAAACCTAGTCAAAAGTATTTTCACTTTAAATCGCATTGATAATATTAAAAGAACATTAAATATTCAAACCAATTGATTCTCTTGCTCTTTATTACACCTTACCTATTGTTTAAACAAATTCAAATGTTTAAACAATTTGATTCACGGCTTCCTCGCTCACCTGCCTTCCTTATCTCTAAAGATTATAAAATGAAAGACCGATTTTTAGGGGCATACGACCACAGCCTAAACCTTAAGAGCTAGAGCAGCCAAATTTTTTCACAGTATTACATTGGGGGCGTAGGCGTCCAATATCCATATTTAGAGCAAAAAATCTTTAGATTTACTTAAGCTTAATTGGAATTTTGAAATTTTGATTTTGCAGAATTTTAGGTCTTGAAAGGGCCTAATTAGAAATCTAAAAGAAATTTCGATATCCCCCATAATTTGGGGGCTACATTAAAAATTAACTTTTCGATTTAAAAAATCTAAACCGCTGCTCCGATCGAGATGATTTTTCGGTAAATGGTTATTCTATGGCCCAAATGCTTAAGTTTAATTTTTTAAGTTTTTAACATTTTTTTAAAGTATTTTTAACGAATTTATTTAGATTTCCTATGTTATTGCGTCGCATTTTGTGGGAGCCTGCCGAGAGAGCGAAACCCAGAGAGCGGATGCCAAGAGAGCGACGGCCGAGAGAGCAACAGCCAAGAAATGGGGAGGGGTAGGGTTGCAGGGAAAGGGGAGGCGAAAGAGGCAATTTAAGTTAAATTTGTTTTGGATTTTAAAAACTTAAACTCCAATCAAAATGATTTTCGATCAATAGTCAGTCCTGTGGATCAAATGCTTAGGTTTTATTTTTCATTTTGTAGCAGAAGTGGGTAAGAATTTTTCAGCTACGCATATTAAGTTTTAGATTTTCTTCAAACTCGGGTACCTCGTAGAGTTTGACTTGGTTATCATCTGAGATTTTTTTTAAATTTTTTGGTGTCCATTTAGGGGAGCTATGAATTTTTGAAGTTAAGAACTTAAAAAATGTTCTCAAACTTTAAATTAGTATATCTCGAGAACGGCTTAGAAGAACAACGTGCAACTTTACACGTTTTTAAATGTATACTAGAGGAGTTAGAAAATAATTTTCTTACATTTTTTGTTGTTCAATAAGTATGAATTTTAATTATTTGAAATTTTTTATTGCGGTTTCGAATGTCTTCTTCATCCTATAAAAGAAACTTAACTATCCAAGATTGTCCATTTCATAACCAACTTAATTTACCCGAATAAACATTTTGGTTCCTTTTCCTCATTTCCAAGATATATAATTTTTTATGCGAATTTAGAAAAACCCCATATATATTTCCAATGGGTACAATTCGTTCATGTTTAAGCTGAAAGTTTGCACAACTCAATTACTCACTGATATTATGCACATTAGGGTGGGTCGATTTGGAGGTCAACAAATCGTAGGGGGGGAACGTATTCTATAGACTATTCTTAGCAACATTGCCAAAGAAACTATGCCTTGGAAACCACGTTTAACCCTCCGCATTTGCAAGAGAACAATACTGGTTTTTTGATGAAAAATATCTCAGTAGCCTTAACTTTGGAACATTTGTATGGACGCGAAAAAAGATATAAATCGTTTGGGCGGAACATAATCAATGGACCATTCTAAGATATATTGGCCAAGAAACTATATGCCTAAAACCACGTTTGACCCTCCGCATTTGCAAAAGAAAAATACTGGTATTTCACTTTATTTTTGAGAAAAATATCAAAGTGTCCATTTGGACACCAAAAAATTTTAAAAAAATCACAGATGATAACCATGGCAAACTCTTCAAAGTACCCGAGTTTGAAGAAAATCTAAAATTCTTACCCAAGTAAGAACCTTATTTAATTTCCACCATAAAAGAAAGTAGAAAATTACTACAAATTCTGTAAGCAAAGCCAAAATGTTTCCAAGTTAAATATTAATCTTAAGATTTGAACTTTTGACCAAATACGTATGTACATATGTATATTGTGGACGAAAGAAGAACACTTGTGTAGATATTAATTGTCTTTATTTTATTTGTCTTTCTATTTTATGTTCTCTCGTTCACGTTTCGCCTTTGACTGACTCCGCTGCGTGATCGCAGCTTTCCAACAACCCTGTTCTCTTGTTCTCTCTCATCTCCTTTTCCAGAGAGTGAGATAGCTATATATGTTTTGACAGATTGGTTAACATGTATGAGAGAGAGACAACTATCTTATACATTCTAACGGAACTTAAAAGTAAACAACAACAATATCACCAAAATGTGTATCCTAATGCGCAATTTTAATAATGCGCAATATTCTTAATGCGTAATTATAATGTAGCCTGCTATAACTCGGCCATTCTGACACTGGAGATCTCCTGATCTCTTTTTTGCACTTTACCTAGTTCAATTATATTACAAGGTAATCTTATCTCTATACTTATACCTATTATTTTACATATTTGCTCTTAATTAATTTACAATTGACATTATTTGTCTATCCGGATTTCTTATCAATTTCTTTTCATCCAATGTCTAATATTTTGTGAACTCCAAACGCCCTGATAAGGATTTCGTGTTAGCTGAAAACCTTCAACATCTTTCAGTAGATATCTATCATTTTTCAAAATTTTATCAATTTTATACGGTCCCTTATTTTTTTGTACTAACTTTCTGGAAACTCCTACCGTACTGTCAAAATTTTTTACCATCACATAATCACCTAACTTATACTCAACCGCTTGTTTTCTTTTCTGGTTATAATACTTTTCATTGCTTTCTTGAATTTCCTTTTGACTTTTTTCTCCTAGTTGCCTAATATCTTCTAAATTTCTTTCCCTAACTGTATCTATATTTACTAAATTTTCTAACTCTTCTCTCAACTCATCTCTAGTCTCATTTCTCTGTATTAATCCAAATAGCATTTCACTCGGGCATTGCTTTATACTACGATGTTGTGTATTATTAAGTACAAATTCCACCTTTTCTACAACTACATCCCAATGTAATCCATTTTCAACTTCTGTAAGTTTCGCTATCATTGGACCTAAAACTCTATTTATTCTTTCCACCTGGTCATTCGCCTGCGGCGAGCCCGTGGCGAGCCCGTGGCAATTTTTATATGTTTAACACCTACCTCACTCATAAATTCTTCAAATTGTATTGATGTGAAACAACTTCCACGATCTGATATTATACATCTCGGAATACTGTATGAACGAAAATAGTCTCTTAACGCATCTATTGCTTCTTTTGAATTAGTGGTTTTCGTTGTATATAACCTAACATATTTCGTAAACCCGTCTACTACAGCAAATATATGTTTTTTCGATCTTCCCGCTGCTACTGGCCCGTAATGATCTATATGAATTATATCAAACGGTTTATTCCCTCTAGGTATACTATGTAAAAGTCCATTCTGATTCCCATTTTTTGGTGCAAAAGCGATGCACTTTAAACAATTTTCAATATGTTTCATAATTTTTTCTTTAGCATTTTTAAACCAATACATTTTTCCAATTGCATTTAGCATCTTATCTCTTCCTATAGAAAAGCAACCTTCCATCATTTGTTTTCCTATAAACCACACCATTTCTCATTTCGAACAATTTATCCTCACCCTTTTCTAACAATATTCTAATATCTTTAATTTTCTGGTCTTTTCCTTGACATATAACTAAATTATCCTCCAATGTGTTTGCTTCCGTTATCAAAATATTCGTACATCGACTTAACGCATCCACATGTTGCATTTTCTTTCCAGCCCTGTGCACTAATTCAAAATCGTAATCTTGCAGTTCTAGTGCCCATCTCGCAATTCTTGGGTTAATCTCTACCTTATTTAATGTCAGTGTTAATGAATTACAATCAGTTATAATTCTAAAGTGTTTCCCTTGTACATAAATCCTAAATCTTCGCAATGCATATATTATAGCTAATGTTTACAATTCAAAACTATGATATTTTGCTTCAGTTTCTGTGGTTCTTTTCGAAAAATAAAATACTGGATGCCATCTTTGATCATCTTTCTTTTGCAATAATACTGCTCCAAATCCCAATGCGCTTGCATCACAATGCAGTTCAATTTCATCCTTATAATTATAAATTGACAAAACCGGTGCTTCCAGTAACTTTTCTTTTAACATTTCAAAACATTTTAATTCTTTTTCTGCAAAACTAAATTTTCTTTCTTTTCTTAATAAATCATATAAAGGTTTCGCTAACGTTGAAAAATCTTTTATAAATCTACGAAAATAAGAACACAGTCCTAAGAAACTTTGAACAGCCTGTGTTTTCCCTGGCACTGGAAAATTTCTTACCGCTTCTAACCCCTTATCGTCCGCTCTAACACCGTCTTTCGAAATTAAAAACCCTAAATATTTAACGCTCGATTGCAAAAATTCACACTTCTCCAATCTTAGTTCTAATTTATTTTCTTTAATCCTTGCCAGTACTGTTTTTATAGTCTTAAAATGTTCCTCTAAACATTTGCTTGCAATCATAATATCATCCATATAAATGATTACTGTGTTATCACGAATCATATCTGCAAAAACATAATTTACAAATCTTTGGAATACATGTGGAGCATTCTTTAGGCCCATAGGCATTTTTAAAAACTCAAATTGACCTAACGGGGTTTCGAATGATGTATATTTAATCGACTCTTTTTCAACAAAAACATGAAAATATCCGTTTTTTAAATCCAGTTTCGAAAACACCGTTTTCCCAACCAGTTTATCTAATAGATCATCAATTAAGGGCAATGGATAATTGTCCTTAATTGTCATTTTGTTCAACTTTCGGTAATCAATACATAACCGTAATTCTCCAGACTTTTTTTTCACTATACTATTGGAGACGCGAATTCCGAACAACTATGTCTAATTATTCCTTTTCTTAAATATTCATCTAACATATCTTGCAACTTTTCCTTCTCTGTGTACGATAATCTTCTTGGCGAAGAGCTAAATGGTTTGCCTTTTTCTAATTTAATATTCATTTCCCATTTTATGTCAGGCTCATCCGGCTTATTTGCATTAACATAATTGTCTTCCAGTAATTCAACGAACCGTTTTTATACCCTTGCAGAGGGTATTATGATTTCAGTCAGAAGTTTGCAACGCAGTGAAGGAGACATTTCCGACCCCATAAAGTATATATATTCTTGATCAGCATCACAAGACGAGTCGATCTAGCCATGTCCGTCTGTCCGTCTGTCCGTCCGTCTGTCCGTCTGTCCGTCTGTCCGTCTGTCCGTCCGTTTCTACGCAAACTAGTCTCTCAGTTTTAAAGCTATCGGGATGAAACTTTCGTAAAAGTCGTATTTCTATTGCAGGTAGTATATATCTCGGAACCAACCGGATCGGACAACTATATCTTATAGCTCCCATAGGAAGGATCAAAAAAAAAAACGTAAAAAAATTCTAGCTCCGGTGTTTTTTGAAATTTTACCTTTTACTCTTGGGAATATTTTTTTTTATATATTTCTGAATTTCGGTTTTTTTGTTTTTTAAATCGGATCACTATATCATATAGCTGCCATAGAAACGGTCGAAAAATTAAATGGAAATTAATGGGAAAAAAATTATATCTTTGTTGGTTTTTATTACATTCCCTTCTACTCTGGGATATGACTATTTTGAAATATTTCCGAATTTCGATTTTAATTTTTAAAAAATCGAACACTATATCATATAGCTGTGATAGAAACGATCGAAAAATTAATGTAAAATAATAAGAAATTTAACATTTTTGTGATTTGTAAATTAATAGAATGATCTGCAAGGGTATATAAGCTTCGGCTTTCCGAAGCTAGCTTCCTTTCTTGTTTTATATTGTACCCTACTTCGTCACATATATTGTATTCCGATTCACCATTTTCTACACAATTTATCTCTAACATTTCTCTTTCAAAGTTTTCTTCTAATGTTGATCTCCTTATTTCCTTTCTAACTATTTCATTTATGTCTTCCTTTCCAATTGCTGTCTTATATTCTTCATTTCTAACTGTTTCTTTTCTTTTTTCATTTCTAACTGTTTTCTTTTTATCTTCATTTCTAACTGTTTCCTTTCTTTCTTCATTTCTAACTGTTTCTTCTCTCTTATCTAATTCATTTATAACTTCTTGTTTATTTCTAACATATTCATTCATGTTTTCTACTTTTTCCACTGTTACCATTTTCAAGGCGTTTAGATCAATATTTAAATTACATGCATCCATAAAGTCTCGTCCTAACACAACATCAAAGCCCATAGACTCATTATCCACCACATTTAAATAAAAATAAACATTTATTGAGTTCTTTTTAATATAAACTAAAGTTTTTCCAAAACAATTTAGTACACTCTTGTTTAAACCATAATATACCGTGTTTACCGGCTCTAACTTTACTTCATTGGGGATTTCTCTAATTTTTATGAACGAGATTGGGCTTCCTGAGTCTATGAGGCTTTCTGTAATAATTGATTTTAACTTTTGAGTTTGAAAAAATATTCTAAATAATCTTACATATTGGTTGACGTCTCCACTTTTCTTCATTTTGCATTCAGCTACCATGTGGCCCATTTCTCCGCATGCGTAGCATGATCCTGGTACACGCTTCGGCTTCCAGCAATCCTTGGCCCAATGACCCTTGGAGTTACAGTTGTGGCACCGTGAATCCTTGGGTACCACAAACGACGACCTCTCTTTTTCCACTTTAACGCTGCTCATCACTCTCTTTTTGGGCAGTGAGATCTGCGCAAACGCTCGCAGCATCTGAGTTGGACCTTGAAAACATTGCACACGCGCCTGTATGCGCATGCTTTCCATCGGTATTCCTTCAATCAATCCATCAAGCAGCTCCTCCATGTCTATATTGATTTCCCTGGCAAGCATCATTTTGTCATCGTAATAGACAGTGAAACGTTCCTCCGGTTTCCACACACGACTTTCGAAAACTCGGCGCTGTTCTGCTTTTGACATTTTTCCACCAAACGCCAGTGCCAAATCTTCCAACAAAACTCCAACTGGCATACTAATACGGTTGGGATCTGCATGCAGCCACTGCAATGCGTCACCCTTCAATTTACCGATGCACAACAGATGCTGCTGCATATCGCTGAGCTGGTACAAATTCGATACGTTTTCCAGTTGCTTGATCCAGTTATGTACTCCTGCTTGGCCCGAGAATTCGAATACAATTTCCTTCGCAAACGCCAGTGCTGACGAATACCAATCATTTTTATTAACACCAACAGGCTTCTTCTTGTCAATTTGTTCGGTGCACTTTTTGTCTCCGGCGCCACCCTTCCTGTCGTCGTTGTTTTTGACGGTAAAACCTCTGCCGCTGCCATCACCGTCGCCGCCCTTGCCATCACTGTCGCCGCCCTTGCCATCACTGTCGCCGCCCTTGCCATCTCTGTCGCCGCCTTTGCCATCACTGTCATCACTGTCGTCGTAAACGTCATCTCTGCCATCACTGTCGCTTGGCAAAATAATTTTTGCTGGAATATATGAATTTCCAGGAAGGTGCATTTTTCCTAGAAAATCCATTGCTGCTTTCATCTCCGAGTCAAACATTCTTAGGAATGCCAAATGCTCGACTTTAAACATTGGAGCCGCTGGTTGCACTATGTTCTGCTCCATTTGTACGATCGCTGATTCGCCCTGTCCCCTGTTGGCTCCATCAACTTCGTCAGATTCGTCCTGTTTGCCTTTGGCTTTTTCGGACTCCTCCGCTTCTATCTTCTGCCGCACACTTTCCGGCACTTGCAGCCACCGAGCCCACAACTCCGCTTTGGACCCCGTGGTGACCAAATTTACTGACGCCAGCCACTTTTTTAATAGCACTACTCTAGCGTTTATAAATTAAATGTTTTTGTCCATGTTGACGTAGGCTTTTTAACCACTTCTGATTTTGTGGACGAAAGAAGAACACTTGTGTAGATATTAATTGTCTTTATTTTATTTGTCTTTCTATTTTATGTTCTCTCGTTCACGTTTCGCTTTTGACTGACTCCGCTGCGTGATCGCAGCTTTCCAACAACCCTGTTCTCTTGTTCTCTCTCATCTCCTTTTCCAGAGAGTGAGATAGCTATATATGTTTTGACAGATTGGTTAACATGTATGAGAGAGAGACAACTATCTTATACATTCTAACGGAACTTAAAAGTAAACAACAACAATATCACCAAAATGTGTATCCTAATGCGCAATTTTAATAATGCGCAATATTCTTAATGCGTAATTATAATGTAGCCTGCTATAATATTTGGATATGTTTTGATTTGCTTATATGTATGTACAATACATGTATATACACACAATGTGTGTGTATGTTTCTATTCGAAAGTAGATAATGTGCTTAAATACAAATAAAATGATTTATTTCCTTTTAACCAATGCAAAATTTTTCGACCTTAAAATTGATAATTTTTGATCAAATGTGGAATCTGAAAATAATACGTTACTTTGCTGTTTTTGTATTAGATGCCAATCTTTTACTGTGTGTACAAAGGTTTTCCTTTCATTCAAAACAAGAAATTTGAAAACAATAAATTCAAATTTACAAACAAGTAAACATTTTTGTGCGCAAACTAAAATTGCATTAATAACATTGTAACTGATAGAAGGTAAAAACGGTCAGTAGCAAATTCCACCCAGAACGGATTGACCTAAAAATCTAGAAAAATCACAGTAATTACTAAAATAATTAGGAGCCGCGTAAGGGGTACTTTGTAGAAAAAAAAACGACCCCAAAGTGCCCCAAAATTCGATTTGTTTTTTTTTTATTCTTTCTTTTGCCATTTCTCTGTTATAAATGTTGTTAAAATGGTTTAAAAATGTGATGTTCATTATCTTATGGCAAACCCGCAAAAAACTGCATTTAAATTTCTTGGAGATTCAGCATCCTTAACTAAGTCCCCAATATTTTCAAATTCGATTATATCGCAAATCTTAAGTAAGGCTTAGTACTCAACCCAACAAAAAGTCGTCCAAAACAAAAAACTTCATATGAAAAACAACGTCAAAAAATTTTGTTTCATATGAAGTTTTTGTTTTGGACGACTTTTTGTTGGGTTGAGTTAGTACTCAGGGCTAGTACTTAGTACTTTAGGGCTAGTGCCCTAAACGTTAAATTTTAAAATATCGGAAGACCTTACAGAAATCCCATTAAGCTGAATTTTACAGTCGAAATTTTCCTTAAAATTGCTTTTGTTTTTATACCCTTGCAGAGGGTATTATGATTTCAGTCAGAAGTTTGCAACGCAGTGAAGGAGACGTTTCCGACCCCATAAAGTATATATATTCTTGATCAGCATCACAAGACGAGTCGATCTAGCCATGTCCGTCTGTCCGTCTGTCCGTCCGTCTGTCTGTTTCTACGCAAACTAGTCTCTCAGTTTTTGAGCTATCGGGACGAAACTTTCGCAAAAGTCTTCTTTCTATTGCAGGTAGTATATATGTCGGAGCCGACCGGATCGGACAACTATATCTTATAGCTCCCATAGGAACAATCGGAAAACAAAACTTTAAAAAATTCTAGCTTCGGTGTTTTTTGAAATATTACCTTCTAATTTTGGGGATGTTATTTTTTAAATATTTCTGAATTTCGAATTAATTATTTAAAAAATCGGACTACTATATCATATAGCTGCCATAGGAACGATAGGAAAATTAATGGAAAAGTAATAGGAAATAAATTCTAGCTTCTTTGGTTTTTATTTTATTATCTTCTACTCTAGGATATGACTCTTTTTAAATATTTCCGAATTTCAATTTTAATTTAATCAAAATCGGACGACTATATCATATAGCTGCCATAGGAACGATCGGAAAATTAATGGAAAAGTAATAGGAAATAAATTCTAGCTTCTTTGGTTTTTATTGTATTATCTTCTACTCTAGGATATGACTCTTTTTAAATATTTCCGAATTTCAATTTTAATTTGATCAAAATCGGACGACTATATCATATAGCTGCCATAGGAACGATCGGAAAATTAATGAGAAATATTAGAAAATTGAACATTTTTGCGATTTGTTAATTAATAGGAATGATCTGCAAGGGTATATAAGCTTCGGCTGGCCGAAGCTAGCTTCCTTTCTTGTTTAAAGATGCAATTTTAAAACTATTTATATAAACTATTACAAACCAAATACTCTTGGCGAATTTGCTACCGGGGGGTTTTTGGAAGGTATCCACAGTAGACAACTATTATAAGGGAAACAAATATGCGGAGCAATGTTTTGCTTTATGTATTTGACTAATTTAAGAAAAGACATCAAGAAAGGCAATTCCAAATTACTGCATTTTATCATTGATATTTTGTTTCAGTATTTTTGTTTTCACATTAATTTTTCACCTTGATTATAATAATATTAATAACTAGCAGGGTCTGTAGCCCGCAGCTTCGCCTGCGGAAATTAAAATTGAAAATTAGGCATTGCTTTATCTTTGGTACTTATTTTAAATTTAAAAAATTCCTAATTTTTATTCTATAAACCGAGAAAAGATTTTATCAGAACTTTTTCCCTTGATATCCGTAAAAACAAAAATATTTTGTCCTTTGAAAACTACTTAAAAAAACATGTGTCTTTTTTAAATATTTTTAAAATTATTATGGATTGTTTGCATAAGTTAACAGATGGACAAAACAGAAACAAACAGATTCCTTTTTCGACACAAATCCTTACACTAATTTCATTCAAAACATTAGTATTTTGTCCAAAACATATTATTTAAATATAGAATGTCATACTGCGTTGAGCATGTAATTAAATTCCCAATCCATTGCCATTAAAGCCTAGAAACATTATTTGAAAAAAATAGATAGGATACGAATTTGATTAAATTTACATGTTCAAAATATTAAACTCTTTTTCAATTTCGGAGAGTTTTAACTATTGCTGTCCCGCTCTTACCCAGATAAATTTATGCATTTTTTTGTATGAATTAAGAGTGCAAAAATATGAATTTCAAAGCAGTACTTTATCGAAAACAAAGCAAAAAACTGCCAAAATATGGATTATCACGCCGCGTTAAGTATGTAATTCAACTCCAAATCGATTAGCGTTTAACGCTGGAAAAAAAATTGTATTCTTAAAAAAAATTGCTAAAAGTTTTACGTAGCTCTCCAACAACCAATATAATAATTTTGATTAAGATTTAAAAAATTTGAGGGAATATTTTTTATTTAAGTTCGCCTTGAAATGTTACAACCGCTTAAAAATGTGAATGGATGTTTATCCTTCGACAGTTAAAAAAAAAATTAATGTCTCCAATTCTTATTTAAAACGAGGACGGAAGCTAACTTCGGCAAGCCGAAGTTTTAATACCCTTGCAGATTTTACGAATTAAAACTTGACTAGACTAGCAACATGAATTAATAAACAACAAAATATTTTATAATTGAAAAAATAAAATTTTAAAATTTTTCACCCTATTGTTCCTATGGGAGCTATAGGATATAGACGCCCGATCGGCACGCGCGTTTACCCTAATGAAGGTACGCACAAAAAAATACGATTTGGAAAGTTTCATGGGAATAGCTAATATTTTGCGCGAAATATCCTGAAAAACGTCAAATTTTAACCGATTTCACCCTATTGTTCCTATGGGAGCTATAAGATATAGACGTCCGATCGGCACGCGCTTTTACCCTGATCAAGGTACGCACAAAAAAATACGATTTAGAAAGATTCATGCCAATAGCTCTTACACTGAGCGAAATATCTTCATTTTTGTGAAAGCTATATCCGATTGTTCCTATGGGAGCTATAGGATATAGACGTCCGATCGGGTCGGCTTTCAAACTTGATCTGCGTACACATGTTTTAGGACGACTGTGAAAGTTTCAAGGCGCTAGCTTTTAAACTGAGCTCGCAAACGGTATTGAAACAGACATACAGACGGACAGACGGACAGACGGACAGACGGACAGACGGACAGACGGTCAGACGGACAGACGGACAGACGGACAGACGGACATGGCTATATCGACTCCCCTATTGATCCTGATCAAGAATATATATACTTTATGGGGTCGGAAACGTCTCCTTCACTGCGTTACAAACTTCTGACCAAAATTATAATACCCTCTGCAAGGGTATAAAAATGAATGCCAGAGATAGGATAATTTTAGGCTTATTTTTATTTCATCGGTCCCTTAAAACAAATCCTGTTGATATTGGCCTTGCTACCCTGTTCTACATTTTCTATTTCTATTTTCTATATTTATTTTTTGTTTTTTAAAGATGCAATTTTTAAACTATTTATTTAAACTATTACAACTCAAATTCTCTTGGCGAATTTGCTACCGGGGGGTTTTGGAAGGTATCCACAGTAGACAACAATTATAAGGGAAACAAATATGCGGAGCAATGTTTTGCTTTATGTATTTGACTAATTTAAGAAAAGACATCAAGAAAGGCAATTCCAAATTACTACATTTTATCATTGATATTTTGTTTCAGTATTTTTGTTATCACATTAATTTTTCACCTTGATTAGAATAATAATATGGAAGGCAGGTGGGCGGGGAAGCCGTGAATCAAATTGTTTAAACATTTGAATTTGTTTAAACAATATGAGCACGTGGAATAAAGAGCAAGAGAATCAATTGGTTTGAATATTTAATGTTCTTTTAATATTATCAATGCGATTTGAATTTTAGTTCACAAAAATCGGTTACAAAATGTCTTATGTAAGTATGTTGTGGAAATGTAAATGAAATATTCTTTTAGCAAAAGGATATCAGTATTGTCTAGAATTTGAATTTGATCGAATCTCAATTCCTTAGAACGTACACACGCATATATGTATCTAATGGCTGTGTGTGTAAAATACGAATTTTTTGGATATATTTATTTTGTGCGTGTGTGTGTACATAGCAGCCCACCGGGAAAATTCCTCTGGAAAATAACATATTTTCAAGAGGTTTCTCCATAGAAGCGGAAGGGACAAAAACTCATTCACCCCTTACATTTCTTCCATCTCTGGTTTCAAAATACACGGGGGTTTCACAAAAAGTAAGGCGGAAATGAGGTTTCTATCTGGATCTCTGGCAGTAGAACGCAGGCCAAAATTTACTGGTTTTTCGACTTCCCGACTATAGATTTTCCCTCGCAGTTTTGGTTTTGCACTGCTTTGCAGTATCTGATTTTCCACAATAAAAATCATTTTTTTTGTAATATTTGTTTGTGTATTTATCTAAATCAATATTTGTCTTTATTAAAAAAACGGTCAGTAGCAAATTCCACCCAGAACGGATTGACATAAAAATCTAAAAAAATTACAGTAATTACTAAAATAATTAGGAGCCGCGTAAGGGGTACTTTGTAGAATAAAAAACGATCCCAAAGTGCCCCAAAATTATATAAATGTTATAAATGTTGTTAAAATGGTTTAAAAATGTGATGTTCATAATCTTTTGGCATACCCGCAAATAACTGCATTTACATTTTATGGAGATTCAGCATCCTTAATCAGTCCCCAATATTTTCAAATTTGGCTAACCTGATGTGACGTCACGGCCTCCCCATATGTTTGTATGTATGTTCTGCTAGCTAATGTATGTATGTCCTGCTGTCGCACTTTAAGTGTGACCGCGCAAGGGGAAAATGAAAATACCATAGCCAACACTCATAACACGTTTTAAATGCGCGGTTAAAAAATCGATTATATCGCAAATCTTTTCTTTTGCGCCTTTTTCTTAAGTAAACGTTAAATTTTAAAATTTAAAATATCAGACCTTACAGAAATCCCATTAAGCTGAATTTTACAGTCGAAATTTTCCTTATAATTGCTTTTGTTTTTTAAAATGCAAAAGCCCGATAAGCAAACTATTTATTAGTTTTCAAATGTTGAGTTATCGACAAACTTTTGATTTGTATAAAACAAAAACAAACAATGATTTGCTCTGCTATGTACACACACACGCACAAAATAAATATATCAAAAAAATGCTTATTTTACACACACAGCCATTAGATACATATATGCGTGTGTACGTTTGTGTGTGTGCATTGTAGCTGACTTAGGAATTGAGATTCGCTCAAATTAAAATTCAAGATAATACTGATATCCTTTTGCTAAAAGAATATTTCATTTACATTTCCACAACATACTTACATAAGACATTTTGTAACCGATTTTTGTGAACTAAAATTTAAATCGCATTGATAATATTAAGAGAACATTAAATATTCAAACCAATTGATTCTCATGCTCTTTATTACACGTGCCTCAAATTCAAATGTTTAAACAATTTGATTCACGGCTTCCTCGCTCACCTGCCTTCCTTATCTCTAAAGATTATAAAATGAAAGACCGATTTTTAGGGGCATACGACCACAGCCTAAACCATAAGAGCTAGAGCAGCCAAATTTTTTCACAGTATTCCATTGGGGGCGTAGGCGTCCAATATCCATATTTAGAGCAAAAAATCATTAGATTTACTTAAGCTTAACTTGTAAAGTGATTGGAATTTCGAAATTTTGATTTTGCAGAATTTTAGGTCTTGAAAGGGCCTAATTAGAAATCTAAAAGAAATTTCGATATCCCCCATAATTTGGGGGCTACATTAAAAATTAACTTTTCGATTTAAAAAATCTAAGCCGCTGCTCCGATCGAGATGATTTTTCGGTAAATGGTTATTCTATGGCCCAAATGCTTAAGTTTAATTTTTTAAGTTTTTAACATTTTTTTAAAGTATTTTTAACGAATTTATTTAGATTTCCTAAGTTATTGCGTCGCATTTTGTGGGAGCCTGCCGAGAGAGCGAAACCCAGAGAGCGGATGCCAAGAGAGCAACAGCCAAGAAATGGGGAGGGGTAGTGGTGCAGGGAAAGGGGAGGGGAAAGAGGCAATTTATGTTAAATTTGTTTTGGATTTTAAAAACTTAAACTCCAATCAAAATGATTTTCGATCAATAGTCAGTCCTGTGGATCAAATGCTTAGGTTTTATTTTTCATTTTGTAGCAGAAGTGGGAAAGAATTTCTCAACTGCGCATATTAAATTTTAGATTTCCTTCAAACTCGGGTACCTCGTAGAGTTTGGCTTGGTTATCATCTGTGATTTTTTTAAAATTTTTTGGTGTCCATTTAGGGGAGCTATGAATTTTTGAAGTTAAGAACTTAAAAAATGTTCTCAAACTATAAATTAGTATATCTCGAGAACGGCTTAGAAGAACAACGTGCCACTTTACACGTTTTTAAATGTATACTGGGGGAGTTAGAAAATAATTTTCTTACAATTTTTGTTGTCCAATAAGTATGAATTTTAATTATTTGCAATTTTTTATTGCGGTTTCGAATGTCTTCTTCATCCTATAAAAGAAACTTAACTATCCAAGATTGGCCATTTCATAACAAACTTAATTTACCCGAAGAAACATTTTGGTTTCTTTTCATCATTTCCAAGATATATAATTTTTTATGCGAATTTAGAAAAACCCTATATATATTTCCAATGAGTACAATTCTTACATGTTTAAGCTGAAAGTTTGCACAACTCAATTACTCACTGATATTATGCACATATATTAATATCATAATTTTACCACCGTCCCTTCATATAGCTGCCATACAAATCGATGGATTTTCTTATTGTTAAGAAGGTAGGCTTTGAAAAAATTGTTTGTTTCAAGTTGTAATTTTACACAATGTTTGTGTATGTTTCTATTCGAAAGTAGATAATGTGCTTAAATACAAATAAAATGATTTATTTCCTTTCAGCCAATGCAAGCTTTTTCGACCTTAAAATTAATAATTTTCGATCAAATGTGGAATCTGAAAATAATACGTTACTTTGCTGTTTTGTTTTGGATGCCAATCTTTTACTGTGTGTACAAAGGTTTTCGTTTCATTTAAAACAAGAAATTTGAAAACAACAAATTCCAATTTACAAACAAGTATACATATTTGTGCGCAAACTAAAATTGCATTAATAACATTGTAACTGATAGAAGGTATAAAAATTCACTACTTTTACTTATATCGCATTCATTTATTATATAGCTCTACCAGTAGCCTTCGGATTCTCTCTCTGGAAGAATTTTCTAGAAAGGTTATTTACGCAAAGGTTTTCAACAAACGCGCAAATAAGATATAAGAAAGTCCTGACAATCTAATTTCCTAACTGCAAATTAATTTTGAGCGAACGAAGTCGCTCCGGGTATAGCTAGTTTATTATATAGCTCTACCAGTAGCCTTCATATTCTCTTTTTGGAAGAATTTTCTAGAAAGGTTGTTTACGCAAAGGTTTTCAACAAACGCGCAAATAAGATATAAGAAAGTCCTGACAACCTAATTTCCTAACTGCAAATTAATTTTGAGCGAACGAAGTCGCTCCGGGTATAGCTAGTGTTTCAATAAACAACTATCATAAAACATGCACTTAAAACAAAAATCCTATCCGAAATGCGAAACATATTTACAAAGGCATAGGGCTCATCAAAAAAACTTACAAATGAATGCCCGCAAACTTATGAGAATGTGTGAAGGCAAAGTTAAATTGGGTAAGAATAAATCCTTTTTATAAGTCATGTGTCTTCTAAACACTTAAATTGACCAAAAACATGGTACCAAAACATCCATTTATTGAGCATGGACCTAGTATTAACATAGGCTTGTTTTTCCTTCTTGAAGTAAAATCAATACGGATGGATACATCGTTCATGAATCATCCTATGGTGTAAATAGTGATACGGTAGTAATTCGTAGCTTAAACTAAATACAAAATACTTCTTAAATGAATCTTTGACCAATAAAATCCGGCCAGGATCACGGTCAGGATAGCAAAGAAAGAGTTCGAAAGTACTCAGTAAGCAGTATACATTGACTTGTGTACTCGCTTGACCATAACACAACCAAAAATCTTCGAGTTTTTTTTTAAAGACAGTTTATACAGTTAATATAAAACGTCTTAAATCATTTCCGAATAAATTTGAAAATATATCATGACTTTTGGGCCCCAATTCCTTTATAGGTAGGGTCCTGACTTGTTTAATCGATAGTAAGTCATTATATCCGAAAATCACAAAACATATTTACACTTTAAACTTAAATTTAATTGTTAGCTAGCGCCAACTAAAGATTAAGATACCCATTTGTAATTTTTCTACCTTTTATTTTATTTTTAGAGAAGTGGTGCTATTATTTTTTTCGTAGGTTTTTCCAGTTTTGCATAGATTTTCTTAAATAAGTCCAGAAACCTTTTATAAAGATAACATTTTTTTTCATATTCACATTATGTTTAATCTTACTATTTAAAACCCGTTTTGAAAAGTTAAAAAAGTTAAAAAATGTGAGTAGGCTGACTAGTTAAAATCTTTTTGTGTTAGTGGTGCTATTATTTTTTTCGCAGCTGTAGATACACGATAGAAAACAGCTGATCAGAGGGAAAATGATCGGCCATGGTAAACCAGGCATAATTTCTGGAGAGATACTTTAACTTTGTGCGGAGACGTAATAATGGTAATTACTCTTATTATTATTCCTGGTCTTACATACTAGAGGTCTGCATGAATGCATTTAAACTGACAAATGAATCACTCATTCTTAAAACTTGTATAAGTTTTTCTGTATTCATTACTTTAAATATGAGTGAATGCAGTACTTGTGACTGTATTGCCAAATACTATACTCACTTTTCTAGACACAGTACAGTATATTGTGAATACAGTGTTTTTGGTGTACAATAACTCATTGTTCAGTGAATGAAGTTTTCCCAAAATTACAAGGCCTACTGAAGTTATAAAATGTTAAAGCTTGCTTATTTCTTTGTAATATTGTAATCTATCTACTAGCAGAATAACTTAAAACCTAATGAAAGAGACGAAGTGTCGTTAGTCATAAAATATTGAGGGATTTATTAATACATTAATCGCTATTTAAGACATTTTCATTAATGCTGTCTATATTGGAGTTTAATTATTTTGTTGACCATGTCTTCAGTCGAAGCAATTTTGTAACGCTTTGCGGAAATTCGATTTTTTGCAATAGAAAACAAGCAAAGAAATAATATCGCACTCGGTATTCGTATTATTAGGCAAATCCATTCTCCGATTTAGCTACCGACAACTCTCACACTTTTTTTTCTACTCAGAGTACAGTACTATACAATAGTAATTGAGACGACACTCATAGTATTTTTCAAATTGAGAAGCATACACATAGTACTAAAAAAGTGTTGCAACTCTAAAATAGTGTACTCAGTTAAAATCGGTATTGTGGGTACTCTGTACAATATTGTATGAGTACACTAAATGTGAGTACCGTATACAGCTGTACAGTACTGTAAGTTTTGAAATTAATACATTCATGCAGGCCTTTATTACATACATATCTAATTATTTTTGATATTTTCAGAAGACAGACAAGACATGGATAGCTAAGAACTGCATTCGGCCAAGCAAAAACCGGGAATGCTTCAGGCATTAAAAATTCCAATGCTTCGATTGTAAATATTATTAACTAGCAGGGTCTGAAGCCCGCAGCTTCGCCTGCGGAAATTAAATTTGAAAATTAAGCATTGCATTTTCTTTGGTACTTATTTTAAATTAAAAAAAATCCAAATTTTTATTCTATAAACCGAGAAAAGATTTTATCAAAAATATTTTGTCCTTTGAAAACTACTTAAAAAAACATGTGTTTTTTTTAAATCTTTTTAAAATTATTATACATTGTTTGCATAAGTTAACAGATGGACAAAACAGAATCAAACAGATTCCTTTTTCGACACAAATCCTTACACTAATTTCATTCAAAACATTAGTATTTAGTCCAAAACATATTATTTAAATATAGAATGTCATACTGCGTGTAATTAAATTCCCAATCCATTGCCATTAAAGCCTAGAAACATTATTTGAAAAAAAATTTCTTTAAGAAAACAAGAATGGAAGCTACCTTCGGCCAGCCGAAGCTTATATACCCTTGCAGATAAAGTAATGCTCACTCGGTGCAGTTCCAGAGATTCCAGATTCAGCGTTTCTCTTTATTTAAATTTTGTTTTTAAGTAGTCAAGAATCAAAACGCCTACTTCCTACAAAGTTACAATGAATTTTCTTATATTTGTTTGAATATTCCTATTGGAGCCTTAAGATATAGTGGTTCGATCCGGCTCGCTCCGACATATGTACTACCTGCAATAGAAAGAAGACTTTCGGGAAAGTTTCATCGCGATAGCTTTAAAACTGAAAGACTAGTTCGCATAGAAACGGACAGATGGACAGACGGACAGATGGACAGACGGACAGACGGACATGGCTAGATAAACTCGGCTATTGGTGCTGATCAAGAATATATATACTTTATGTGGTCGCAAACGTCTCCTTCACTGCGTTGCAAACTTCTGACTGAAATTATAATACCCTCTACAAGAGTATAAAAATAGATAGGATACGAATTTGATTAAATTTACATGTTAAAAATATTAAACTCTTTCTCAATTTCGGAGAGTTTTGACTATTGCTGTCTCGCTCTTACCCAGATAAATTTATGCATTTTTTTATATGAATTAAGAGTGCAAAAACGTTTAACTCTGTATTCTTAAAAAAAATTGCTAAAAGTTTTACATAGCTCTCCAACAACCAATATAATAATTTTGATTAAGATTTAAAAAATTTAAGGGAATATTTTTTATTTAAGTTAGCCTTGAAATGTTACAACCGCTTCAAAATGTGATAAGATGTTTATCCTTCGACAGTTTAAAAAAAATTAATGTCTCCAATTCTTATTTTAAAAAAATGAATGCCAGAGATAGGATAATTTTAGGCTTAATTTTATTTCATCGGTCCCTTAAAACAAATCCTGTTGATATTGGCCTTGCTACCTCGTTCTACATTTTCTATTTCTATTTTTTGTTTTTTTAAAGATGCAATTTTTAAACTATTTAAACCGAGTTATGTTTACTCTTTGTAAAGATATTAATTCTTGATAATTAATTAGTTACCTAAGAATGTAGCAAAGCTAATTTGATGCACATGGGTAAGTACAAACCAAATACTCTTGGCGAATTTGCTACAGGGGGGTTTTTGGAAGGCCACAGTAGACAACTATTATAAGGGAAACAAATATGCGGAGAAATGTTTTGCTTTATGTATTTGACTAATTTAAGAAAAGACATCAAGAAAGGCAATTCCAAATTAGTGCATTTTACCATTGATATTTGGTTTCAGTATTTTTGTTTTTACATTAATTTTTCACCTTGATTAGAATTATATTAATAATAAAAAAGGCAGGTGGGCGGGGAAGCCGTGAATCAAATTGTTTAAACATTTGAATTTGTTTAAAAGGATATCAGTATTATCTTAAATTTGAATTTGAGCGAATCTCAATTCCTTAGTCAGCTGCAATGCACACACACAAACGTACACACACATATAGATATGTATCTAATGGCTGTGTGTGTAAAATACGCATTTTTTGGATATATTTATTTTGTGCCTGTGTGTGTACATAGCAGAGCAAATCATTGTTTGTTTTGGTTTTTTACAAATCCAAAGTTTGTCGATAACTCAACATTTGAAAACTAATAAATAGTTTGCTGATCGGGCTTTTGAATTTAAAAAAACAGAAGCAATTTTAAGGAAAATTTCGACTGTAAAATTCAGCTTAATGGGATTTCTGTAAGGTCTGATATTTTAAATTTTAAAATTTAACGTTTACTTAAGAAAAAGGCGCAAAAGAAAAGATTTGCGATATAATCGATTTTTTAACCGCGCATTTAAAACGTGTTATGAGTGTTGGCTATGGTATTTTCATTTTCCCCTTGCGCGGTCACACTTAAAGTGCGACAGCAGGACATACATACATTAGCTAGCAGAACATACATACAAACATATGGGGAGGCCGTGACGTCACATCAGGTTAGCCAAATTTGAAAATATTGGGGACTTGATTAAGGATGCTGAATCTCCATAAAATGTAAATGCAGTTATTTGCGGGTATGCCAAAAGATTATGAACATCACATTTTTAAACCATTTTAACAACATTTATAACATTTATATAATTTTGGGGCACTTTGGGATCGTTTTTTATTCTACAAAGTACCCCTTACGCGGCTCCTAATTATTTTAGTAATTACTGTAATTTTTTTAGATTTTTATGTCAATCCGTTCTGGGTGGAATTTGCTACTGACCGTTTTTTTAATAAAGACAAATATTGATTTAGATAAATACACAAACAAATATTACAAAAAAAATGATTTTTATTGTGGAAAATCAGATACTGCAAAGCAGTGCAAAACCAAAACTGCGAGGGAAAATCTATAGTCGGGAAGTCGAAAAACCAGTAAATTTTGGCCTGCGTTCTACTGCCAGAGATCCAGATAGAAACCTCATTTCCGCCTTACTTTTTGTGAAACCCCCGTGTATTTTGAAACCAGAGATGGAAGAAATGTCAGGGGTGAATGAGGTTTTGACCCTACCGCTTGTATGGAGAAACCTCATGAAAATATGTTTTTTTACAGAGTAATTTTCCCGGTGTGATGCTAACGTTGCATTTACTTAATCCGCTGCTCACTCAATTTTTGCAGCTTTCAAACTGAATGTCTTTGTGTCTATACCGCTTTGTTTCACGATCATTTTCACAGTATGGAAGCCGCGACCAAAAATACTTCTAGCTGTTATATTGTTACGAAATTTTCCCCAAAATTTAAATTGTCAGACTATATCTAGCTACCATACAAAATATCGGACAAAATTTGAAACACGTTGCTATTTTCAGTTTCGCACGATTTTTTAAGTATTATTGCACTAAGTCGTCTGCACATTGCTGATTTTGGTAAAATAAAACTATATTCTTCGCGTCGCAAAAACTACTCATATTCCCGAAGACCACTCAAATCGTCGCAATCGTCGCAGAAGTGTGACTGCTAAAAGAGTTCGTGTTGTAGCAGCTAGCTTATTTTTCGCCAAACCATTTTTTAAATTCTAACTGCCTGAACATGCCACAACCGCCAACAAAGAGAACCAGGGTAAAAACTTCCACTGAGTTAAGTTCTCCAACAGATGGGCTTTGGGAAAAAATAAGCCAGAAGTTTGCTGAGCACACTGATTTCTTTAAAAACCATATGGCTGAACTGGAGAATCGCTTTACGACCAAAATTACTGTTACGCTGGACGCTATTAACAGTAATATGTCGGAAATCATGAAGAGAGTTGAGCGTTTGGAGAGTGAGGTTGCGGAAATCCAAGTCAATCGCCTAAAGTCGGCATCTGAGCTGCAGCAAAATGAAAGGGTAGCTTGTGATCTCCGCCTTCATGGGGTACCATTTAATCACACCCTTTGCTTTAACCTTAAAGTTACCCCCGCCCCAAGAATTCGAGATATATTCCGGATGAAACCCCCTAGAAACGGTCGTCCTATAGTTGACCCAATTATAATGATCAAGTTTGATAGACTTGAGGACAAGGTTAACTTAATGCGTACTGTGGGTGCACTACGGCGTGAAACGAAAAGCCAGCTTTCTCTAAGTTACGTTGGCATAGATTCGCCCACTCCAATCTATCTGATCGAACAGCTGACTAAAACCAACTATGAGATATTTAAAGCAGCCATGCACATGAAGCGTCAGAAGGTCGTATCGGATGTCTTCTCTCGTCGAGCAATGGTCCACGTAAAGAAGACGGGAAGTGATCAGGTCCTATGCATTGAGAACATGAAGGCCCTTGCCGACACTAATCCTGATCCACATGAGACACCTGCTGAAACTGACTCTACGAAGGATGGAGCGACACCTAATTTATTTTGTTAAAGCAGTTCATCTAAATGTTCTATATGTTCATTTTAAGGTATTATTAGTTATATTTATATTTACTTTCAATTGCAATTTGTACTTTTACTATATTATGTGTTGTACTGTGTGTGTGTTCCACGTCTTAGCTCTTCAAAATACTTATACTTCTTTTACTTCTTTATGTCTGCAATCGAGCCTAATCAAAACCTTAACAGCCATGCATTGATCAGAATTCTTTATAAACAAACTACTGGTCTGAAAATATGTCACATAAATGCGCAAAGTCTGACTAATAAAATCGAAAATTCAAAAACGATGTCATCTGTGTTTCCGAAACTTGGTTCACGTCCGATATCAGTAGTTCATATCTTCGTTGTGCTGATTACAATCTGTTTCGTTCTGATAGAGTAAATCATGCCGGCGGTGTTGCTATTTTTGTCCGTAAACAATTTAAATGTAAAGAGCTAGAGAGTGCAATAGAATACTTATTTGTAGAAGTACGAGGTACAAATTCTCAAAACATTCTTATTGGCTGTGCCTATAGACCACATCTTACTACTTGCTACTCAGATCTACTTGCCAATCTGACTGCCCTAACATGGACATCGTAAATGTTGTATTAACCGGTGATTTCAACAGTGACCTTTTAACTGATACTAGTCTCTGCGCAGAACTACTATCACTCGGACTTCAGCCAGCAAATGTCACACACCCTACCCATTTCACAAAATCCTCACAAACCCTACTAGATGTATTTTTCGTAGATGACGCAAGTAAAATCCTTTTATATGACCAGGTATCTGTACCAGTTTTCTCGCGGCATGATCTTATCTACTTGACGTATAACATAGACTTAAGCGCTGAGGAATACTCCATAACCTATCGGGAGTTTAAAGATATAAACTATACGCTACTGGACTCAAAGTGTAACTCTTACAACTGGCAAGCATTGTATACAATTCCCAGTGTTGATTTACAGTTAGAGTTCTTTAACAACAATATCGAACTTCTATACAACAAATATGTACCAGTCAAAACAAAAAAAATTAGGCCAAATGAGAACCCATGGAAAACAAAAATACAATTAATGCGTGTGGTAGGGCCTATAGAAAGTGGAAACTCTATAAAACAGATTACTTACATAAGCAGTACAGTTTCTTGAAAATAAAGGTCAATAAGTCATCCTGGTTAGCTAAAAGGAAATTCTATCACCAGAAATTCAATAATGTGTCATCTGGTAAAGAATTCTGGAAAAACATAAAAAGCATTGGAGTAGGGAAACAACGACAAGCTTGCCATATTAATGCTAATGAATTAAATAATAAATTTGTGATATCTCAACCTTTAGTACCTGATCAAACTAACAACCCGTACCTGAACACATTGCCAAACATCAACTGTGATACTAGCTTTAGTTTTGTTTGTGTGAGTCAGTGTGATGTCCTACAATCCATGTTAAATATAAAATCAAGTGCCATGGGTCTCGATAATATACATCCAAAATTTTTACTAATTTAATACAGCAATAACATCTTCTACATTTCAGCCAAAGTACTTCCTATACCAAAAATAAAGGGTGAATATAGACCGATATCCATACTTTCCTTTCTATCCAAAGCATTTGAGCGCCTAGTCTCCACACAAATTAATTTGTATCTTCACGATAATTCACTTTTGAATACACGACAACATGGCTTTCGGAAAACGCGTAATTGTATGACAGCAATTTTAAAAATTTCAGAGGATATTCGCATGAAAACGGATGACAGGCAGGTTACATTTTAGAGCCCTGCATGAGTCCACTTGAATTGAGAAACAAATCAGTTTTTTAAAATAGAGTGTTATATGTTCAAGTCCACTCACTTACAAGTTAGATTCAAGTGAGTGGTGCTGGGTCACTTGGTTCACTTGATCACTCGTAAGGAAAAACAAGTGATACAAGTGATACAAGTCAGAGTGAGAGTAAGTGAGAGTGATAGAATTATTAAGCAAATTAATTGAGTGATTTTTATTTCTTTTACGGCGAACCTCCAATAGTTCTATAAAAAACTTTGAACCAATTATGTACAAAGTAAATTTCCCTTGAACATGTCAATAAAGAAATCGCGGTTCGTACAAGACATTTGGGCTCCACTTTAAATGCCCCTTAAAAACTCGCGTTACCGAAGGACTGTTTGTATCTAACCGTAGAAATCCCTGAGGTGAAATTTATCTTTAGCCGCTCCTTAAGAACTCGCGGTCCACCACATTTTTGTTCGCTTGCAGTCACAAAAGTCGGATATATATCAAACTTTTTATGCCTCAAGAACTCGCGGTCCACGAAAGACTATCTAGTTCTTACCCATCAAAGTTCTTACAAACATATATATCCCTTATTAAAGAAAACTCACTTGCGTGTTTATGTCCCGCTCAAGATTTCGCGGTCCACGAAAAAACCCTTTACTCCCAACATCCTACCGAAGTCCAAGTTCTTACAATGACAAAAGCTTTGAATAATTTGTTTATTTACTGGGCAAGCATGAGATTGTCTGATAGGTGCAATCTTTTTATACCCGTTACTCGTAGAGTAAAAGGGTATATTGTTAGTCTTTTTCTGTTCATAGTTCTGGATAGTGTGAGATCAAGTCTGTTTCTGTGAGAGTCGAGTCTTATTCTGTAACGGGTGATAGTTTTCGTGATACATAATAAAGGATTCGAAAAAATTATTTTTTTAAATTGGAATTTAGAAACATAATTTGGTTCACTTTTTCGCTTGATTTTGAAATGGTGCCTTTCGTTTCGGATATTAGCAACCGAGCCTGGGAAAATGATCTCTCTGAGGATGCACTACTTGTCAAGGTTAGGTCCATATCGAGCTCCAATATCCACAAATGAAGAAAATGCTTTTTTTAGCCCACTATCGTTAATGGTTCTAAACGATCTGCAATTTTCCACAGTCCATTCGGTGGCTGCTTCGGTTATTCTCTTCTTAAAGTCATTGTCCACCTCGACATGGTTAATGGACAAATTCGAGCTTGCGCTTGCTGCAGCGATATGGCATTTGTGGCGAACAAGATTTGATGTGCAGTTCGTGTACCGAAAAAAGGGCATTACACTTTCTGCACGCTGCAATGCCGGCAATTAACTGTTCGTTACTGTCCTCCACCAACCCGAAAGTTGACCACACTGCGCTGCGCCCACGTTTATTGCGAATTTTATATTCGCCCGCCTTCAATTTATTTTGGGCCTCAGTTGGACATACCAGCTTTAAAAATATGTATTTTTATACCCTTGTAGAGGGTATTATAATTTCAGTCAGATGTTTGCAACGCAGTGAAGGAGACGTTTCCGACCACATAAAGTATATATATTCTTGATCAGCACCAATAGCCGAGTCTATCTAGCCATGTCCGTCTGTCCGTCTGTCCGTTTCTATGCGAACTAGTCTCTCAGTTTTAAAGCTATCGCGATGAAACTTTCCCGAAAGCCTTCTTTCTATTGCAGGTAGTACATATGTCGGAGAGAGCCGGATCGGACCACTATATCTTAAGGCTCCCAAACAAATATAAGAAAATTCATTGTAACTTTGTAGGAAGTAGGCGTTTTGATTCTTGACTACTTAAAAACAAAATTGAAATAAATCGAAACGCTGAATCTGGAATCCCTGGAACTGCACCGAGTGAGTATTCTTTTATCTACAAGGGTATATAAGCTTCGGCTGGCCGAAGGTAGCTTCCTTTCTTGTTTAATTTATATTTTATTTCATTTTAACAAAAATATAGCTTACGTTTTCCGAGGAAGCCATTTGAAACATGAACACAACTTATAAGGTCGAATTTATCTAACACACTGAATCAGAACTTCAGAATTTAGTTCACTTACAAACGTTCTACTGACTTATAAGTCATAAAGTTCACTTTAACATTTCCAAGTGAACCGAGTGGACCAAGTTAACTTGAAAGTGGACTTGTTGTTTCCAGTCATAGAGTGATAGATCACTTTAAATTCATAGACTTGGCTTGCTTCACTTGAACTTGTTTTTTTAAGTTAGAGTGACTCAAAATTACAAGTTAACTTATAAGTTCTCACTTAAAAGTCAACTTTTGCAGGGTTCAATGTACTCAATGCGGTACGCCACGTCTTGCGATGAAGCTTTTAAAGGCCAAAAGTATTACATATGTATTACATATGCTATCATGTCCCTGGGCCGGAGATGATGTAAGAGAGGGTCCGGATACTTGTCAACGTCACCAGACACTATACCTTAGGATTGAAGCTATTGATATAATAAAAAAATATTATAAACTTAACATTAAATTGATAAATAAAATAAATAATTTTACAAAAATCTATATATATTTCAATTTCAATGTAATACATTTCTGACACTGCTAGACTATAGCAAGGCTTTCGACACTGTCGATCATTTTATTCTGTGTACTAAGTTAGAAAAACTATATAATTTTTCAAACCCAGCTATAAGCTTGGTAAGAACATACCTAATGGGCCGATCTGAAAGTGTTGTAACGGAGTCTGAGACCTCAGACTTTTTATTTACTAAGCGTGGTGTCCCCCAAGGGTCGGTCCTTGGACCATTACTGTTTTCGATATATGTGAACGATCTACGTAAATCGAGCTAACGACCTCGGAATTGTGTTTAACAACACTTTTTCGTGGTCCAATCATATTAACTATATAGTTGGTAAGACATATTGTCAACTACGTCAATTAAAACTCATACAGAGTATTTTACCAACCCATAGTAAAATGGTATTAGCAAAGTCAATTATAATCCCTTCATTATTATACTGCATTGAAATATTTGGAAAACGTGACTCAATAAGTAGGAATAAATTAACCGTAGCATACAACAATATAGCAAGATTTATTTTCATGCGAAACAAATCTTTGGACTAGACTTTTCCACATTAGTTGAATTTAGGACACTGATTCTCCTTCACAAAATAATCACGACCAAGGAACCGAATTACTTGTTTTCGTTTCTCAACTTTGCACAATCAGCCAGAACGAATAATATAATTCCCACAAGAATCAACAATCGACGTATGGAACTAAATGAGAACGCACTGGAACTTTTCGTAATTAAAAAACTTAAGCTAATGAGCGCTGTGCTTCAGAGCGCTGTGGAGAGATCCCGGGCGTGGGAAGGCGGGAGAGCCTGGAAGTAGGCATTCCCAACGAGGGAAGAGCGGGCATTGGAAGAGCGGGGGATTTAAGAGCGGGGCAAGCGGCGTAAACATTCCGCTCCCCTTGCAATCGCTAGCGTTGCAACGAAGCCCCACGTGTCATCTAGGACTGGTTGCAGGCACCGGACAGGATCCACCCGAAAGTCGTCCGCTGGGCCACTGGGAGTCCCTCGTCGACCAGGTGGAAGCCAGGACGGATGATCTTGCCGTAGACGTCGGCACCCAGGACCACGGAGATGGTTGCCGGTAGATAGAACCGCTCGTCGGCCAACGGGAGGTCGCTGTATTTGCTGACCACGGTGTCAGCAAGCTCTCGGATGGGGGTGCGGATGCGGACGTTTGGCTCCACCTTCAGGACCACCTCCAACTTGAAGTCGTCGTCGCGCTTCGACCGAATCGTCGCCGTACAAATCCGCTCGTCGCCGACGGTGGTAGTCGGCAAGCGGAACGCAGTCGCCAGGGATGCGTCGATGCAACTTGTCGGCGTACACGGGTCGATGAGGGCGGCTGTGTCGAACTTCTTGAGCCCGGTCTGCAGGATTACCATGGCCGTCGGCAGGACGTTGACACTGTGCCGCTGGAGGATGGACGCCAGTGACGGTGCCGTGGTCGAGGAGGCTGAGCGCGGCGGAGAGGCAAGCGCTCTGCGAGTTGGCGGATTTTGCCGGCGCGAGCGCTGCTGAGAAGCGGCGGATGCCGAGCGCCTTGCCGGGGCCAGCGCTTGGCGAGTTGGCGGATTCTGCCGGCGCGAGCGCTGATTGGTAGCCGACGGCAGAGGGAGCTCGTGCATATGGAGGAGCGTGTGGTGCTTCCCGCTGCACGTTTTACACTTGTCGCCACTGCGACAACTCACGTCAGAGTGCTCGTGAGCGAGACAATTTGAGCAGTACTTGTTGACAAGCACTGCTCGAAGCCGCTTCTCTGCGCTCAGCTTTACGAACCTCTGGCCCTTCCGAAGCGGATGGATTCCACGGCAGACTCGGCAACGGTAGGAATTTAAACGTCGAGTACGTCTGCTCTCCAAACCCTGAGCGCTGCGTGGACGAGGAACCATGATGTGATCTGGTAGGGAGTAATGGACAAAAAAAGAAAAAAACATGGAGATGATTTAAAAATGATTAGATGACGAGGATGGTTGGAGAATTATGCGGAGGATGTTGGTTGAGGAAGACGGTTGGAGTGTTCTCCTGGCAGAAGAACCACCTTGGTCACGGGACGCTTAATAATCTTGCGTGCCGTGAGAATGTTGACGACCCGGACATTGCCGTCAGCCCCCGGAAAAACAGAGTCGATTCTGCCAAGGCGCCACTCATTCGAGGGCAGATTGTCTTCTTTGACGACTACCAGGTCGCCAACGCGGAGATTTGCGGTCGGGGCCTGCCACTTGTTACGCTTGTGGAGCTCCTTGAGATACTCCACTTTCCATCGAGCTTGGAATTGCTGATGGAGCGCCTTTAAGTGTTACCACCGATTCACAATGGACTTGGATTCCCCTTTTAATTCGGGCTCTACTATGGACAGAAGAGGTCCGCCGACGAGAAAATGCCCTGGTGTCAACGCTAAGAGATCAGTAGGATCTTCTGACATGGGAGATAGCGGTCTGGAATTTAGACAAGCTTCAATTTTCGCTAGGAGGGTTGAAAGCTCTTCAAAGGTGTACTTTCGAGTAGCGGTGGACTTGTAAAACAAGGTTTTGAAGCTTTTGACACCAGCTTCCCACAGGCCTCCCATATGGGGTGCCCCCGGAGGAATGAATTGCCAGTTGAGCTGCTGATGACTATACGCATCAGTCACAGACTCTTTTACGGCTTGTAGAAAATCTCGGGAGAGCAGGGTGGCAGCGCCGACAAAGGTTTTCCCATTGTCGGACTGCACTTGACGGGGACAACCTCTTCTGGATACGAACCGAGCGAAAGCGGCGAGAAATTTCTCGGTCGTCAGATCGGATGTAGGCTCTAGATGGATGGCCTTTGTGGAGAAACATACGAAAACCAACACATACCCTTTTGTAATTAGGCACGCTCTGCCTGTGTAATTTTTGATGTCGAAAGGGCCAGCGTAGTCCATCCCTGTGTACGTGAATGGCCGGGAAAAAGACACTCGCTCTTTCGGAAAACTTCCCATCATCTGAATTTGCAAGCGCTTCTTATGAATAACGCAGACCTCGCAGGAGTTAATCACGGCCTTTACCAAGTTCTTTATTCTCGGAATCCAGTATCTTGACCGGGTGAGACGTACGACTAACTGGTTACCTCCGTGCAACGTTATGAGATGCGTAAAGTTCACCAGTAGTCGAGAGAGTGGACATTCGTACGGGAGTATTATCGGATGTCGTTCGTCATATCGCAAGTTTTCGGAGGCCGTTATGCGGCCGCAAGCCCTTATAAGTCCTTTCTGATCTAGAAAGGGGTTTAAGGAGAGGATTGAACTTGTCGCGGACACAGGACGCTTTTGACTCAAGCAGCGATATTCATTAGAAAAATATCTGCGCTGAGTGCTAATGACCATGAGCCGTTCAGCGGCGACAAGTTCTTGGGCTTCTAGACGGACTTCCGACATCTGCGACTGTTTCTTACATCGCTGGACAAAACGGTGGACATACGCAAGGACCCGTAAAGCTCTATCTAACTTGGAAAAGCGATCAAGGATGTCTTCTGTCGGGATGGACGCCACATGGGCCTTGACAGGACGCCTTTCCACTCCGGTCACCTGTAAGTCGGTGCTTTGGGAAGGCCACTGATCTCGTGGCTTTGACAACCAAGTTGGTCCATGCCACCAAAGGGAGTTGTCGATCAGGTCTTGTAGAGGCACTCCCCGACTGGCCAAGTCAGCTGGATTGTGTTCGGATTGAAAATGTGCCCAATTGGCTGCCTCTGTGGACTGGGTAATCTTTGTTACCCGATTGGCAACGAACGTTGTCCATTGGCGTGCTGGTTTGGCGAGCCATGCAAGCACAATTGTGGAATCGGTCCAACAATGGAGTTTCGAGGACAGCACTGGCATATGGGGGAGGATGGATTCAGCCATCTCGGATAGCAATAGAGCTCCACACAGCTCTAGCCTTGGACACAGTTTTGACTGGCGCCACGCGCGTCTTGGCTGTAAGGAGATGCACTAGCGTCGTGTGCCCAATTTCTACGCGCACATAGATCGCAGCACCATACGCCTTTTGCGAGGCGTCACAGAATCCATGATGTTCGACTCGGAACTCTGAGCGGAAGGAAACCCATCTGGGAATTCGGACTTGATCTAGGACCGAGTAGCTTTGGAGAAAATCACGCCAATCTTTATGGTTGGAGGTCCACTTTCTTAATGGAAAACCAGCCGAATCGAGAGCACTCTGCAACTCGCGAATGGTAAGGTGAGCCTCTTCTGCAGAGTCAGCCTCCGAAAGGACATCATCGACGTACATGCAACCACGAATAACTTCACTCGCCCTCGGATGGGTTAGTTGCACGTCGGTCGCCAGCTGTTGCAGGACCCGAATCGCCAGAAACGGTGCACAATTGACCCCAAACGTAACAGTTTTTAGCTCAAAATCGCGAATGTATCCTTCTCTATTGCGGAATAAGATACGTTGGAACGCTGTCTGCTTCGGATCTACCCAGATCTGCCGGTACATTTTCTCGATATCAGCACTGTACACGAAACGGAAATATCGCCACTTCAGGATCTGGATGGTTAGATCGGACTGTAGGACCGGGCCAGCATGAAGGATATCATTTAAGCTGACCCCATTGTCTGAAGGGCTGGATGCATTGAATACCACTCGATGTTTGGTGGTCGTACTCTCCGGTTTTAACACCGCGTGGTGTGGGAGGTAATAACACGCTGAATCGTGGGTAGGAGGGACTTCTCTCATGTGGTTGACGTCGAGATATTCTTGAATCACTGAGCCGTACTTGGATTTTAGCGTACTGTCCCTTTTTAGCCGCTGCTCGTTTCTTAAGAATTGAGCAAACGCCAGGGATCTGGAATGTCCTAGGGAGCATTTCAGGTTCTCAGGATCTCGAAAGGGAAGACTCACGACATACCTGCCGGTATCGTCTTTTGTGGTGGTCCGAAGGAAATTATCCTCACAGATCACGTCGGATTCTTTTGCCACCTTTACTGGCAGATCCTCCACCTCCCAGAATTTGGTGAGGAGTTTATCGAGAGACGCTTCGTACGTGTGTGCAACATGCGTAGAAAACGATGAAATTCTATCTTGCCTCGGAGCGGGTACTGGTCCTGTTAGAATCCAGCCGAAAATGGTCTCTTGACCGAGAAGAGAGCCACAGATATTCGCTCGAGTGCCGCTTAGTAGAATGGAAGGAAGTATATCGGCCCCGATTAAAAGATCTATTTGTGCGCTCTCATAAAACTTTGGATCCGCTAGTGGAAGTTCGGGAAGATCTCGCAGGAAATGTTGCGGAAGCGGACATGAGGGAAGATTTCCGGCTATTTGCGGAAGCACGTAGGCAGTGGTGTTTAACTGCAAACTAGGCCGGGTCGGAGAACGAATCGTCAATTGGCAGAGCTTTTTAGTCTCAGCGGAGACCTTTTGATTAAGCCCTAAGACCTGTGCTTGGATAACCTGGAACGGCAGCTTAATCAGGTTGAAAAGGCGCTCGGTAATGAAGGTAGCCTCAGATCCGGAGTCTATTAAGGCTCGCGCTTGGTAGTTGGAACCCTGATGGCATATATTAATCATGGCGGTGCCTAGGAGGACTGACCTAGAGCCTGCCGCAAAATATTTTTGAAGGGTTGGCTGCGTGCCACTGGCAGCCGAGGAACCGGGAGTATTCGGTCTGGATCTAGGCGTTGGCGTTGGATTTGCGCGCGCCGGGGATGGGGTGCCTCGGTGTAGGAGGGTGTTGTGGCGGACGCGGCACGTGAAGCAATTATGTGCGCTTTCGCAGTCGCGCAGCTGGTGTGTCCGCGCAAAGCAGTTCAAACACTGCTGTTTTCGTTTGATATAGGCGATGCGTTGGTCGACCGTCATTCGGAGAAACTGGGCGCATGTGCGTATTGGATGGTTTTCTCTGTTACAGAGATCGCACCCTCTAGGTTGTCGAGGCGTTACCCTTGTCTCATAAGAATTTATTCTCCGAGACGCCGAGTTGGATGTGGATGCCCTGGGCTGAGCCTGACTAGAACCTGATGGTCGAACATCATCTATGGCTTCTAGGGTTCTGTGACGTTCCGTTAGGAAAACGTTCAGCTCATACCACGTAGGAATCTCGGCTTTGTTGTGAAGGGACTGCTCCCATAAGGAAAGCGTAAGCTTTGTGAGTTTGGATGAGCACATATACACCAAGAGGCAATCCCAAGTTTCGACCTGAATACCGGACATTTCTAACGCCGTAAGGCACCCCTGGATGGTACTTTGAAGATCTTTCAAAGCTGACCCAGACTCCTGTGTGACGGACGGCACATTGAAGAGTATCTTCAGTTGACTGTTTACTAACAATCGCTTGTTTTCGAAACGCTCAGTGAGGTTATCCCACGCTGAGCGAAAGCCATCGTTAGTAAGGGGTGAATTTGCAACTATATTGTGAGCGTCGCCCCTCGTCTTAGCGTTGAGATGGAATAATTTCTCGACAGGAGTGAGTCGAGGATTGTTGATATAAATTGCCGTGAATAGATCCCTGAAGGTTGGCCAACGAAGATAATCGCCGGTAAAAACCTCGGTATCGCACGGCGGAAGGTGGCAGCCTGACGGAATGTATGTCTGAGGAGTATCTGGAGTGGAGGTAGCTTGCGGATTTTGCGGAGTCTGCGCTATTTGGTCTGCTATTTGGGCGCCGCACCTTTTGTACGCGCTGTAGCAGTAACCGTACTTAGCCTTGAGAACTGGCAACTTGTCAGCTGCACTTTCTCCGGCTGCTACAAGGCACGCGGTACACGCATCGTACTCTTTTTTGATGCGGACCTATACCTTATTGATTTCGTCTCGGCGTATATTGAGGACGGACAACGTAGGAGGGACCGCCGCGGGAATATTTATTCGCGCCTCCAATTCGGAAAGTCGATCCGAGACTTCAATAAATTGGTTTAAGGCGAGTTCGGCAGCTGTTGCAACCATTTTCGTGCTGGCTCGCGTAGATCTTTCGATAGGAGAAGGAGCCCTTTTGGTAATTGGCGTCTTGACCTTTGTCGGTGTGGGCGTCTTTATAATGATTTTCGGAACTTTCGGTGATGAAACAGGGGATAGTTTGTTAGATTTTTCCCTGGACATACCAAACTAGGATGCTGTTTTGATTCGGAATGTGCGCGCTGATCTTTCGGACAAAAATCAGAAAACAAATTACGGACTGGTGGAAATAGGGTCTCGTCCTGCTAAAACAGACGATATGCGTGGCTGAATTATTGTACAAATAATCCCCAGGCTTTTGGTGGAACGATGGAACAAGAATCGCAAAAAATACCAAAAATACGAAAAATAAAATACTGAAAAAATACCGTTCTTGATGAAGTATTTTTCGATTAGTATTTTATGAGGGGTGGCTGGCCGAATTAGGATGGGATTGGATATCGTTAGTATTCTTCTCTATTTTTTTTTTTTAATTATTCGGAGACCAAACAAAAAAATACGTTGCAGTGGTATGCGGATGATATATTTTTTTGGAACTTTTTTCTTTTTTCTCCCCAACAAGAAAATAAATCAAGTATATATATACTCAAACTCAATAAACAAATAAAAATACTAGAATGGACGCGGTAACTAATTGATTCGGACGCAAACCGGGAACAATATTAATAGATTGATTCCACTGGTTTCTGGGATGTGGACAGTATTTTATTTAATTTTTTTTGGAACTCTCGCGATGTAATATTGTAAATTTAATTTTAAATTTTTTAACTCTCAGTATTTATTTAAGTTTATTAGTATTGAGCTTGGTATTTATTTTTAGTTTTTTACTTTATTTTATTTATTTGGAATTTATTTGGAATGGCTCGGAATAAAGAGCACTTTAATCGTTGGATAACACAAATGCCCAAAAATGAACTCGTGCATAAAGCCCCTTTGCGGGCTATGCGCGAGAAATGCTGGAATGCGCGGGAATTTCGGGAATTCGTATGTATGTATGTGTGAATGTATGTTGAAGAGGAAATAAAAGAACACACTGAGACTCAAAAGTTATTTCACGTCGGCTTCGGGAATTTATTTAATATATATATTTATGGCCGACGGAAATACTTCGATGTTCGGGATTGGGTGTTTTCATAGAAAAAATATGTATGGGAGTATGGATGTAATACATGGATGTAATATGTGTGTAATATATGGATGTAATATGTGTGTAATATATGGATGTAATATATGTGGAATATGGATGTAATATATGTGGAATATATAATATGTATAATATATGTAATAAATATGTATATAAGATGTGGAGTATATGGCAATCAAGATGGCGGAAAATTTTTATTTTAAATTTTGCCGGCGGGTATGTGTTGTGTATTTTCGATTTATTGTGGACTGTATTTGGATTTTGAATTATGTATGCAAATATTTGTCACAGCGGATATACAGTAAAAAAAATCAGTATCAGTGTTTGTGGGCCTAAATTGGCTGAACACTTAATTTTTGTGGGAAATTAATTGAATTTAATAATAATAATAATAATAATAATAATAATAATAATAATAATAATAATAATAATAATAATAATAATAATAATAATAATAATAATAATAATAATAATAATAATAATAATAATAATAATAATAATAATAATAATAATAATAATAATAATAATAATAATAATAATAATAATAATAATAATAATAATAATAATAATAATAATAATAATAATAATAATAATAATAATAATAATAATAATAATAATAATAATAATAATAATAATAATAATAATAATAATAATAATAATAATAATAATAATATATAATAATAATAAGAATAATAAGAATAATAAGAATAATAAGAATAATAAGAATAATAAGAATAATAAGAATAATAAGAATAATAAGAATAATAAGAATAATAAGAATAATAAGAATAATAAGAATAATAAGAATAATAAGAATAATAAGAATAATAAGAATAATAAGAATAATAAGAATAATAAGAATAATAAGAATAATAAGAATAATAAGAATAATAAGAATAATAAGAATAATAAGAATAATAAGAATAATAAGAATAATAAGAATAATAAGAATAATAAGAATAATAAGAATAATAAGAATAATAAGAATAATAAGAATAATAAGAATAATAAGAATAATAAGAATAATAAGAATAATAAGAATAATAAGAATAATAAGAATAATAAGAATAATAAGAATAATAAGAATAATAAGAATAATAAGAATAATAAGAATAATAAGAATAATAAGAATAATAAGAATAATAAGAATAATAAGAATAATAAGAATAATAAGAATAATAAGAATAATAAGAATAATAAGAATAATAAGAATAATAAGAATAATAAGAATAATAAGAATAATAAGAATAATAAGAATAATAAGAATAATAAGAATAATAAGAATAATAAGAATAATAAGAATAATAAGAATAATAAGAATAATAAGAATAATAAGAATAATAAGAATAATAAGAATAATAAGAATAATAAGAATAATAAGAATAATAAGAATAATAAGAATAATAAGAATAATAAGAATAATAAGAATAATAAGAATAATAAGAATAATAAGAATAATAAGAATAATAAGAATAATAAGAATAATAAGAATAATAAGAATAATAAGAATAATAAGAATAATAAGAATAATAAGAATAATAAGAATAATAAGAATAATAAGAATAATAAGAATAATAAGAATAATAAGAATAATAAGAATAATAAGAATAATAAGAATAATAAGAATAATAAGAATAATAAGAATAATAAGAATAATAAGAATAATAAGAATAATAAGAATAATAAGAATAATAAGAATAATAAGAATAATAAGAATAATAAGAATAATAAGAATAATAAGAATAATAAGAATAATAAGAATAATAAGAATAATAAGAATAATAAGAATAATAAGAATAATAAGAATAATAAGAATAATAAGAATAATAAGAATAATAAGAATAATAAGAATAATAAGAATAATAAGAATAATAAGAATAATAAGAATAATAAGAATAATAAGAATAATAAGAATAATAAGAATAATAAGAATAATAAGAATAATAAGAATAATAAGAATAATAAGAATAATAAGAATAATAAGAATAATAAGAATAATAAGAATAATAAGAATAATAAGAATAATAAGAATAATAAGAATAATAAGAATAATAAGAATAATAAGAATAATAAGAATAATAAGAATAATAAGAATAATAAGAATAATAAGAATAATAAGAATAATAAGAATAATAAGAATAATAAGAATAATAAGAATAATAAGAATAATAAGAATAATAAGAATAATAAGAATAATAAGAATAATAAGAATAATAAGAATAATAAGAATAATAAGAATAATAAGAATAATAAGAATAATAAGAATAATAAGAATAATAAGAATAATAAGAATAATAAGAATAATAAGAATAATAAGAATAATAAGAATAATAAGAATAATAAGAATAATAAGAATAATAAGAATAATAAGAATAATAAGAATAATAAGAATAATAAGAATAATAAGAATAATAAGAATAATAAGAATAATAAGAATAATAAGAATAATAAGAATAATAAGAATAATAAGAATAATAAGAATAATAAGAATAATAAGAATAATAAGAATAATAAGAATAATAAGAATAATAAGAATAATAAGAATAATAAGAATAATAAGAATAATAAGAATAATAAGAATAATAAGAATAATAAGAATAATAAGAATAATAAGAATAATAAGAATAATAAGAATAATAAGAATAATAAGAATAATAAGAATAATAAGAATAATAAGAATAATAAGAATAATAAGAATAATAAGAATAATAAGAATAATAAGAATAATAAGAATAATAAGAATAATAAGAATAATAAGAATAATAAGAATAATAAGAATAATAAGAATAATAAGAATAATAAGAATAATAAGAATAATAAGAATAATAAGAATAATAAGAATAATAAGAATAATAAGAATAATAAGAATAATAAGAATAATAAGAATAATAAGAATAATAAGAATAATAAGAATAATAAGAATAATAAGAATAATAAGAATAATAAGAATAATAAGAATAATAAGAATAATAAGAATAATAAGAATAATAAGAATAATAAGAATAATAAGAATAATAAGAATAATAAGAATAATAAGAATAATAAGAATAATAAGAATAATAAGAATAATAAGAATAATAAGAATAATAAGAATAATAAGAATAATAAGAATAATAAGAATAATAAGAATAATAAGAATAATAAGAATAATAAGAATAATAAGAATAATAAGAATAATAAGAATAATAAGAATAATAAGAATAATAAGAATAATAAGAATAATAAGAATAATAAGAATAATAAGAATAATAAGAATAATAAGAATAATAAGAATAATAAGAATAATAAGAATAATAAGAATAATAAGAATAATAAGAATAATAAGAATAATAAGAATAATAAGAATAATAAGAATAATAAGAATAATAAGAATAATAAGAATAATAAGAATAATAAGAATAATAAGAATAATAAGAATAATAAGAATAATAAGAATAATAAGAATAATAAGAATAATAAGAATAATAAGAATAATAAGAATAATAAGAATAATAAGAATAATAAGAATAATAAGAATAATAAGAATAATAAGAATAATAAGAATAATAAGAATAATAAGAATAATAAGAATAATAAGAATAATAAGAATAATAAGAATAATAAGAATAATAAGAATAATAAGAATAATAAGAATAATAAGAATAATAAGAATAATAAGAATAATAAGAATAATAAGAATAATAAGAATAATAAGAATAATAAGAATAATAAGAATAATAAGAATAATAAGAATAATAAGAATAATAAGAATAATAAGAATAATAAGAATAATAAGAATAATAAGAATAATAAGAATAATAAGAATAATAAGAATAATAAGAATAATAAGAATAATAAGAATAATAAGAATAATAAGAATAATAAGAATAATAAGAATAATAAGAATAATAAGAATAATAAGAATAATAAGAATAATAAGAATAATAAGAATAATAAGAATAATAAGAATAATAAGAATAATAAGAATAATAAGAATAATAAGAATAATAAGAATAATAAGAATAATAAGAATAATAAGAATAATAAGAATAATAAGAATAATAAGAATAATAAGAATAATAAGAATAATAAGAATAATAAGAATAATAAGAATAATAAGAATAATAAGAATAATAAGAATAATAAGAATAATAAGAATAATAAGAATAATAAGAATAATAAGAATAATAAGAATAATAAGAATAATAAGAATAATAAGAATAATAAGAATAATAAGAATAATAAGAATAATAAGAATAATAAGAATAATAAGAATAATAAGAATAATAAGAATAATAAGAATAATAAGAATAATAAGAATAATAAGAATAATAAGAATAATAAGAATAATAAGAATAATAAGAATAATAAGAATAATAAGAATAATAAGAATAATAAGAATAATAAGAATAATAAGAATAATAAGAATAATAAGAATAATAAGAATAATAAGAATAATAAGAATAATAAGAATAATAAGAATAATAAGAATAATAAGAATAATAAGAATAATAAGAATAATAAGAATAATAAGAATAATAAGAATAATAAGAATAATAAGAATAATAAGAATAATAAGAATAATAAGAATAATAAGAATAATAAGAATAATAAGAATAATAAGAATAATAAGAATAATAAGAATAATAAGAATAATAAGAATAATAAGAATAATAAGAATAATAAGAATAATAAGAATAATAAGAATAATAAGAATAATAAGAATAATAAGAATAATAAGAATAATAAGAATAATAAGAATAATAAGAATAATAAGAATAATAAGAATAATAAGAATAATAAGAATAATAAGAATAATAAGAATAATAAGAATAATAAGAATAATAAGAATAATAAGAATAATAAGAATAATAAGAATAATAAGAATAATAAGAATAATAAGAATAATAAGAATAATAAGAATAATAAGAATAATAAGAATAATAAGAATAATAAGAATAATAAGAATAATAAGAATAATAAGAATAATAAGAATAATAAGAATAATAAGAATAATAAGAATAATAAGAATAATAAGAATAATAAGAATAATAAGAATAATAAGAATAATAAGAATAATAAGAATAATAAGAATAATAAGAATAATAAGAATAATAAGAATAATAAGAATAATAAGAATAATAAGAATAATAAGAATAATAAGAATAATAAGAATAATAAGAATAATAAGAATAATAAGAATAATAAGAATAATAAGAATAATAAGAATAATAAGAATAATAAGAATAAGAATAAGAATAAGAATAAGAATAAGAATAAGAATAAGAATAAGAATAAGAATAAGAATAAGAATAAGAATAAGAATAAGAATAAGAATAAGAATAAGAATAAGAATAAGAATAAGAATAAGAATAAGAATAAGAATAAGAATAAGAATAAGAATAAGAATAAGAATAAGAATAAGAATAAGAATAAGAATAAGAATAAGAATAAGAATAAGAATAAGAATAAGAATAAGAATAAGAATAAGAATAAGAATAAGAATAAGAATAAGAATAAGAATAAGAATAAGAATAAGAATAAGAATAAGAATAAGAATAAGAATAAGAATAAGAATAAGAATAAGAATAAGAATAAGAATAAGAATAAGAATAAGAATAAGAATAAGAATAAGAATAAGAATAAGAATAAGAATAAGAATAAGAATAAGAATAAGAATAAGAATAAGAATAAGAATAAGAATAAGAATAAGAATAAGAATAAGAATAAGAATAAGAATAAGAATAAGAATAAGAATAAGAATAAGAATAAGAATAAGAATAAGAATAAGAATAAGAATAAGAATAAGAATAAGAATAAGAATAAGAATAAGAATAAGAATAAGAATAAGAATAAGAATAAGAATAAGAATAAGAATAAGAATAAGAATAAGAATAAGAATAAGAATAAGAATAAGAATAAGAATAAGAATAAGAATAAGAATAAGAATAAGAATAAGAATAAGAATAAGAATAAGAATAAGAATAAGAATAAGAATAAGAATAAGAATAAGAATAAGAATAAGAATAAGAATAAGAATAAGAATAAGAATAAGAATAAGAATAAGAATAAGAATAAGAATAAGAATAAGAATAAGAATAAGAATAAGAATAAGAATAAGAATAAGAATAAGAATAAGAATAAGAATAAGAATAAGAATAAGAATAAGAATAAGAATAAGAATAAGAATAAGAATAAGAATAAGAATAAGAATAAGAATAAGAATAAGAATAAGAATAAGAATAAGAATAAGAATAAGAATAAGAATAAGAATAAGAATAAGAATAAGAATAAGAATAAGAATAAGAATAAGAATGATGTCTGCGTCCAGACTGCCCTTTTTATATCCGTTCATCAAGATCCCTTTTCTTCGAGCGCAGAATGCCTCCGATAAACGCAGCTGCTGCCCTCCAGTTCTCTTCGCTTTCGCACATCTTGGCGACTATTGTTTCCGGCGTAATCTGTCCGATCACTCGTGTTAGACTATTTCGTTCCTGCGCGAATTTCGTACAATAAAACATTGTATGTTCTGCGTTGTCGGCCTCAGCATCAGAGTATATACAGCTGGCTTCCGTGCTTTTGCCCATCTTAAGATAGGAGCTGAAGTAACCGTGCCCTGTGAGCACTTGGGTAACGTAGTGTCGTCTATCCACCCAATTTTTAAGGTCGGGGATAAGTCTTCTTGTCCATCTTCCAGTAACTTCGCGTTCCCATCTTTCTTGCCAGGTCTTGAGGGTTTCTCTTTTTAGGTCCAAAATCGATTGCTTAGATGCTTCTCCAGCTTGTCGGGGATCGTAGAGGCTCTTCCGCTCTTTGGTTAAGAGGTCTATCGGGGTCACGCATGCTAGGACTAGTGCTGCTGGACACGACACCGTGCGATATGCGCTTATTATGCGTAAGGCAGAGGTTCTTTGTATAGCCATCAAAGTTTTTAGTCTGCAATTTGTTTTTAGCGAGTCAGCCCACACTTCACATCCATAAAGAAGAATTGAGTTGTTTGTGTTCATTAACAACTTTCGTCTGGATGGTATTGGTCCATCGATGTTTGCCATAAGTCTGCTAAGATACCTTGCTGTCTCTGCAGCCTTGGTTCTAGCATATTCAATTTGTGGTCCAAAGGTCAGTTTTGAGTCCGGCCTAACCCCGAGGGACTTTATTGTCTTCTGTGTCCGAATAGTTGTCTCGGTGAGCCTTAATTCTATCTCTAATGGCATCCGCTTTCTGGTGACTAGCAGTAGCTCAGTTTTTTCGGAAGCCAGCTGTAAGCCACGAGAGTTCATCCATGCGTTTACACGAATCATAACTTAGTTTAGTGTCCGTCGGGCGTACTCAGTATTGCGTGCTGGGATAACTGCGACTAGGTCATCCGCATAACCTATGAGGAATGAGTCGTCAGGCATTTCTGTTCTGAGGATATCGTCATAACTGATGTTCCACAGTTCCGGTCCCAGTATGGAACCTTGAGCTGCTCCCGAGGTGATGTCTATCCTTTTTTCGCCTCCTTTTATCTGATAAATCAGTTTTCGGTCCTTAAGATAGCTGTCTAATAGCCGCATCAGATATTCTGGGATATGGAAGCGTATGTTTAGCGAATCGAGCATGTCCGACCACCTGACACTATTAAACGCGTTTTTGACATCTAGTGTCGCCAAAAGCACTATGGGCCTGGAAGCATGGTTGCCTACCTGGCTTGCCAGTGCTGCATTAACGACTTCCTGTATAGCTCCGATTGTAGACCTTCCTGGTCGGAAACCGTGTTGTCTGCGAGAGAGGCCACCGGATTCTTCGACAGCAGAAGCTAGTCGTGGCTTGATCAGCTTTTCCAGTAGCTTTCCAGTCGTGTTGAGCATGCAGAGCGGTCGATAAGCTGATGGGGTTACCGGGTCTCCTTTTCCTTTGCTTATCAAGACCAGCCTCTGTACCTTCCACGGATCGGGGAATGTTCCATGCTGCAGACACTTGTTATACATATTTAATAGTACATCGGGTCTGCTCTCTGCGATGACTTTAAGAGCTTCGGTCGGTATATTGTCGGGTCTTGGTGCTTTCCTATTCTTCATGCTGCGTATTGCCTTAGTTAGTTCATCCTCGGAGAACAACTCAAAGTGCTGCTCGTGCGGCTGCGGTGCTGTGTAAGCTGGTCTGATCGGATGGGGCGGGAAAAGAGTTTCGACAATGTTATCCATATGTCCTTCATCTATATCTGGCAGAGTACTTCTTGACCTAAGCTTCTTCATAACGAGTTTATACCCCAGACCCCATGGGTCCTTGTTAACGTCATTACAGAGGGATTTCCATTTATCTCGTTTACTTGTGCGAATGGCAATGTTAAGAAGGTTTTTCGCCTTCTTGTACTCCTCCTCCTGTGTAGCAAAATTTCCGCTTCTCCTAGCTCTTGTGAGATGACGCCTACAGCGAAGGCTAGTCTCCCTTAAAGCATTTATCTCATCCGTCCACCAGTATACCTCTGCTCCTCGTCTGTGGGGATTGCCAGACTTTGGCATAGCAGCATCACAAGCCCTTTTTATGGTGGACATAGTGCTGCTAACAACGCTCTCCACGCTAGCTCTCTCGTTGCTTTCAATTTGGATCCGGTCAATTTTAAGTATTAGGAGGGTCTTGTTTAGTCGGTTAACATTCCATCGGTGACAAGTTTGTGATTGATTTCCAGTACTGAAAGATATGTATTCGTGGTCGCTTCCATTGTAAATGTCTAGAACTTTCCAGTCTAGTATTCTGTGCGCATAGTTCTCTGATACTAGCGTTATATCCGGTATTGTGCCCATTTGACCCATTCGCTGAAACGTCGGAGTTCTGCCCACGTTAGCGACTACCAGTCCAACTCTTGCTGACATATTAAGGATATTTCAACCTCTGGTGTTGGTTGTTCGCATGCCCCATTCTTCTGCTCTAGAGTTAAAGTCGCCAGCTACTATAAGGTTTCCCTGCATTTGCTGAGCTATGTCTTCAATGTCATTGATTTTCTGTTGGAAAGCTTCTGTTGTATCGTTAGGGGTTAGATAACAGCTAAATATGGTGAATTCCTCAAGTTGTACATATACGTAACAGCTTCCTCTGCCGTCACCGAGACATCGTATGTCACCCGCAGCTGGGATCCATACAGCTGCAGTGTTATCTTCGTTTTTCAGCCAGATTCCGCGGCGCTTCACTCTATATTGCTCGCAAATTATAATCAGATCCACGTGTTGTTCTAGTACTATTTGGGACAGCAGGTCATCTGCTATACGGCTTCTGTGAAGGGTTTCTTGTAGAATTTTCATATTTGTGCCTTGCGGGTACTAGCTGCGCAGTTACTCGCCCCAGGGAGATGATTGAGATCCGTGCGATTTTCATTTGCACACAGGCAACACTTCGGCGTCTTCGAGCAACTTCTCATCTTGTGCCCCGGCTCTCCACACCTAATACACAGACCTCTCCTGTCTGGTCCCGGGCAATCCCGTTGTATGTGGTCTACTCCAAAGCATCTAAAGCATCGTGTAACTTCGATGCACCGTTGCACTCGGCATCGTGTCCATCCAATCTTGATTCTTGGCTCCTTGAGAATTTTAGCTGCTTCTTCTGTTGGCAGTATAACGAACGCACGTTTTTGCTCCAAATTGTTTACGCCAGTTAGTCTCACTTTGACTTCCTGACTCTGCTCGCCTATTATAGCCTTTATTGCAGTTATGACTTCCTCCTCGTTTGTCAGACTGTCTAGGTCTCGTATCTCTAACTTGCATATCGGCCTGATAACTCCTCCTTTTGATAACTCTAGTAGCAAATCCCCTGACTTGGTTTTCCTGACTGAGCGGATGGCTATATCGGTCTCGTCAGGCTTCAAGTTTTCCCTAAGCTCCTTTAGCACCTCGGCATAACTCGTGCCTTCCGTGGGCTTGACCACTACAGCATCTGGTCGGGATCTGATACGCATTTTGGGGTTTTCTCCTTTCTTCGCTGGGTTAACAGTGACCGTCTCATTCGTTCCCTCTGTTTGCTATTTTTTGGGTTTTCCCTTCTTCCGAGTAACTGTTTTAAAGCCGTCCTTGGCTTCTTTATTCTTCGGTTTTTTAGAAGCCTCTTGCTCGACCGGGCTAGAGGCAGTCCGCTTTTTGCGAGACGAAACTGGTGTGTCAGTTTCCTCTAGCCTTTGGTTGGCTTCAGCTGCCGCTTTCTCTATCTCGACCCTCTCTGTTTCGGCAGTCAACCAGCTTTTCCTGTAATTCCCGACAATATCCAGGAGTTCACTCAGTTCTGACGTTCCGTCTTTAACATCCATACTGATGTTTCGCTGCCTTAACATCGCATACTTCATTTTTCGAAGCACTGATCTGCACTTCTCGATCGTTTCCTCTTCTAAGGCTCTCATCTTATAGATAAGCTCTAGTCTTGGGGAGCCTGCCGTAGGTCTAACATCTTGGGATGGGGCAGGGGTTTGCTGATCCTCGTTCTGTATTGCCGTAGTTGGGTTTGGTTCCTCGGGATTAACCACTTTTGCTGTATTTCCTTCTTTTGTAACGCCTTGATCTGGCGACCTCGCAATTTTTTTACTCTTCTGGAACACTTCTCGCTCTTCTTCTTGGGTTTTATTATGGGTCCAAACTTTAAGTCGCTATCTCCTCACATATGTACAGTCTTCCCTGAAGCCCCCATGGGTCCCTATGCAAGCAGTGAGGTTCATGCGAGGGTTGACGTAGGTCCTTATGGGTACCTGCGTTCAGAGCCAGGGCGGATGTTAAGCAGGAGTTCTCTCAACTGCACCTGTACCATCGGTTCCGCGATGATGTGGTTCGAACGTATTTAAAGACTCGCCAAGTTTTAAGAGGACGGGGATAACTTCAGCATTAGCCCAGCAGCCATTTAGCCAGGGTTTCAATCTGGGTACTGAGGTGTTGGAATGCCGTTGTCATCAGCGGGAGACCTTCTTTAGTGTCTGCCGATCTGAAAAAAGACAATTGTGACAATAGCCGCCCAATCTGGGACAGACGCTAACCCAAACGCCGCCCTCCTGAAATTGGCCTACTTTCCAGTGCTTTCAGGGGCAAATGGATGCATGGTTTGATTCGATGTTAAAGTTTTTTAAAAGGTACACTCTTTATCTTTTAAACCCCATACTTAGAATAATTTTAGGATTTTTTTAAAAGCAGAAATAAATTCCAGAAAACATAGTCAAAAAACTAAAAACCTTTCAGCTGCGGTAAAAATAGTAGTAGTGTTGCCGCCCTGTGTTTTTAAAAGTTTCTGTCTTTTCACTTTTCTTATCCAATTAGTCTATTATTACAATTATAATCAATACAATATTACCAGGAGAAGATAAATTACAACAACAAAGCTTTAAAAACACAGACTATGTTTTCTAAAATTTGTTTCTCCCTTAATAAAAATCTTAAAATTATTCTAAGTATGGGGTTTAAAGGATAAAGAGTGTATCTTTTAAAAAACTTTAACATCGAATTAAACAATGCATCCATTTGCCTCTGAAAGCACTGGAAAGTAGGCAAATTTCAGCATTTTTCGAACTTTGAGGTCCTTTTGCTAAGAATCCTTGGGTCGGGGAACTTTTTGGAAAACGCAGTTTAACTTGGGAATTCGTAACGAATCCAAAAATATAGCATTCATCGAGGTAAATTTAAAAAGCACTAAAAATGCTGCACAGTGTAATAAATCAAATATTAATTTGTTAGTTTTGATTATTACGTGTAAATTACTTGAAAATAAAAAAAACCAATAATGATAAGAAACGAAAATTCCAATAATAGCAAAAGAGAACAAAAATTAAAATTTGAACCTAAAAAAACACGAAAGACGAACACAAAGACACACCACAGCTATAATGCAAAGCAGCAGACTTGGGGGATCACAGTTAAAACTTAATTTAAGCTTAAGTAAAGCTACTAACAAGAGAGAACGATATAGTCGGGTGGGTGTCCCGACTATATAATACCCGTCACTCAGCTAAAGGGAGTGCGAGGGAGATGGATATATAAATTCTACAATTCGATAGGTATTAATATACTCAACAAAATTTCATTTGTACTTCTCGGAAATCTTTAAAAGTATGGGCGGCAGACACATTTTAAAATCGTTAATGGGCGATTGTGGGCGTTAAAGGGGGCGTGGCGCTCGGTTGAAATAAACTTGCGCTGGAAGGCCCAAGAGTATGTGTGGGTATCCCAACTTTCTAGCTTTTGTAGTTTCCGAGATCTCAGCGTTCATACGGACAGATGGACAGACGGACATAGTGACCCTGATCAAGAATATATACAGTGGCGGACAAAAGTCTACATACGACAACCTTTATGTGAGTTTTCCCACTCCTTTAGCTTTTACAGAAAAAGTAATGATGACATGTTGTTTTAAATGTTATTATTACTTAAAAACCAAAATTTCATTCTTATACAACAAAAACTTAAAGAGTTATAAACAAAAAACATAAAAATGGCACTGACAAAAGTCTACATACGATTTTTTACATGGAACTTTCGAAATTTTTGTTTCAAAATTTCCCAATCCTAGTTCTAGGTGAAAATAATTGACAAGGAGTATAATTCAGCAGCCAATCCTTCACGATATGCGGCGTATGCCTAGGATCGTTATCCTGTTGGAAGGTCCAGCTCGTTTCGAGTCATAATTTGTACCCAGATGTTTTTAAAATGTGTTCTAATATGGTCTTATACTGAGAAGGAACCATAATGCCCTCGACGAAGACCAAATTTCCTACTCCCGAGGCTTCAACTGATCCCCACATAATGACACTCCCACCGAAGTGCTTTTTGGTCCAAATTAGTACTGTGGCGGGATTATGGTGGGAAAGTCATGGTGTGGGGATCAGTTGACCTTTAACTTCAAAAAGTTTAAAAGTTGGCGATGCGCGCAATTTTGCTTTGCAACTAAGCACGTGCTCGACTTAAGGTCTATATTTAGAAAGTACCGATAGTTTTCCTGAAAAATCTGGTATGCCACGAAGCTTGAGCATTTTAGCGACAATTTGCATACCCTTTGCCAATTTTCGGTTCAGTCGATTTTTTGAATTGTGCATAAGTACTCTGTAGAGCAGCGGAATGCACACACGCATCAAAGAGCTAACATGTACAAATTACTTACAAATATAGAACAAAAAATGTCTGCATTGTGTGCCGTCCGCTGGTCTAGACAGAGACTGAAAAAATCAAAATTAAGGCAGATGTCAAGTCAAAATGTTGAGATATTTTAATGTAGAATATATTATGCAAATGTATATGTTTTTAGATCCCGAATTTAATTCCAATACATAACCTTATTTCTGTTTTCAAAAACATTTTATTTTTTAAGTTATTCAGTAAATTATTGAATGAAGATTTTATTTTTTACTTTTACACTTTCTTCTTATTTAAGGTATGTATTGCTATTTTTATGATATACTCCGCTGCCCATACTAGTTTTGAGATACATTTCATAATCAGAGGAGCAATAAAAACCAATAACAATCATACTGCCATCTCCAGTCAACTCTATATAAAAGTTTGTGAAATAGGCGAAAACACTTCGTCAATATACATCCTCTTCCATCGAAAAGTCCGAGGTTTCACCAGCATAAAGAGAACTGAAATAAATTAGCTCATAACAGTTTATAGGCAAAGAAAAATTATACATACTTTACTGCACGACTAGTAAAAAATACAATCCGTTTTAATTTCTTATTGTAAAAGAAATAATTAAACGACCACAAACAGCCGGGTTCCCCATAAGGATCACAACTTAGGTCTGGATTATAACTGTATATGTCACATTCCGATAAGATTACTTCGTCATCAACAGCAGACCATAATGGCTGTCGTATAATTTGATATTGATCTCCTGCTAATGCCGATAAATTTGAATGAATGGAGTTCAAAACCCACTGTAATGATGGCTCTTTGCTAAATTCATGGGACTTTGAAAAATTTTTGTATTAAAAAAAAATTTACTTCATAATAAATTTTTACCTTTGCGTCAGAAAAATCGTAGTCGGGCTCAAATGATGCATTTAAAGTTGCGATTAAGTAAAACAATGTCTTTCTGGATATTGTATCACAAAGAGTAATCCCTTCATCACCGGACTGACTGTTGTTTCGGCGAAAGTTTGGCGAAAAATCAGACAATGTTTGAGGAGGTGATAGCGCCTGAAGGTCATGCCCATGTGTATCTGCTGTAAACCGTTTATATAAAACTTTTTCAGCTGCGACCATTTTGCTAAAACAAATACTAGTTTAAAAAAAGTTTGATATACATTGTTAATATAAAGAACATACCATGAATAACTTTCTATGCGACCAAAAATTGTAATTCCACTTGTTTGTATAGATAATGCGTTGTTGATTGCCTCAAAACGTGAACTCTCCAGTAACTTCATGGTTTGTGAAGTTAATTTCAAAAACAGAAATTCGTTCAGGGGGAACGAAGTTTAAAATTTCGAACGAATTTATATTTAAGTAGACTTGTGTCTTATTATATTCTGCTGCTTTTTTATATTTATTGATTGAAATGATTGCATTTCAAACATATAAACAAATAATTGATGCAGTTTAACTTTTCTTAGCATGATTCTAGGTATTCCAATGATAAATTTTCCTCCAATTTATTATAAAAGAATTTTTGAATTAACAGTCCTCTGATAAACTTGCTTGCGAGTCCTTGTATCTTTGTGCATGAAATGGGTGAACATTTTATAATTATGTCAAATATTTAGTTAAAGTGCAAAAATACATGTTGTGACTAGGTCGAAATCATGATGTTTGAGTTAATTAAGCACAAATGTTCTTTTAGTATTAATTGTATGTATGAACATATGTATTTCATTCTATTTTCAATACACCGAGCGTAAGAAATGTACATATGTACATAAGTCAGATCGCTTTGCTGGTCACTAGTAAATTAGAGATATGTACAATGTACATGTACATATGTACATATAAACAATACTTTGAATTAGATGAACATATATTGTTCATCTAAAATCAATATAATACAAAATTCACATTAAATAATATTATTCTAAACCAAAACTAAACAATTTCCCTTGGTTATTCTATTATTTTCTGTTGTTTCGCTAATATGAGTCGTTCAAGATAAAAATATGAACTTTATGTATGTAACAAGGCATTTTAAACAACTTTTTTAAATCAAAAAGGATACGTTTGGTATGAGACCCAATATTCTACATTTACATTTACATGATACCAAACTAAAAGACTAATTTTCTAAAACTATTAATTGGCACAAATACTCGTTTTTACGCACCAATTGCAATATTAAAGATACTTGAAATATTTAAACCTTTGGAATGAAACGTAATATTCACAAATAGAAATTGAAATTATATTCCAACACAGTCACATCAATTTCGTTCCATTTGCGAGAAGAACCATGTTAGGGATGTCAAAACTATATTACAATATCAATATATCGATATTTTTTGCAAAAAAAAAATATATTTATATTGTGATATTTATTTAGCCAAATATCACAATATCGATATTTTATATTTCGATATTATTTGATATTTGCATATCTTTCTCTCATCTGTGCACAAAAAAATGAAGCGTGTTAAACTTTATTTCGGTGAAATTAATAAAAACAAACTAAGTGCAAACTTTGTTTGAAAACTATTAAAACATGTGGGAATACATTAAAAATGTTATCTCACCTGAAAAACAAACACTTTAATTTGTGTGAAACTATTAAAATAAGAAATTTAATAAAACGTATTACAGGGGTGGTCAAAAGTATTTTCACAAATTTAAATGTTAACTTTACTCATATTTTGAACTTATAATATAAACTTTTGGCACCTATAGAAAGAGCACTTTAATTCCGTTTAAATGACACAAAAATTAACTCAAGACCCCTTTGAAAAGTGAGCAAATTTTGTGAAAGTCTAATTTTCAACTTTTTTCCTGGGGCTTAAAACAAAAAAGTTTTGATGTAAAGTTGTTCCCCAATCAAAACTAATAATAACTGCAAAAAAAAAAATCAAAATATTTTCACTTGTATTTTTTATGATTTTTAGAATGGCTAAATAGCGGCTGAAATAGCTATAGCTTAATAGCGGCTAAAATAGCTATTTTCAAATAATCATAAAAATACAGTTATGCAGTTATTATTAGTTTTGATTAGGGAACAACTTTGCATCAAAACTTTTTTGTTTTAAGCCCCTGAAAAAAAGTTAAAAGTTTGACTTTCAAAAAAAATTGTCTAATTTGCTCTCTTTTTAAAGGGTGCTTAATGGGTTAAGCAAATTTTTGTGTCATTTAAACGGAATTGAAGTGTTCTTTCCATACGTGCCAAGATGTTTATATTATAAGTTTAAAATATGAGTAGGGGAGAGTGGGGGGAATTTCGTCAGCATTTTTTCAAAGCTATTTTTTGTCCATCTTGAGACACGTTATCATATTTCTATTTTTATTGTTGAATGCGGTTAGCACCAAGCTTTAAAATGTGACATCCCCCTATTTTTTTAATTACCTTGGTGATTTATAAAAAAATAAAATGTAAAACCAATATACTGGGGCAATCTCGCCACACAGGGGGGTAAAATCACCACACTACCGGGGCAATTTCGTCACCTGAAAAATGTAGGGAGTTTAACGCCTGTAAATATACTACACTGATCAAGCGTACCATTTTTGTTGACGTCCTATATTTGTTGCTGCTGCTGGTAGTCTGTTCGTTAGCCAGCTCGTCAAATATAAAAATATGTATTTAAAATAGGTGCGAATTTACCCTTAGCGTAGGGTGGCGAAATTTCCCCAGACAGTACTTTTTTAGAAATAATTATTTTTCTTCCGAAATTAGGCGCGAAGTTAAAAATCACTGACGCAGAAATGCACATTATAGCACTGTGTATTATATAAAAAATTGTGTATCTTATTCCTTTTGAATTGTGGCATACAGAAAAAATTTCGTCGAGAACTAAATGTAGCTTTTGAACTGTTAAAACACATTTAATATTATAGCTTAATTATCTTGGCCTTCTGTGCAAAACAAATGCATTGGTTGTGTCTGGCCGTCTTGAAGGACTAAAACAAAAAAATTATATATTTTTACGACTTATGGATTCCGAGATATTGCAGGTGACGAAATTGCCCCTGTGACGAAATTCCCCCACTCTCCCCTACAGCTAACATTCAAATTTTTGAAAATACTTTTGACTTTTGACTAGGGTTGTATATTGCTTATACTTTTCTAGTGCTTTTACATTAATTTTAGGGCAAAAGTCTTTGTTGTTAGCTTATTTACGCGGCTAAAATTTTGAAATGCAACTGAAATTTTGAACGATGTTTTTTTGGCGATATATTATATATCATATTGATATTTTTCTTAAAGAAAATATATCAGCGATACGATATTTTTAAAATATTTGACATCCCTAAACCATATTTTGTTGTTGTCATAATTAGCTAATACCGTCTTCCCACAGAGCAAAATATTCCTTTGGACATTTTATTCCAAAAACATCAGTTAAAGCCTAGTACTCAGATCGGCTAAGAGTTTTACTAGTCGAAAAATATTAATCTTTTAGTGTGGCCGAAGTTTTCCGAGTTTATCCGCAATGCATGTAGCAAGGTATCACTCTCAATCAGCTGGTGTTGTTGACAAACAGCAAAAAATAATTATTACAAAATGTTGAGACGACCTGGGTCGCAAGCTTTAAATTCGCTGTTGGAATGACGATATGTATTGCAGCAACTCCTACAGGCAGTTTTCTATTGGTTTTTGTGGTTTTCATTCCATTTATAAATTTTTATTGGCACACCGCTTCTGCACAAACACAGCCAAAGATCAAATTTTTTATTCTTTGTGCCGCGGCTAAAGGCGTTCATCGGAATTTATCGGCTAAATCTAGTATTTTTTTGGTATTTCCTTACTATTTCCTTATCTCAACGGCGTACCGCGGTGTGAAAAAGCCCCAGATTAAGGAATTAGCTACCTATTTTCCTCTCGCTTACTCCTATGGCTAGCTAGCAGTTTTAGTCGTACTGAGTACTATGCTTTAAGATTTATTCTCTATATAAAATTTTTATTTAATTTTTTTTTTAAATAAAGCAAAGTTTGATCGAAGAGCAACAGGATACTGCGGGAAAAAGTCCAACCTTCCCGAAATATCAGTGCAGAGGCACTGAATCCCCCAGGGGTAATATAGGGCAGGAGCCAGCCTAGGAGTTGTGTCAAACAATAGCGGAGGCACGCCGGCAAACAAAGGCCTGGCGCCGCCGCCCACTGCCGACGGCTTTCATACGCCGTTGTCCAGTCTACCTGACTGGGCCAACATGGGAGCTGACCCGTTGAAAAAAGCAATGCGATGGCGAGATCGCCAGAAAAAAGGGTCTCTGGGAAAAGGCTACAGGCTTCGCGCAAATTATGCTCCACCAGTCATGTGTTGGTGGAGCTCACAAAAAAACGAGGCGCAAATAAGACGTGTCGGGTCACCTAAACCTGAGGAGCTCCTGGGGAAAAGAAGGGACAGGCCAAATATGTAATTACGCGCTGCAATCTCCCCCCGCCGAAAACCAAGGCTCGCGACCCTTTTTATATACAACACCGAGGACAACTACGGTTTTCGGGTCTAAGTCCGGACAAATTTACAAGTAACCACGAGAAGTATTTCGATTAAGATTGACAATGATGTACATTCAATTAATCATCACAATTTTCAGCCACTTTAAGGCTAGACAAAGGGCGATTTTCTACCCCGGCCGAGGGCTATTCCGCCGGAGGCCAGCGGCCGTTAAAGCTTGGAAAGCCCCGAGGGACGGTAATGGCTTGTGAAATGGCGTGCCTCTTCACCGCCGCGCAAATCGACGCCGGATGATCCCGAAGTGAGTAGGGCTATGGTTGACTGGAATTGGCGGCGTCTGGTAAAGCGATGGTAATCTGGTCCGAATCCACTGGCCCAAGTTCGTCCAGGTAGGTCAAATGGAAATCCGGGACCTAACCACGTCAGTCTGTAATGTAAGGCAAAGGGTGTATCCATATAGAAAAGTTTCCAAAAAGAACCTCCAAAATAAATCTTCCGGGGCCCTTTTTGTTGGGACCCCGGTTGCCCTACAGACAATTATTTATTAATAAATTAAACTGTCAAATCTAACACGCTAACACTCACTTTATATCAATTTTTGACACAAACACTTATCTTAAAACCAATCGCTGCGTACAGCTTCTATGACAAAATGGCTGGGACTATCCCAATATCTGCCTATCATTATTCTCATCCCGCCATATTCCCTTGCCTCTCCCAGAATTGGGTCATTGGACATATTCAAGGCCATGGACGATAATCCCTGAGCGAACCGGGACTAAGACAAATGGTTATATCGTCCGCCAGATTCCCCACAGGGGGGCGCCACCGAAACCATCGCCCTATCGTCCTGACATATCAATAGAATCTATCCCACAATCGACTCCAACAACAACATTGCTCATACAAAGACAGAGCTTGACAAATTTTTTAGTGTTCTGATCGGAGCCTGACAGGGTACAGAAAAATGATTGATCATTTATTTACGAGCTCTGGATTGAATTGAGCTTCCAGGTGATTCCAGTCTATCGTCGGAATCTTCTTTAACCTTGTTGTTTTCCTTTTCAGATTGTTGTACAGTTATCTTCTTGTCCATCTGCACCAGTACAGAAAAACAGAAACTCTGGCCGCTAAGCCGAAGAATCGGCGGAGTTTATTCTTTTCGATACCGTTCTTTGGTGTTTTCTTTTGACCTTCTCCTCGTTCTTGTTGTTGTTATCTGCCTTGGACTCAGACTTGCACAGTTATTCACACGCTTAGTGAAATCCCATCCTAGTCGCCAATTTTATGTATGCGCAAGCATAGGGAGTACCCCTTGAGACCCGCACGGGAGCCGACATCCCTGCAGTCTTCAGGGCCACGCTGTTCTGCCCAAGAAGCGCGGACAGGACCAATGAGGAGATTTTGGTCTTCATTGGTTTCCAAACCCGCATCGGAACGGAAGTTTCCAGGCGAAACGACGGAGCTGGTGCACTCCTCGTTGTAGGGATGGACCAGACCGGAACGGATGAGATAGTGGAGTGTGACCACCAACTCAACTTCCGGTATGGCCATGGCACCGTGAGCGGTCAAAAAAAGGCTAAGAAAGCTCCGGAAGAGGCGTACAACGAAGACTCCTGCGAGGTTGTCGAGAATACCTTCGAACCACTGAAGGTGGAGCCAACGTCGCAGAGGGGGGAGCTGGACAGTCAATCTGCCGCGAGCAGATGTTGCCGTTATAGACGGTTGTGGAGAGAATGGCTCTTTCTTTTCACCAGACATCATGGAGCACCAAACCCCCGACTAATGGCTGCAGAACCCGGCTAGCACAGGTAAACATCCACCAAATTTTACAGGCTGTCAGAAAAAGATCTGTTACCTTAGGACACTAAGGAAAACATTATAGAGACACTCTCAAAGTGTTTTTTGTTTGTGTCTGGTTCGCACACTGAGCATTTCCGTTTGTTCTATTTAGGAACCTGTTTTCCTGAGACACTTTGCCTTTCAGAATCTGGCGTAAGTGTCTTTCCATATTAAATGTGATTTGCCAGCATAGGGGTGTCACAGAAAACTCTTCGGGCGGAATTCGGTTGAAATGTGCGTGAGCATCAAAATAAGTTCCATACGAATTTTGCCCAAAGAGAATTACGCGCACCTCAAATAACATGAGGAGGAACCTTCGTGAGAATGCGAGTTTGGTTCAGGAGAACTTACTCTCTTCAGACGAATAGAAAGAAACCTACCGCGAATTCTTCACAAGAGGAGGGCTCTTCGTGAGAATGCGTGTTTGGTGTGAGGAGAACTTACTCTCTTCAGACGAATAGGAAAAAACCTACCGCGAATTCTTCAGGAGAACACTAGCCTTTACCACATTTTTGTCGTTTAACAATAAATTGTAATATTCCAAAATGTTACCAAAAAACAAAATTTAAGTAACCGCGTATGTATATATAGTAGACTTGTAAACAGCTCCTAGCTAGAGTTTGCTTGTTTGTTTGTAACTTTCGAATCATAGCTCATGGGATTATCAAGTATGCAAGTAACAGCTCCAAACAACAACAACAAACTTGTGTTCCCACATTAACGAAGGGGGATTTCAACTCGGGAAAACTTTCGTAAAATTGCGTCCTCATACTTTTATTGTAGATTAATACAATAAGGGCCGTTTTCTCGTCCGTACTTTAGTTTGCCTGCCGGGACAACGGAGCGATAAACAAAAAATGGTTTACTCGTCCTTATGTTAGCGCTGGTAGGGACAAATTTTGTCTTGGTACTTCATCCAACGTGCAAAATTTGTGCGGTTGGATTGTGCGCAAGTGTTGCCAGACATTTGAGCGTTGTCAATCTGGTTCCACTCTTCATTTGAAAACAGGTGATTCTATTTACAGTTAAATACAAATCAAAATTGTTAATGTCATCCAATTGATTTTAAAATGAATTCCCGAGCGATTTATCTTCAAACTCTGTGGGATATCGTCGAATTGTCTGAAGTGCGAACCTATCGGCACAGATATCACGACCAAAGAAATTACTTCGAACATTACAGTGATGAAGAATTTGTTAAAAGGGTTCTCTTAAGAAAAAGCGGTGAAATTTGTTTTACAAAAAAATGTTTTGCGACTTAAATTTAAAGTAAAGCAGTAAGTGCATTCATTTGATCTAACTAATTTCATATAATCACAAGCCAATATTATCGGGAAACGATAATACATGGGTTAAGCTTCTAATAGCTCTTAGATTCTACGCAAGCGGCAGTTTTCTTATAACTGTAGGCAATTTTTGTGGTGTTAGCGTGGCCACTGCCAGTCGAGTTGTTAAGGGCGTTAATTTTGCTATAGCGTCTTTTTCAAAACAATTTATAAAGTACCGGCGTATTAAAGATCTTCAAGAAATTGTTGTTGATTTTTATAAAATAGCCAAGTTTCCGAAAGTCCAAGATAGGAGCCATAGATTGCACGCATGGAAGAATTCAATCTCCCGGAGGCGATTCCGAAGACACCAGTTCTACAAGAATTGTGTCCTGTTCATCGGTATAATTCTTACCGCGAAACTTTCTTTCTGCCGACATTGTTTTTTATTAGTTTGAAATTTTGTTTATATCATTAGCTGTTAGTATGACTGTTTTATGGTATTTTTCGATAGTTTTTCGATTAATTTTTGACAATTAGTTAACTCTTCTATTGTGGGGCTGCCACCCAGTCTCAAATTAGTGCGCCTTTTATTTGGAGTTTTAAATGACGGACGAGAAAACGAAAACTGATTTGCCACCGGGATACATTTATCCTTCTATTAGCTAAATTTTACTTTGCAGGACGGACGAGAAAACGGCCCTAAATAGATTAAGAAAATAGTTTAAAAACATATCTGATCGTTTATAACATATCCTACAACGAGTATGCATACATATTGCTGACTGGGGGGAGCCTAACCTCCCGTACCCCACACTCCGCTCTTACTACGCCTCTGTCTAGCTAATATTAATATGCTAAATTTGTAAACAAAACCGAATTTGTGCTGTTTTTGGTAATTTATAGCAACTTTGGAACTTTATAGGAGTACAAAGTACACTTTTAATTAATGTTAGTTATATTTACGAAGTGCAGAACATATTCTGACACTTTGGTGCAAACATTGATGTTTTCGTATGCACCACAGCTTACATTTTGGCCCACACATAGAAACCTGCTTGCGAACGCTTTTCCGCTCATAACAAACTACAAATAATTTAAAAAAACCCAAAAAACAGTAAGCTGAAACATTATTTAATATTTTCCCGCCATCTCTGGTGAGGTTAAACAGATGTTTGCTCGAGTCACTAATTTGGAACGCGACGTGGTCGATCTTTGAACTCAGGGAGATCGGGACCAGGGGACCAAAAAACAGTAAGCTGAAACATTATTTAATATTTTCCCGCCATCGATTTGATTTGTTCTTGCAGTCATCGTTCCAATTTTCACAGTCAAGAGGAAGATTTCAGAGTTGCACCGATAAAACATCGCCTAACTATCGCATAAAAGAGCGTCAAAGTCCGTTAAAATTGGATGGCGGACTAACTGGGAAATTTTCGGAGCGGCAAAGACTTACGAGCCATCCGTTCAACGGATTGTAGATGGTGGATGGAGCTCTGTGGGAAGACCTTATTAAGAACCTTGTAATTCCTGTTACAAGAAACTATTGAACCCAACAATGCCTTCTCATTCTCACGATATCGCGGTCCGTTGAGGATAACTTTTCTAATACTTTTCCCACGCCCAACCTTCAACAATACATATGTTGCATTTTCAATAGCTTAAGAATTCGCGAAAAGCTAAAGTATAGTATGGCTCAATGTAACGAATATGCGAGAGAATACCAAATTATTTTAAGGAAGATAATGGTATTTATGTGTACATACAGAACAAGAATTTTATTTTTCAGCTCTGATCACATTTTTTAGCTCTGTTCTTACATAACATTTTTCAGCCCTGTTTCTTCATAGCATGTTTTAAGTATGTTTGGATACTTGATCTACTAAACATGATCTATACTTGCTTTTTCGATCAAACAAACAGCTAACGTAAACATTTTTGAGCTGAGCTACCTGATCCGATAATTTCTGAGAGCTGATTTACTCGAACTGTTTTCCTACTCGTGCAGGGCTCTACTATGTATTGTATATGTTGAGAATACCAAAAGTCACACTTGTACACATACACATTGCGTGTGTGTGGGAAGGGGATGAACAATGAAGATCTTCCCAGCGGGAAAGTGAGAAGTTGGTTTTTGTGTTCTTGAAATCCTGTTCCTTTTTGCAGGCGGCGGTGTAGGGATAGATAATTTCTGAGCGTTAAATGGGGGTGGGTTTCTGAGTAGCATCAATATCAGGCCACTTATGCGCTGTGTGATTTCTGTGGCACTACGATTATAATATTTTTTAACAACAACTTATAATATTCAAAAATATTCAAAAAATATGAATAATTGTTAAGCAAATAAATTAAACTATAGCAACAAGTCGTGTTTTTCTACCGCTCCGCAAATATCGCAAATTTCTTGGATATATCCGCAATATCGTCGAACAAAATACTAATCAAAACAAATATAAAGCAACTACAAACTAAAATTGGCAGTTTACGTTTTGGTAAAACACATTAAAAACACTAAAAGCAAAAGTTAAAATTTACTAGCAATCACACACAACTAAACGAACATAGAAGCCTGCTAAAGAAAAACTTAAAAACAAAAGAATAACAAGAAACACTCAAACAGCTGTAAGGCAGAACACAAAGCAGAAAGCACAATTCGGCCTATCCACCACACAGAAAAAAACCAGAAGAAATACACTGATACAAAATGTCGTCGACTTCCACTGCACCGCCGACGAAGCGCAACAGGAACAACGCTGGAACAGCTAGCGACCGAGTTTCTGACGTCCACTCACCCCAACTGTTGGAGCTGCTTAAGATCCGCTTCCAAGAGCAGACCGACCAAATCGCGAACCATGTCCGGGATGCAGAGCAGCGCATTCTCAGCAGCCTCATGGATCGCCTGGAGCTGATCTCTGGTGAGGTTAAACAGATGTTTGCTCGAGTCACTAATTTGGAACGCGACGTGGTCGATCTTTGAACTCAGGGAGATCGGCTGAGTGAGCGGGTTGAGCGGTTGGACCGGGAGGTAGCGGGCTGGCGAGAGCTGGGTGAGCGAGTGGGAGGTCTAGAGGCAAAGCAGGCAGCACAAAACATGGCAAACAGTGCGTGTGAACTGCGAATCAACGGTGTTCCCTTTGAGGAGGGAGAAAATGTACGAGCTCTCTACAACCAGTTATGCTATAAGGGTACGAGAAATTTTTCGAGCCCGAAAAACACAACAAACGCATGTCGATCCCGTGATCATTATGAAATTTGAAAACGTTCATGAAAAAATAACCCTTCTACGCAAAATTGGGTTATACCGTCGCGAGCATAAAAAACAACTAAGCTTGCATTTATAGGGTTTCAACTCTGCTGCTGTAAATTATGTTAATGAGCAACTTTTAAGAGAGAACTACCGAATTTTCAAAGAAGCCATGCGGATGAAAAAACAAAAACTTCTCTCAGCAGTGTTTACTCGGCGCGGCCTTGTACACGTCCGCTGCAATGAAAGAGAGGGCGTTCACTGCATCGAGCGCATCGAGGAGCTTTTGTTTCTTACACCCCAAAAAAAGTCTTGGTAATAATCTAGAAGAGGGGCCTGTGCCCCAAAAATCGCGAAAAAATTACCCTCGATAAGCCGCGATTTCTTAGGAATTTACGTGCAGAAGATTATCGGCGGAAATGCATGGTTCTCTTGTAATTGCATTTAAAAGTTGCGTGTTTTGCTATAAAAGCAAAGTAGCATTTTCTAGGATTTTTAGGTGTTATTTTCAGCTTAAACATGTAAGAATTGTACGCATTGGAAATATAAATAGGGTTTTTCTAAATTCGCATAAAAAATTATATATCTTGGAAATGATGAAAGGGAACAAAAATGTTCCTTCGGGTAAATTAAGTTGCTTATGAGATGGACAATCTTGGATAGTTAAGTTTCTTTTATAGGATGAAGAAGACATTCAAAAGCGCGATAAAAAATTTCGGTAATACTATATATTAGCGGACTCACCACCGAAATTCACAAAAAAAATATCCCCCTTGTTTTTTATAGCAAACCCGGGAACTTTGAAATTCAATTACAAGAAAATGACACACAAAGTACTATACATATGTATAATACATGAAAAAATTTGATACGCACAGTATACTATTCATTGTGTATTATACATGTGTGATATAAAATGTAAAGTATTCTATTTAAATAAAAGACACGAGAAAAATACATGTATTTTATTCTGACATGTACAATAGGTCGTGTACTTTAATTCTGACATGTACGAAATAATTTCGATTTCGTACATCCCTGTTATGTGAACACTTAACATACTTGTTAAAAACTTGTAAAACCATAATGTAAAAACCGAGAATTCTTTAGGAGATGATGGTTATTTACATATTTGCATGACGAGCAATGCTCGTATAACACCATCAATAGAGGCTTAATTATACAAGATTAACAACCACGAATTCTTAAGGAGATAATGGTCACTTGTATATTTACTCGTACATCGCTATCACTTAGAGGCTTTATTATACAAGATAAAAAACCGCGAATTCCTGAGGAGATAATGGTCATTTGTATATTTACTCGTACAGCGCTATCACTTAGAGGATTTAACATGCAAGGTAAAAAACCGCGAATTCTTGAGGAGATGAAAGTCATTTATATATTTACTTGAATAACAGTATTCCTAATGGCGCTTTATCATAAAAGATGAAAAACCGCCAATTCTTCAGAAGGTGATGGCCATTGTATGTATTCACTCGTATAACTGCATCACCAATTGCGCTTTATCATATTATTTTTAAGGAGATATGGTCATTTATATAACAGCATCACGGGAAATTGTTAATGACAGAGAATAGTCAATTATAAACTAAACAGTAATGTACGAAATCAAAATTATTTCGTACACTTCACAAATAAAGTACACGACTTATTATACATGTCAAAATAAAATACATATCTTTTCCTCGTGTCTTTTATTTAAATAGAATACTTCACATTTTATATCACACATGTATAATACACAAGGAATAGTATACTGTGCGTTAGACATTTTCATGTACTATACATATGTATTGTTTTCCGAGCCCTGAATAAAAATAATGATTATTTTCGGTCCCTGCTTGAAATCCCCCTTCGTTTATGTTAAGTTGAGCAACTGCTCTTCAAGCCAGCTGTTATTGTGGATGGAAACTCTGTGGGAACACGAATTGCACAATTGTCAAAAATCCCAACCGTTTCACACTGATGGACTCTATGGGAAGAGGCTATTACAGTTTAGGGAATCAGTTTTGTGAATACCCAGGCAGTTCCATAATATTCGTTTCATTCAATACGCTGCGATGTGTTCCAGGAATACCCCGAATGCAATTTTTTCTTATACTTAAATCTTTGGGGATGGAGCTTGACGACGATTGTGACCATACATTATGTTTGATCAAGGACGACGTCCTATTTCAGTCATGTGGCCTGATTGTTTTTGCATCACATACCAATAAGTCGGTGTTCATCACATGGAACAAATATTATTTGTTAAACATCCGGTTCAAAATCCCTAAAGATAGTCTCAGGGTAAAAATGACTGTGGTGCGAATTCCACTACCCATAATGGGAGGAAGCTATATCAGGAGTGTGCATACTCTAAAGTACAATACGATTCTGCTTATGTCGGATGGAGGAGTCTACTGCTTCGGCTCATTCAAAACATTAAAGTTAATAAAATGTCTCAGAGGAGTCCGCTGTTTAGCTGTCCTGCAGGAAGGATTCAGCGTGATAAGAGAGGATCAAGAACGCCTGCTGCTACAGATGTATCTGGATCTTCCTGGCCTCGAAAATGGGCAGTGCACGCTTCAATACTCATTCGACATTACTTTTGAGGAGAAAAACATATTTCCGTGCGAATGGCAGCATGATGATTACACCCTGACTACTTTAAAGGTATCTGAAGCAGAACAACGGTTCATACAGACCCTGCTTGGCTTAAAATCTGTGAATCTGAACTACGTTCACATCTTCAGCATATCAGGACATGTGTTTGCTTTGACTTCTAGACCAGAGAGTATTTATCCAGAATATCACATCGAGCTTTTATGCGTGTACGCAGCACATGTAAGATTTATTCGACTCCTTCCAATTGAGAACCTTTGTTTGGTTTTTCTCAGCACTGGCAGTGTAGACATGTGGTACGTATCTAATCTGATTGCAATAAAACAACGACAGATTCATCACACGGGCTCTGAATGGCTGGATTACGATGCTACAAGTGACAATGGCGACTTCTATTACACGGACGGCCAGCAGTTGGTGCGACTAAGATTCAAGTACAACATCCAGCTTGACGAATGCTCTGTCCACACCTTTATCCAACCAGTGCCCGGCATTCAGGCCTGCGCGTGGGTTGACCACAAAAATGAATTGGTTTGCCTGAGCGACAACAACCTTTTTTATGGCATCAGTTTTGACTTGCCCAAAGAAAAATCAGCTGGTCGGCTGTTACAGATATTGGCAGCAGACTCTAAGCCGGGAGCCATTGAGCAAATGCGTCGCAGTGTCAAAGCCTTGCGGATATATAAATTGCAGCCAGATTATCTCCAGGAAAAGTTACAGAATGAGTATGAAGCACAAAAGCTCATTTCGGTGGGTAAAGGCATATACCTACTCAGTGCAGCATTTAAATCGACTCTAGAATTTCACCGCCACTTACCTAGTGACGCTGTGCTCCTTCAGCCAGCGCAGGATCTAGATCTTTGCACAGATTGCATATATGCTGTGTTTAACAACACTTTTATCGAAGGCCAGCCCCTATTGCACAGTACACATTGGAAAGTACTGATATTATATGACAATCATGCTCACGTCTACATGTTGCCCTCAGAATTATTTGTTAAGAAAAAAAATCGCACGGCGGTGGCATTAAAACAAATGAGAAACGTACCTTTGCCCCATTTTAAAATAAAGCTTGTGTGTTTAATTGAACTTCATAGACAAATGTGCGCTGTACTTTTTCCCATATCAGTAGAAAGAAGTAGATCTACTTATCGTGCTCTATTTAGTGGAAGTCTATCGTCTGAAAAGTTTCTAAAATACAATCAAATACAGTTATATAAAGTACGATGTGAGCCAATCATTAAGCAGGCTATGAGGGTGGATCTTACTCTTTCTCTAATAAAGACTTTATTTCACACTGCTAGATTAAATACCCATAACACTCGAGAAATTTACTTTATAGACGAAGGGCTGCAACTTTTAAAGAATATAAATGCGGCGAAATATGAAACTTTGCAAAGTAAAGATGCTTCAGCGATCTACTGCTTCAAGCAACATATGATTTTAAACGCGGAAATACTGGATATAGAACCCTCACTAAAAAGTGATAATTTAAACATTGAGAAAATAATGGTATGAGTGTCTTTAGTTTTTCTATAATTTATTATTTATTTTGCAAAAGAAATTTCAGAGCAAAACTGAGCTATTTTACGGTTCCATGTGCAATGATGTTTTGGACTGTGCAACGAATATTGTAAAGTATACTGCTATAAGGAATTACATTTTTTAGGAATTATTGATTAAATAATTGAACTATATTATAAATAATGGTTTATTCTGGAAGTAATTAAAAATTGATCATTGAAATAATCTTATTTTAAATAAAACCGTCTAAGAACATACCTTAAAACACTGTAAGTTGGGACACCCCATTTTCTCAACACTTTCTTTTCAGTAACAAAACTTTTGGTTAAACCATTAGAAGCCAGATTTAAGCCTAACACTCGTGTACCATTTTTCGGGTGCATGTCATAACGCCCGGTGTCATAACGCCCTCGGGCCCTTATGACACACTCACTTTTTCCCTTTTTTGTCACTTTTTTTGAGGGCCTTATGACACACAGGAAAGTGTCATAACGCCCTCAGGGAAAATATATTTAACTATTACTTTAGTAATTAATGTGATTTTTTTTAGGTTTTTATGTCCGTTCTGGGTGAAATTTGCTACTGACAGTTTTTTAGAGTTCCAATTTTATATTCCGACCTGTTCCAGTTTTCACTCGGAAGTAGGGATGTCAAAAATATATAAAAATATCAATATATCGATATTTTTTGCAAAAAAAAATATATTTATATTGTGATATTTATTTAGCCAAATATCACAATATCGATATTTTATATTTCGATATTATTTGATATTTGCATATCTTTTTCTCATCTTATGGCCTTATGACACACTCACTTTTTCCCTTTTTTGTCACTTTTTTTGAGGGCCTTATGACACACAGGAAAGTGTCATAACGCCCTCAGGGAAAATATATTTAACTATTACTTTAGTAATTAATGTGATTTTTTTTAGGTTTTTATGTCCGTTCTGGGTGAAATTTGCTACTGACAGTTTTTTAGAGTTCCAATTTTATATTCCGACCTGTTCCAGTTTTCACTCGGAAGTAGGGATGTCAAAAATATATAAAATATCAATATATCGATATTTTTTGCAAAAAAAAATATATTTATATTGTGATATTTATTTAGCCAAATATCACAATATCGATATTTTATATTTCGATATTATTTGATATTTGCATATCTTTTTCTCATCTGTGCACAAAAAATGAAGCGTGTTAAAATTTATTTCGGTGAAATTAATAAAGACAAACTAAGTGCAACTTTGTTTGAAAACTATTAAAACATGTGGGAATACATAAAAAATGTTATCCCACTTGAAAAACAAAAACGTTTATGTGTGGAACTATTAAAATAAGAAATTTAATCAAATAAAAACACCTCTTAACGAGGTAAAAAACTAGTGACGATCGCACCTTCAACATACAAAAGTTCTGATATCAACATTTGTGACGAAAAATTATTACACTCGTCATTAAATAGACTTTCTAATATTTTCTCATTCGGCCCGCCCTAGCAGACTATTCCAGCCTTTTTCCCTTCACAGGCATTTTCTATTGCAGCGTGCCGAATGAAAAAATATTAGAAAGTCTATTTAATGACGAGTGTAATAATTTTTCGTCACAAATGTTGATATCAGAACTTTTGTATGTTGAAGGTGCGATCGTCACTAGTTTTTTACCTCGTTAAGAGGTGTTTTTATTTATAATATATAATATATGATGGACGTTGATGCACTACGAGAAGTACAAACAAGTGGCCCAACGACACCAAGCACGTGCTTGTTACGCGCGGGGCCCTTTTGTAAATTTGGGCAAAAATGCGAGTTCGCGAGGAAGAATACATAAAACCAATAAAGACGGGACAAATAATAAAAAAAAAAACATGCAGTTAGGAGTGAAGCAAATGAGTTAAAATGTTAGTTTTTAATACCGGGATAGAAGTTGATGTGCAAATTAAATGATAAAGAACGTTATAGTTATTACATAGAACGCGAAAGGGCTCGTGCAGACCAAAATTTGATGTACATCGAGGTAAATTAAGAGGTTGATAATTACGTGTTAGTCTAACGGGAACATTAAAAGTTAGGCGGCTAACAAGTTCTACAGAATCAATATCACCTCTTATAAGATTATGCATAAAAATGGTACCCAGCATTTTTCTACGATTTGCAAGTGTGGGCAGATTAAGCAATAATAATCTACTCTGGTAGGAAGGTAGCCTTACGTTTTGATCCCAGTTCAAACTACGAAGGGCAAAAAGGAGAAATTTTTTTTGTACCGACTCTATACGGTCAATGTGGACTTGGTATTGTGGACTCCAAACCGAAGAACAATATTCCAATATAGGACGGACAAGGGAGGTAAATAATAATTTGGTTATATAAGGGTCATCAAATTCTTTTGACCAACGCTTTATAAACCCAAGAACACTCATAGCTTTATTGACTGTCGACATTATGTGGCAGTCAAATTTAAGCTTCGGGTCCAGAAGAACGCCTAAGTCATTTACTGAATATATACGGTCAAGTGGCAAATTCTGAAGCGAATAACTTATAAAGGTTGGGGTAACCCTATAAAAGGTCATTACGTTGCATTTTAGGCAGTTCAAATTTAAGAGGTTATACTCACACCATACTTGAAAATGATCAATGTCTGATTGTAAGCCAAAACCAGACTCTATATTATTATAAGTCAAACAAAGCTTAACATCATCAGCATACATTAGTACACGAGAATGTGTTACAATAGAGGGAAGATCGTTAATAAACAAAGTAAACAGCAAAGGGCCCAAATGACTACCCTGAGGTACTCCAGATGTCACATGGATCGTTTTTGAAACAGCGTTCTTAAATATAACCCTCTGAGTCCTCCCATTCAAATAGCTTGAAATCCAAGTTAATAGATTACATGGAAAGCCAAGCAAATCTAATTTGAATAAAAGAAGAGAGTGGTTAACAGAGTCAAAGGCTTTACTGAAATCTGTATATACAACGTCAGTCTGCATTTTATTGTTAAATCCATTTATTACAATTGATGACAATTCAAGTAGGTTGGTGGTAGTCGATCTTCGCTTAACAAAACCGTGCTGACACGGTGATATTAGCGAGGAACATAAATGTTGCAAATGAGAAGTGATAATACGTTCAAAGGCTTTTGGAATAGCCGACAATTTAGAAATACCTCTATAATTCTGGGCATCCGCCTTCGCACCCTTTTTGTGAAGTGGAATAATAAAAGAATCCTTCCAGATAGTTGGAAAAACTGATGATGAAATAGACAATTGAAAAAGTTTAAGAATAGGTTTGCAGATGGTTGATGCACAAAACTTAAGCACACACCCAGGAAGTCCATCAGGACCGGGAGAATAAGTTGGCGTTGTTGATGTTAAATTTCTTAAGAGAGAACTTTCGGTAATTATAGGGGAAAAAATACAATTTGCCCTATTTAAGGGATTACGGTAATTTGATTCTGACCATGAAGAAGAGCTATAAGTAGTTTGGAAAAAGTCAGAGAATAAATCAGCAATTTCAGAGTCAGTCGATGCCTCCATTGAGTTAAATCGAACCAATGAAGGCAAAGCTGATGACTTTCGCTTTGCGTTGACAAAGTTATAAAACTGCTTCGGGTCATTTGAAAATTCAAATTTACAGCGATCTAAATACATAGAATAGCAATGACTGTTAAGAACGTTAAAATCAGATCGAGCCACCACATATTTCGAAAAATCGGATGGCCTACCCGATTTTTTATACTTTTTATAAGTGTTTGATTTAAGATTTTTAAGTCGTTGAAGCGCATTTGTAAACCAAGGGGGCCTGTTTGGCTTTGGAGGAAGCCTATCAGGAACGCATTCATTAAAAAAAGTGTTTAGAACGCTATAAAACAGTTCAGTGGCACTTTCGATGTCCATACAGTTATAAAATTCTGTCCAATTATATTGAGAAATCATTAAGTTAAGTTTACTAAAGTCACATTTACGAAAGCTTCTCATTTTAGTTGGAGAGACTAAAGGAGAGAGGGTATCAAGGTAGGGGAGGCAAATTGTCAATTCCATAGTTGGATGGTATCGGTCTTCTGGTACCACAAGAGCGTCAATTCTAGATACTGTGACTTCAGACGGATCTGAAACAAACACAAGATCTAATTGTCTATTTAATGAATTACGTATAAAGCTAACTTGCTGTAACGATAATTCTAAAAGGCCATCCACAAAGTCATGGGCGGATAAGGGTAGAGCGACAAGTGAGTCAGAAGGAGGGGACCAAGAAATATCCGGGAGATTAAAATCACCCAAAACAATCAAAAGGTCTCTATTGGAAAGAAAGGATAGAATAGATTTAATAGCTGCTAGATGTTGCTCATAGATTATAAGGTCAGAGCCAGGTGGAATATAGGAACATGTAATAAAGATAGACAAGGATTGGAGGGTAACTTTCACACCAACAAATTCAATGTCACTAGGGACATGAGAGTGAATTCTCTCAGAATTTAGGGTAGAAGTAACAGCAATTAGAACGCCGCCCCCCCTACGGGAAAGGCGATCAGTTCTGTAGGTATTAAAATTATTTGCAAGAACTTCAGAGTCTGTTATCTCTGGTTTCAGCCAAGTTTCTGTAAAAGCTAAGATATCGTCCGTAAATGCCGAGGAGTCAGCATAAAGCTTGGGTAGCTTCATGTTTAGTCCTCTAACATTTTGGTAAGCCAATAATAAACTTAAACTTTGATATCAGAAGTTTTTGTTTGTTTACATTTGCTCTCATAGGAGCTAAATGTAAACGTATATATTAAATTTAAATTTAAATTGGTCAATCATAATTTGTATGCCATTGTATTTAAACAAATTAAATTAAAAAGGCGTTTAAGTATTTCAAAATACCTTTTAAACGAGGTATGGCACTTGTCTGTACCTTTAGTAGTGTAGAACTTACAAACTAACGAAATTTAGCCATTTTTAGCTTTTTTTCCGCTAAAGGAGCGGCTTTTTCCAAAAGTCGTAGAACAAAAGATTCCTATATGGAACTCTTAAGTGCAAATTTACTGATTCCATGACCCTAAAATACAGTTCGGATACCCTCACACAAAATTCAATACTCAAGAAGCTTTAGTTGTTCGAGCTGGCAAAAGTGGCTATTTTCGTATAAAAATAACTTTTAAACGTGACTTTTTACAGTAATGTGTTATATACCAAAATTTAAGGAATCTCAAGGGCTATACAGTTTAAAGTTTTCAAGAAAATCGTTAGAGCCGTTTTTGAGAAAAATAAAAAAAAGCTAAAAAAAAAAGTTTTAAAAAATTGTCTTTTGTTCATATCTTTTTAATTATTACATTTACACAAATTGCATATAGAAGGCGTTTATAGCATTTAAAAATACCTTTCAAACAAGATGCAGCACAAGTCTGTAGCTTTAGTAGTATAGAAGTTACGGTTTTCCGAATTTTAGCTATTTATAGCTGTTTTCCCGCTAAACTAGCGAGTTTTTCCAAAAGTGTTAGAACAAAAGTTTTTTATATCGATGTGATGAACGTCATATCAAATTTTCAAAACTTAAGAAACATGTTTTGGACAAACTGACAAACTGACAAACAGAATTTAATTTTCATTTTGGGAAGAAGAAGGAAATCTTATTTTGGCTATAACTTTTGAACGGAGCGTCGGATTTTGACAAATGACCCCTCATTCGACAGGTATTTTCAAAAGGAATACAACTAAAACATTGCGAGGGGGCATTTATCCCCACCGGCCCCAACAGCTCCAAATTTCGAAATTTGCACTCCCAAGCCAATTGATTTTCTTAAAGTCTTGGTATGCAATCCTTTAAGTTTTTGCAATACCTTTCGATTGGTGTATTACTCATTACGATCGGACTATCACAGCAGATTTTCAATTTTGCGGCTATATAATAGTAGTCGCCTTCGCACACTCTCCTGGTGCGCTTCGTCACTACATGGACTGCCGTCCATAGTGATAAAACGTATTACAGGGGTGGTCAAAAGTATTTTCACAAATTTAAATGTTAACTTTACTCATATTTTGAACTTATAATATAAACTTTTGGCACCTATAGAAAGAGCACTTTAATTCCGTTTAAATGACACAAAAATTAACCCATTAAGACCCCTGTGAGCAAATTTTGTGAAAGTCTAATTTTCAACTTTTTTCCTGGGGCTTAAAACAAAAAAGTTTTGATGTAAAGTTGTTCCCCAATCAAAACTAATAACTGCAAAAAAAAAAAATCAAAATATTTTCACTTGTATTTTTTATGATTTTTAGAATGGCTAAATAGCGGCTGAAATAGCTATAGCTAAATAGCGGCTAAAATAGCTATTTTCAAAAAATCATAAAAAATACAGTTATGCAGTTATTATTAGTTTTGATTAGGGAACAACTTTGCATCAAAACTTTTTTGTTTTAAGCCCCTGAAAAAAAGTTAAAAGTTTGACTTTCAAAAAAAATTGTCTAATTTGCTCTCTTTTTAAAGGGTGCTTAATGGGTTAAGCAAATTTTTGTGTCATTTAAACGGAATTGAAGTGTTCTTTCCATACGTGCCAAGATGTTTATATTATAAGTTTAAAATATGAGTAGGGGAGAGTGGGGGGAATTTCGTCAGCATTTTTTCAAAGCTATTTTTTGTCCATCTTGAGACACGTTATCATATTTCTATTTTTATTGTTGAATGCGGTTAGCACCAAGCTTTAAAATGTGACATCCCCCTATTTTTTTAATTACCTTGGTGATTTATAAAAAAATAAAATGTAAAACCAATATACTGGGGCAATCTCGCCACACAGGGGGGTAAAATCACCACACTACCGGGGCAATTTCGTCACCTGAAAAATGTAGGGAGTTTAACGCCTGTAAATATACTACACTGATCAAGCGTACCATTTTTGTTGACGTCCTATATTTGTTGCTGCTGCTGGTAGTCTGTTCGTTAGCCAGCTCGTCAAATATAAAAATATGTATTTAAAATAGGTGCGAATTTACCCTTAGCGTAGGGTGGCGAAATTTCCCCAGACAGTACTTTTTTAGAAATAATTATTTTTCTTCCGAAATTAGGCGCGAAGTTAAAAATCACTGACGCAGAAATGCACATTATAGCACTGTGTATTATATAAAAAATTGTGTATCTTATTCCTTTTGAATTGTGGCATACAGAAAAAATTTCGTCGAGAACTAAATGTAGCTTTTGAACTGTTAAAACACATTTAATATTATAGCTTAATTATCTTGGCCTTCTGTGCAAAACAAATGCATTGGTTGTGTCTGGCCGTCTTGAAGGACTAAAACAAAAAAATTATATATTTTTACGACTTATGGATTCCGAGATATTGCAGGTGACGAAATTGCCCCTGTGACGAAATTCCCCCACTCTCCCCTACAGCTAACATTCAAATTTTTGAAAATACTTTTGACTTTTGACTAGGGTTGTATATTGCTTATACTTTTCTAGTGCTTTTACATTAATTTTAGGGCAAAAGTCTTTGTTGTTAGCTTATTTACGCGGCTAAAATTTTGAAATGCAACTGAAATTTTGAACGATGTTTTTTTGGCGATATATTATATATCATATTGATATTTTTCTTAAAGAAAATATATCAGCGATACGATATTTTTAAAATATTTGACATTCCTACTCGGAAGTGAATTTGATTTCATGCTGGCTGATTTAAGACCGCCTATCAAATGCTTGGCGGAAAGTATCCATGTGAATTTTCCGGAAGTTAACCGAGTAACAACGAGGGATATTTGAATCCTTGCAGTTTTTTCGGAAGTGAGTCCTGGAACAGGTCTGGGAAATTCGATTCCGTGTGAATCTTTCGGTAGTGAAAACTAGAACAGGGCCGATTAGTTTGGATTATTTATATAAGTAAAGAAGTCGTGTTCAGGTTGAGCGCGCGTAGTAAACAATAATGCGGCTTGCACTTACATTCAAACAAATTTTTGTCTGCGCTCTATATAACATTTTATTGAAATACTTGTAAATGCGAGTAACATAGAGGCAATATAGTAAACAGTTGTGTAGAATAATTTAGCAATGAGTAATGTGGTTGAAGTTAAATATTCGGAGTACAGAAAAGCGCCAAAAACAAAAAATATTGTCAAAAAAATCGCGACAAAAAAAAATTTTTGTCTGCGGTCTATTTAACAATTTATTGAATTACTTGTAAATGATTTTCAACTATCTGTCTGCAGTACGGGCAGAGCAATAGAGAGTTTTTTGAACGCTGTTTCAGATTTTTGAAGCACTCAAAGCATATTTTGAAGTGCCTACATGGTAGAAAAACTACGTGCCGCGCCCTATCAATGCAAATAATACATTTTAGCACGTCAGACATTTGGCTGAACTGCAAAGTATTTTCCACATCTTCATCTTCTGAATCAGAACCGGAACATAACTCCTGAAATGTTTAACTGACTAAATTATGAAAAAGCATGAGAGGTATCATGACAAACGGTACTCTCTTTTCGGTAATCTCATTGATTCGAATGCGCTTTACTCGTAAAAGTGTCATAAGGCCCACGGGCCTTATGAAACTTTTTAGTGTGTCATAGCGCACGCACCCCCATTTTTCACCAAAAAAGTTTTTGACCACTTTTTTCAAAATTCTATAAAAAATTAATAACGGGCTTAAATATATTTGCATTAGTTTTAGAAAAAAACCGCTGAATGTTTTGCCACCGAGCTTGCTTTGTTGTGTTCTGTTACTCAGCAGAAATTCTGGAAAAAAACCCAAAATAATACTCCCTCCCGTTTCGCAGAAACTAAGGTTTTTCTAAAGTTTTCAATATTGCAGTTCTAATTTTGTCGCGTCCGTATTTCACTTATTTTGTTTTATTTCTAAGAACTGGTTGGACAGATAATATTTAAAATGCTTAAATTATAGGTAAAACAAGAGAAAACGCTATAGTCGGATTGGTGTCCCGACTATCTAACCTTAGCTAAAGGGAGTGCGAGGAAGATAGATATATAAACAATTTTGATTGCGTATAACTTTTTAATGAATGGTCCGATTTGAAAAATGTCTTCTAAATTTCGATAGGTTTAAGTATGCACAAAAATATTGCATTTATGCTACTCGGAAATCTTTAAAGATGTGGGCGCAGGACACATTTTAAAATTTTGTGGGCATTAGAGGCGGCGTGGCGCTCGGCTGAAATAAACTTGCGGTGCGTAGGAAGCCCAATAATATGTGTGGAAAATCTTAACCTTCTAGCTTTTGTAGTTTCCGAGATCTTAGCATTCATACGGACAGACAGACAGACGGACATGGCTAGATCGACTCGGCTAGTGACCCTGATCAAGAATATATATACTTTATGGGGTCGGAAGCGCTTCCTTCTAGCTATTACATACTTTTCCACGAATACAATTTACCCTTTTACTCTATGAGTAACGGGTATAAATATCAGATTAATTCGACAGTAAGAAAAAAGCTATTTATTTTTTCCGAAACAACTAATTTTGTGTAAGTAGGGAGACTTTGAGCGTGTAAGTTGAGACACCCGTTTTGCATACAAAAAGGCCTCCGCCCGACAGAGGTCGCGTTCTGCATAGTAAATTTCTTTGAAATTTGGGGAAATGTCGTTTAAAGAGTCTTTTAGTTTTAACTGCTATTTGGTCTAAGTTATATAAAAATGGACGGGAAATAAGTTAAAACGAACTAAAATTGATTAAATTAACATTAATAAATAGTTTCTAAAAGTTTGAAATACATTTAGTGTGAGTTTTATTGACTTTTAAAAGTTTTCCAACTTACAGACCCCTTTTTCAAAATGTCAATTTTTGGTACTTAAAAAAAAAAAATATTTTTTAGCTTTCACAAGAGAAATAAATATTTGTTGTTTTTTTTTAAAGCTAATAGACTCACCTTTCGATCAGTATCTAATGCGTGAAGTTTCATAAGTGAATGTCGAAATGGCAGATCGAAAACAAAAGGTGTACCAACCTACAGACCTCTCCCCTATTATATACAGTGGCGAGCAAAATTGAGTGCATGTTCAGCAAATGCATGTTTGACCGCTCATAAAACGCAAACCAATGAACCAAATGAAACAAACTTTTTTTTCTCGATTTCTTATTCAATTTGTAAGAAATAAACTTAAATACTACAATAATACAAGAAAAAATGTAAGAGATACAAACAAATCTAAAACAAGAGGGATGCACTCAGTTTTGCACGTTTTATGAAAAATTGTAAAAAAATTCCAAATTAATATTTGGCCCAACGACACTTATTGTATCAAATGAAAACACCTCTTAAAGAGGTAAAAAACTAGTGACGTCGCACCTTCAACATACAAAAGTTCTGATATCAACATTTGTGACGAAAAATTATTACACTCGTCATTAAATAGACTTTCTATTATTTTCTCATTCGGCCCGCCCTAGCAGACTATTCCAGCCTTTTTCCCTTCACAGGCATTTTCTATTGCAGCGTGCCGAATGAAAAAATATTAGAAAGTGTATTTAATGACGAGTGTAATAATTTTTCGTCACAAATGTTGATATCAGAACTTTTGTATGTTGAAGGTGCGATCGTCACTAGTTTTTTACCTCGTTAAGAGGTGTTTTTATTTGATATCAGAAGTTTTTGTTTGTTTACATTTGCTCTCATAGGAGCTAATACATACATTTAAATTTAAATTGGTCAATCATAATTTATAAGCCATTGTATTTAAACAAATTAAGTTAAAAAGGCGTTTAAGTATTTCAAAATACCTTTTAAACGATGTATAGCACATGTCGGTACCTTTAGTAGTGTAGAACTTAGGGGCTGTCCATATATTACGTAATCACCTAGGGGGGGGAGGGGGTCATTGAAATGATTATGTTTGATTACATGGGGAGGGGGGGGGGTCTTGTACAATGATTACGTAATCATTTTATATTAATTTTTTTATTTAAAGAATTTATTTAAAAACTTTTTTCCTTTAAATTTATCTACAAACCAGGGACCAAAAATAAGTGTTATTGTAAATTTTTCATACAAAAAAATCACGCATTGTAGTTTACAAATCCGTAATGATTTTTATTTTTTGATTTTTATAATAAAACTCAAAAAATAACTGTTATTTTTTGATTTTTATGAATAACAGTTATTCCCTTGACATTTTTGAAAAAATGAAATAATTAAAAAAAACATGATTCCCGTGTTTTATATAACTTACTAAAAATTTGTTAAAAAAGGCAACCGTGCATATTTTATACCTATATTTTTATACCCGTTACTCGTAGAGTAAAAGGGTATATTAGATTCGTGCAAAAGTATGTAACAGCTAGAAGGAAGCGTTTCCGACCCCATAAAGTATATATATTCTTGATCAGGGGCACTAGCCGAGTCGATCTAACCATGTCCGTCTGTCCGTCTGTCCGTCTGTATGAACGCTGAGATCTCAGAAACTACAAAAGCTAGAAGGTTGAGATTTTCCACACATATTCTTTGGCTTCCTACGCAGCGCAAGTTTATTTTAGCCGAGCGCCACGCCCCCTCTAACGCCCACAATCGCCCACTAACGATTTTAAAATGGCTCCTGCGCCCACATCTTTAAAGATTTCCGAGAAGTATATATGCAATTTTGTTGTGTATATTTATACCTATCGAAATGTAGAAGACATTTTTCAAATTGGACCATTCATTAAAAAGTTATACGCAATCTAAATATCTACATATATCTATCTCCCTCGCACTCCCTTTAGCTGAGTTACGATTATTAGTCGGGACACCAACCCGCGTTCGCACTACCTTTAGCTGAGTGACGGGTATTAGATAGTCGGGACACCAACCCGACTATAGCGTTCTCTCTTGTTTTTAAATTTATTTTACCTACAAAATCGCCATAAATCAAGTTTGAGTTTTATTGTTATTTGTTATTTGCCAACTTTTTTTATAAAACTCAAAAAATAACAGTTATTCCTTGAGTTTTACTTTACAAATCAGAAAATAACTGTTAAAGTGTGATTTTTAAAATAAAACTTATAACAGTTACGGTCCCTGCTACAAACTTAAATAGGAAAGCAGAGAAAAAATTTTTGTAGTGGCTGGGCGGCGAAAAAAAGAATGTTTAGTGGTTCAATCACACGAAGGACGCGAAGACCTGGAATGGCTTGACGAAGAGTACGTTGGGGATAATATCAGCGTAGACGAACCGAATGTGTCATACCAAACTTCATTTATAAACAATATTAAAGATTGGGTTGCATCTCCGTTTGAATCCACAGATTAAAACAAAAAAAATGTTATTCTGGGGATTACGTAATCATTGGGGGGGGGTTGTTTATTGAATGATTACGTTTGATCACCAGGGGGGGGAGGGGGTCAAAAATCACCAAAAACGTGATTACGTAATATATGGACAGCCCCTTACAAACTAACGAAATTTGGCCATTTTTAGCTTTTTTCCCGCTAAAGTAGCGGCTTTTTCCAAAAGTCGTAGAACAAAAGATTCCTATATGGAACTCTTAAGTGCAAATTTACTGATTCCATGACCCTAAAATACAGTTCGGATACCCTCACACAAAATTCAATACTCAGGAAGCTTTAGTTGTTCGAGCTGGCAAAAGTGGCTATTTTCGTATAAAAATAACTTAAACGTGACTTTTTACAGTAATGTGTTATATACCAAAATTTAAGGAATCTCAAGGGCTATACAGTTTAAAGTTTTCAAAAAAATCGTTAGATCCGTTTTTGAGAAAAATAAAAAAAAGCTAAAAAAAAAAGTTTTAAAAAATTGTCTTTTTTTCATATCTTTTTAACTATTACATTTACACAAATTGCATATAGAAGGCGTTTATAGCATTTAAAAATACCTTTCAAACAAGATGCAGCACAAGTCTGTAGCTTTAGTAGTATAGAAGTTACGGTTTTTCGAATTTTAGCTATTTATAGCTGTTTTCCCGCTAAACTAGCGAGTTTTTCCAAAAGTGGTAGAACAAAAGTTTTTTATATCGATGTGATGAACGTCATAATAAATTTTCAAAACTTAAGAAACATGTTTTGGACAAACTGTCAAACTGACAAGCGGACAAACTGACAAACAGAATTAAATTTTCATTTTGGGAAGAAGAAGAAGATCTTATTTTGGCTATAACTTTTTAACGGAGCGTCGGATTTTGACAAATGACCCCTAATTCGACGGGTATTTTCAAAAGGAATACAACTAAAACATTGCGAAGGGGCATTTATCCCCACCGGCCCCAACAGCTCCAAATTTCGAAATTTTCACTTTTTCACTTTCACCGCTCTCTCTCCCAAGCCAATTGATTTTCTTAAAGTCTTGGTATGCAATCCTTTAAGGTTTTGCAATACCTTTCGATTGGTGTATTACTCATTACGATCGGACTATCACAGCAGATTTTCAATTTTGCGGCTATATAATAGTAGTCGCCTTCGCACACTCTCCTGGTGCGCTTCGTCACTACATGGACTGCCGTCCATAGTGATAAATAATAGTGACGCAGTAACCATTTTTTACTTTTTATATGTTTGTTCGATATTTATGGTGAAAAAATGAAGATTATCTGTCCAACCATTTCCTAGAAATAAAACAAAATAAGTGAAATACGGACGCGACAAAAATAGAACTGCAATATTGAAAACTTTAGAAAAGCCTTAATTTCTGCGAAACGGGAGGGAGTATTATTTTGGGTTTTTTTTTCCAGAATACCTGCTGAGTAACAGAACACACCAAAGCAAGCTCGGTGGCAAAACATTCAGCGGTTTTTTTTCTAAAACCATTGCAAGAATACGGACGCGACAATTACGGACGCAACATGTTGCTACTTAACAAAAAATTGCAACTTTTTATTTTGTTATAATGTTGCAGAGCTATTATACGCCTTACTAAAGTTCGTACTGTAAAGTTTAGTTAAATTATTTTAACCTTATTCACCTCTTTTTAATAGAAACTTAGTTTTTATATAGCTTGTTATATGAAAATTATATGACAAAGTGGTTAGAGTTTAATTAAATTCTGCTAGTAAGTGCAGAAATTTAGCCAAAGTACAACTGTTAAAAAATTTATCCCATTTAAAAAAAGTTAGTCTTAGAAATATGTTGCACGTATAGGGTATTATATTAAATTATGTTTTTAGTTGAAAAGGCTGTAAGGCCCATACAAATTTCGAATTGTCTGATAATATTTGCATGGTGTATTTTGGAATATGTGCAACACTTTTTCATTTAAATTGTAGTGGTAACGGAAATTCCGTCTGTCCGTCTGTCCGTCTGTATGAACGCTGAGATCTCAGAAACTACAAAAGCTAGAAGGTTGAGATTTTCCACACATATTCTTTGGCTTCCTACGCAGCGCAAGTTTATTTTAGCCGAGCGCCACGCCCCCTCTAACGCCCACAATCGCCCACTAACGATTTTAAAATGGCTCCTGCGCCCACATCTTTAAAGATTTCCGAGAAGTATATATGCAATTTTGTTGTGTATATTTATACCTATCGAAATGTAGAAGACATTTTTCAAATTGGACCATTCATTAAAAAGTTATACGCAATCTAAATATCTACATATATCTATCTCCCTCGCACTCCCTTTAGCTGAGTTACGATTATTAGTCGGGACACCAACCCGCGTTCGCACTACCTTTAGCTGAGTGACGGGTATTAGATAGTCGGGACACCAACCCGACTATAGCGTTCTCTCTTGTTTTTAAATTTATTTTACCTACAAAATCGCCATAAATCAAGTTTGAGTTTTATTGTTATTTGTTATTTGCCAACTTTTTTTATAAAACTCAAAAAATAACAGTTATTCCTTGAGTTTTACTTTACAAATCAGAAAATAACTGTTAAAGTGTGATTTTTAAAATAAAACTTATAACAGTTACGGTCCCTGCTACAAACTTAAATAGGAAAGCAGAGAAAAAATTTTTGTAGTGGCTGGGCGGCGAAAAAAAGAATGTTTAGTGGTTCAATCACACGAAGGACGCGAAGACCTGGAATGGCTTGACGAAGAGTACGTTGGGGATAATATCAGCGTAGACGAACCGAATGTGTCATACCAAACTTCATTTATAAACAATATTAAAGATTGGGTTGCATCTCCGTTTGAATCCACAGATTAAAACAAAAAAAATGTTATTCTGGGGATTACGTAATCATTGGGGGGGGGTTGTTTATTGAATGATTACGTTTGATCACCAGGGGGGGGAGGGGGTCAAAAATCACCAAAAACGTGATTACGTAATATATGGACAGCCCCTTACAAACTAACGAAATTTGGCCATTTTTAGCTTTTTTCCCGCTAAAGTAGCGGCTTTTTCCAAAAGTCGTAGAACAAAAGATTCCTATATGGAACTCTTAAGTGCAAATTTACTGATTCCATGACCCTAAAATACAGTTCGGATACCCTCACACAAAATTCAATACTCAGGAAGCTTTAGTTGTTCGAGCTGGCAAAAGTGGCTATTTTCGTATAAAAATAACTTAAACGTGACTTTTTACAGTAATGTGTTATATACCAAAATTTAAGGAATCTCAAGGGCTATACAGTTTAAAGTTTTCAAAAAAATCGTTAGATCCGTTTTTGAGAAAAATAAAAAAAAGCTAAAAAAAAAAGTTTTAAAAAATTGTCTTTTTTTCATATCTTTTTAACTATTACATTTACACAAATTGCATATAGAAGGCGTTTATAGCATTTAAAAATACCTTTCAAACAAGATGCAGCACAAGTCTGTAGCTTTAGTAGTATAGAAGTTACGGTTTTTCGAATTTTAGCTATTTATAGCTGTTTTCCCGCTAAACTAGCGAGTTTTTCCAAAAGTGGTAGAACAAAAGTTTTTTATATCGATGTGATGAACGTCATAATAAATTTTCAAAACTTAAGAAACATGTTTTGGACAAACTGTCAAACTGACAAGCGGACAAACTGACAAACAGAATTAAATTTTCATTTTGGGAAGAAGAAGAAGATCTTATTTTGGCTATAACTTTTTAACGGAGCGTCGGATTTTGACAAATGACCCCTAATTCGACGGGTATTTTCAAAAGGAATACAACTAAAACATTGCGAAGGGGCATTTATCCCCACCGGCCCCAACAGCTCCAAATTTCGAAATTTTCACTTTTTCACTTTCACCGCTCTCTCTCCCAAGCCAATTGATTTTCTTAAAGTCTTGGTATGCAATCCTTTAAGGTTTTGCAATACCTTTCGATTGGTGTATTACTCATTACGATCGGACTATCACAGCAGATTTTCAATTTTGCGGCTATATAATAGTAGTCGCCTTCGCACACTCTCCTGGTGCGCTTCGTCACTACATGGACTGCCGTCCATAGTGATAAATAATAGTGACGCAGTAACCATTTTTTACTTTTTATATGTTTGTTCGATATTTATGGTGAAAAAATGAAGATTATCTGTCCAACCATTTCCTAGAAATAAAACAAAATAAGTGAAATACGGACGCGACAAAAATAGAACTGCAATATTGAAAACTTTAGAAAAGCCTTAATTTCTGCGAAACGGGAGGGAGTATTATTTTGGGTTTTTTTTTCCAGAATACCTGCTGAGTAACAGAACACACCAAAGCAAGCTCGGTGGCAAAACATTCAGCGGTTTTTTTTCTAAAACCATTGCAAGAATACGGACGCGACAATTACGGACGCAACATGTTGCTACTTAACAAAAAATTGCAACTTTTTATTTTGTTATAATGTTGCAGAGCTATTATACGCCTTACTAAAGTTCGTACTGTAAAGTTTAGTTAAATTATTTTAACCTTATTCACCTCTTTTTAATAGAAACTTAGTTTTTATATAGCTTGTTATATGAAAATTATATGACAAAGTGGTTAGAGTTTAATTAAATTCTGCTAGTAAGTGCAGAAATTTAGCCAAAGTACAACTGTTAAAAAATTTATCCCATTTAAAAAAAGTTAGTCTTAGAAATATGTTGCACGTATAGGGTATTATATTAAATTATGTTTTTAGTTGAAAAGGCTGTAAGGCCCATACAAATTTCGAATTGTCTGATAATATTTGCATGGTGTATTTTGGAATATGTGCAACACTTTTTCATTTAAATTGTAGTGGTAACGGAAATTCCTCCACTTCTTTGGCACGGGATGTAAAGAAGCTTTATTCTCGAGCATATTGTAACAATTCTAAAGGACTAATTAAGTTATAGAAATATTATTAAATAAAGTTAATTAAAAGCAAGGCCTTCGACGTTTTTTATAGCTTCAAATAAAACAATTAGCTTCACAAAAAAATTATGAACAATTGTTTTCTAATACATTAGTCGGCATAATTATTTTGACAGATTTGAATGTTAACTGTAGTCACATTTTGAACTTTTAATATACACTTTTGGCACCTATAGAAAGAGCACTTCAATTCCGTTTAAATGACACAAAAATGTTCTTAACCCATTAAGACCCCTTTGAAACGTGAGCAAGTTTTGTGGAATTCAAATTTTCAACTTTTTTCCTGGGGCTTAAAACCAAAATTTTATGATGCAAAGTTGTTCCCCAATCAAAATTAATAATAACTGCAAACAGAAAAATTTCAAAATTTTGTTCCTTGTATTTTTTATGATTTTTTGAATGGAGACATCTCAGTAAAATTTTGTATGAAAAGGAAGAATAAGCGGCTAAAATTGTAATTTTTAGCTATTTTCAAAAAATCATAAAAAAATACAAGGAAAAATATTTTGAATTTTTTTTTTTGCAGTTATTATTAAATTAAAACTTTGTACAAAACATTTTTGTTTTAAGCCCCAGGAAAAAAGTTAAAAATTTGACCTTCACAAAAAATGTTCTAATGTGCTCACTTTTCAAAGGGTGCTTAATGGGTTAAGAACATTGTTTTGTCATTTAAACGGAATTGAAGTGCTCTTTCTATAGGTGCCAAAATGTTTCTATTATAAGTTCAAAATATAAGAAGATTTAATATTAAAATTTGTCAAAATAATTATGCCGACTAGTGTAATAAAAAATTTAAATTACGGACGCGACAGAGTTTAAAATTTCTTTAAAAATATTAATGCGCTATTTTTTTTTGTCAAAATATTTTAATTAATTTATTCCAAATATCCTTGCTTTAGGCATAAAAGCTGGTTTATATATGTCGCAAACTGGACGAGTGAAAAGAAAAAAGTTTTTTGATTACGGACGCGACATTAAAAATGTTTAAAAACAAACTTCAATAAAAACACATAATCCATTAATATTAAATAAGTCTTAATTGTTTCTGATAGCACTTGCCTTAAACTAATTTATAGGATTGGTTGCTTGATCTTGAGACTTCCACAGAAGGCATGGCAATATTACGAAAACACATCAAAATGTTGCTAAGATATAAAGTATGTGTTGCTCGTGTTTGAAACTTGCATATTTTTGTGTAAAAAATTAATTTGAAAGGAAATGTAATTGATTTACTAAATATAGATCCGAATGCTATTTTTAAACCAAAAAATACAATTTTCCGCCAGCTTTTAGTTTTTGGGGTTTGGTTGACATGAAACAAACATGAGCCAGCTTAATGTCCCGACCTCAATCCAATTGAAAACGTATGGTCCACTGCGAATAGAAGGATCGGGCAGTATCAAATCGCCCCATGCAACCCTAATGATCTTTGAGGACGCGTGGAGATTGAATGGAACCAAATTTTGAAAAAAAATATACAGAACTTAGTTGAGAGTATGCCAAAGCGCATAAAAAATTTAATATACAATAAGTGTCTTTGGACCAAATATTAATTTGGTTTTTTTTTACAATTTTTTATGAATGCATGCCTCTTGTTTTTGATTTTTTTTCTATTTCTTACATTTGTTACGTACGCCCCCTCTTTCAATTTATTTGATGGAGAAAGGTGCACGCAGAAAACAACAACGAATATAATGGCAAAGGGAGAGGGGCAACCGAGCCGTTGACTCACCTTAAAAAAGCAAATGAATGTGCAATTTGGGTGGCATACGGTCAGAACAACGACCGTAAACCTACACCAGTAGTAATAACCAAACCTATCAGGGGGGCCAAGAAAAAGCTCTATACTGGTATAAAGGACCGTAGCCGGATAGAGAAGGTAGACAGAATTTATTCTGATCTCGGGGCACTATAGAGTAAGCACTATATTCCCCAAAAGCCTTGAAGACTGAAGCCAAGACCGATAGAAGGAAGTCCTTAAGTATTCCACAGGACTGCTATTTTTCCTGAAGGAAGTTCCTCCGTGCTGCCTCCGATTTCCACTGAGGGAAGTCCTGTTAAATCTCAGCTCCGAGAAGGACGAGCCTCAATTTGCGAATACAGAAACAGCCAGGACTTCACTATGGGTGGAACCAAAGAGAATATAAACACTAAGAGGTGTAACGCCCATACAACTGAATGTACGGCAAAATTTTTGGTGTGGATTCAGAAAGTGGATTTATCATTTCTTAGTGTGCGTTGTCCGTGTTAGATTCTTTGGTTGTGTTAGTGTGCAATTTCGTTTGCTCTACTGCGAAATAGGCTCAATGTCGCATCTGCCTGACGTCTCGACACAAGGCACTGTGGGCTAGGGGTGTAGTCGCTCGACTGCGGATCGTGTCGGACCGAGTACAACTCCGACTGAACGCAACTTTTTTTTTTAAGTATTTTTTTTTTATAAACATTGTTTATTGAATATATTTTTTTTTAATTGAAAAAAAGGTAAAGACCATTAAAGGATTGAATGATTTCGGTGTAAATCATTTCTTTCTAGGGATTGTGTGCTTGCTTTTCTGTTTAAAAACTAAAATTATTGTTTATTTTGGTCCCTGAATTGCATTTAAATTGTATACTTTAATAAAAATTAAAAATTAAATCAAATTATAAAAGTAAACCCGGATGCGTATTTCATAAACTTTTAATTCAAAAGTAATGAATTTAAAAGATTTGCTCAAAATGCTTCTGCTTTTAAAACTTACAAAATTAAAAACAAACAAAAAACACAAAATAAAATTAAAAAAAAAACAAAGAAAATAAAAAAAAATGAAGATAAAAATAAAACCACTTCGCCTCAGAGTGGACTCGAACCTCAATCGCATTATTCGCGGGCCACCAACTAACGCAGTGCGCCACAGCCCTTTTTAAAATGTTGTGCGCAATGTGCCTTTTAGGACGATTCCTTTTCGGGAACATAATTCAAGAATCAACAAATGAGACAAAAATTGAGTTTCGACTTTTCTGCAGCGCGGAGTTTTGAGAGCGAGAGAGCAAGTGAGCGAGAGAGAGAGAGAGAAGTCAAGAAACGGCATTCTAAAAATAGACTGAATACGTGTGAGTCGCATTTGACAAAAATGACGCTGCCTCCGTACATTTTCTTGCTCCTCGTTACACATCTTAGTGTCTATAATATCTTTGGTGGAACCAATTCCAAAGTGGACCATGGTACTGCCAAAGATATTATAGACACTAAGATGTGTAACGAGGAGCAAGAAAATGTACGGAGGCAGCGTCATTTTTGTCAAATGCGACTCACACGTATTCAGTCTATTTTTAGAATGCCGTTTCTTGACTTCTCTCTCTCTCTCTCGCTCACTTGCTCTCTCGCTCTCAAAACTCCGCGCTGCAGAAAAGTCGAAACTCAATTTTTGTCTCATTTGTTGATTCTTGAATTATGTTCCCGAAAAGGAATCGTCCTAAAAGGCACATTGCGCACAACATTTTAAAAAGGGCTGTGGCGCACTGCGTTAGTTGGTGGCCCGCGAATAATGCGATTGAGGTTCGAGTCCACTCTGAGGCGAAGTGGTTTTATTTTTATCTTCATTTTTTTTTTATTTTCTTTGTTTTTTTTTTAATTTTATTTTGTGTTTTTTGTTTGTTTTTAATTTTGTAAGTTTTAAAAGCAGAAGCATTTTGAGCAAATCTTTTAAATTCATTACTTTTGAATTAAAAGTTTATGAAATACGCATCCGAGTTTACTTTTATAATTTGATTTAATTTTTAATTTTTATTAAAGTATACAATTTAAATGCAATTCAGGGACCAAAATTAACAATAATTTTAGTTTTTAAACAAAAAAGCAAGCACACAATCCCTAGAAAGAAATGATTTACACCGAAATCATTCAATCCTTTAATGGTCTTTACCTTTTTTTCAATTAAAAAAAAATATATTCAATAAACAATGTTTATAAAAAAAAAATACTTAAAAAAAAAAGTTGCGTTCAGTCGGAGTTGTACTCGGTCCGACACGATCCGCAGTCGAGCGACTACACCCCTAGCCCACAGTGCCTTGTGTCGAGACGTCAGGCAGATGCGACATTGAGCCTATTTCGCAGTAGAGCAAACGAAATTGCACACTAACACAACCAAAGAATCTAACACGGACAACGCACACTAAGAAATGATAAATCCACTTTCTGAATCCACACCAAAAATTTTGCCGTACATGCAGTTGTATGGGCGTTACACCTCTTAGTGTTTATATTCTCTTTGGTACTGCCAACGTTATTAATACGGCAAAGACGATTGAAAGAAGAGAAAAGGCATGTAAAGCAAAAAACGATATTGGCTGTTGCATTAACTTCTATACCAAGAAACTTACAGTATTCGAAAGAATCGGACGAAGAACTTATAAATCCTGAACTGGTTTTGCTAGACGTTGCCTGCTCTGAAAACTATTACCCGGATTGGATGTTCGAAGTTCAAAAGAAGAACGCTTGCCAATCATGGCTTCATTTGATGGTAGAGAACAGCTTCTTGCAGGACCAAAACATAAGAGTTTTTTTGGAAAAGATCAGGCCAAAGCAATCTCAACTACTTTGTTTGACTGAAACCTTCACAATACAAATACAAAAGATACAAATAATGTGCTGCGACACAACTGCATCGAATACTGGTGGAGCTTGTGCTACTTTGGAACAGAACTTAGAAAGAGAAATTTTGCTTTTCGCTTGTCATCATGTTTATGAGTTGGTCCTAAAAGCTGCTTTTGAAACCAAGATAAAGCAAGTAACTATTAGCCCTGATATTCCGCTCTTTAAAAAGTTCAGAGATAATTTTAAAAAAATCGATTGAAATGACATTAAACTGTGCCTTGATTTCATAAATGCACATGTTTCCGAAACAAAAATTTCGTCGTTGTTAACGTTTTATAAGACACAACTAAGCTCAGTTTTTTTAAGAGACGATTACCGCGAGTTGGTTGAATTATGCGCAAAATAAATTAAAACTCAAACCCCCAGGAGCTATGCATCAGGCCCGATGGATGGCGAGAGCGATATACTCATTAAAAATATGTTATGTGCGAAAACTATAATTAAATTACAAAATTCGCAAATTCCACGGTTGTTTACACTAGGCCAGATGACGATAGGCGTGTAGTCGATAATCGGTCATCGATGACTCGTGAGTCCAGGGAGTCGGGACACTGAGTTCAAAATGGAACTGTTTGAGTGGTTTTTGGCGAAGAGGGACCGAGAAAAAAAAGACAAAGGTGACTTAAAGGGCGAAACTCAGTGGGCGCAGGCGGTTCTGTTGGCCGAGATTTTGCAAATTTAAAAAAAATTATAGTTTCTACCAGTGAGTTAAGAAAAAGTAAATATAAGTTGAGTGTGAGTGAAGTTAAAAATTAAATTAATTACAGAGTATTCCGGAGAGAATAATCCTGGGTCAGGAACGGCAATTTTGGGAAGTAGTGAAGGAAGACCAGCCACCAGGAAGAAGAAGATTTTTCTAGGAGAAAAATTGGCCACTCATTCCTGGGTGGCCACAGGTTTTTATTTTACGTTAAAACATATATAAGTCAACATCATTATACAATACACAAACCACTACATGAAAAACGGCGAACAAAAAAATTAATACATTTATTAAATTAACCCACTATGTAACCCAACCCAAATCAATTTAATTTAATTCATATTTAATCAGAACAATATTTATTACCATTATTCACCATCTTACAACCTAAATACTCGCCCAATGATTATTAATTACTTGTTTATTTATTTATTTATTTAATTATTTATATATATATCTGTGTTACATGTAAAAGTCCTTCGGTACCGTGGGTAGGTTATTCAAATGTTAGAATTTAAGAGGAATTTTTGAAAATACAATGTATTAGTGAAATGAAGTTGTCAGAGTAGACATTCGTGTTGGGGGATGGGATAAAGTAGGCGAAGTAGCACCCACAACTAAAAATTTGGGAGATGTGTCCGGAGATGCATCCATGGTTGGGAGGGACTCCAAGGACTACAGATTTAGTAGCGTGGTCCAGTCTAGATGTTCCAAAATCCGTATAAAAAAAATAAGTAGCCGTTGTCCAAGTTTAAAATTCCGTTTTGTTTTTTTTTTGTTTTGTCTGCTGCGTGTAATATTTTTTGGTTGTTCCCCGCCCTGGGAGAAACTTTGTTTAGCCGGCAAAGAACGCGCGAAAAGCAGGACATGACAAATGGCGCCCAACCTAAAAATAAAAGAAAATTAATGAAATGGAATAGAGAAAAGTAAAAAAAGTCAAAAGTAACGTAAAAACTAAACACTCACCAGGATAATTTGACAGTAGGAGAAGATCTCGGAACCCAGCTGTTTGGACCATGAGCAGGCCAAAAAGGTCAAACTCATCGTAGCCACAGTGGGGAATATTCCGGGAAGTCCTTGCTGCTGAGCATAGTCCTGGGTGAGAAAGTGAAGACCGTCTGGAAGTGGACCCATGACCGAATAAACACGGGACATGCGAAGCCAGGCTAGAAGGTGCAGAGTGTCTGAAATTAGAATAAAAAAGTATCTTTTTAATGTGTTGTCTGAAGTAAAGTAAATTTGTAATAACTTATCTAAATCTGTTGTCTTTGTTTGAAATTGGTGTGGTCCATGTACACTGTGAGCAATGTGTGACATCGATGCCCAGCAATTGCGAAACTAGGCTGAAAAGAGAAAATTAACTTAAATTAATAGAATCTTTGAATTAAATGGGAATGTATTACATGTATACGGATTAGGAACTGAAGGAAAGGAGAGACAAGTTAGTGGGTAGACAAAATAGCTACGTCTCATCCCCCCATATTAGAAAAATTCGAGGAAAGAGAAAATATACAAATATAAAAAGGGAAATAGACGAATATCAATCGAAAATAGGTTAGGATATGCAAAATAGTGATAGGGATAGAATTCAAATCGGAAGAAAACTAAGGAGAAGTTTGGATTTCATTCGGAATAGGGGATCAGCCAGTATGACTCCACCAACAACGCGCTCGCAATCCAATAAAGAGGAGAGGTTGGATAATATATCGGCACCCGAAGGCATGGAGTCGCTAAGGGAGCAGAATCCTGAAGGAATGGGCAGCGGAAGTCCGGGAAAAGCTAGTGGTCATCAGTCGGTAGGCGAAACTGGAACCATACCGAAGTCTCTGCCATCTGAAATAAAGTCAGGGGTCAATGCAGCACTGTTGCAAGCACATCAGACTTACCAGGTGGGAATGTCGGCAGAGTATGATGCGTTTAAACATCAGATGCAGCAGGATATGATGCAGTTCATGAAGGATATCAATGACTGCATGGCGGAGTGGCGCAGAGATTTCGTAAAGGAAAACGCAGTGTGGCAGGCAGCTACACAGGTTCGTCAGGCTCAACAACAACAGGTTGCACAGAGCCAAACACACACTTCGAGTATGCAGATACAGCCACCATCAGGCATAGCAGAGCAGCCGCTGGCGAATCCAATGCCACCATTCGATCCGAGGATGCTACAGCAACCTCCACCAAACATGTTGCCGGGGTTACGTCACCAGATGGGATTCCCGCCGCCATCATCTGGGCTGTTCTCCGAGAAGCAGGAACCGAATCGGCAGGCCGCGGAACCGAATCGTCAGGCCTCGGAAGGGTATAGACAAACCGCTTGGTCGACGGATCAGGAACAAAGAAGATGGAATGGGTCACACACGACACCGCCAGAATATCCTACTGGAAACGGTGGGACACAGCACAACGCCAATTCAGGACAAGATCCGCGACGAGCAAGCGGGACAGCAGGCGAGTCAGCTTTCAAAGTAGGTCAGCTGCGGAAGTGGGGGCTAAGTTTCGATGGAAGTCCCAGAAGTATGCCCGTGTCCGAATTTATATTCCGCCTAGAACATCTCCAAAGGTCGTACCAGGTGCCGTGGAAGGAGGTCCTAAGAGAATTTCACGTGTTAGTGGAAAGACAAGCCAAGAAATGGTACTGGATGTACGTGAGATCGACAGAAAAGCAAGAATGGCCTTACCTGAGGTATGCACTACAGCAGCAGTTCCAGAGTCACCGATCCAACTTTGAGCGAGAGTATGAGCTGCGAGAACGGAAGCAGAAGCCAGGAGAATCCAACGAGGTGTACATCCAGACCATGCTAGCTCTCAGATCTCGATTAGAGATGCCGTTTTCCGACTTCGACCTGATAAAAGTGATAAAGATGAACATTAGGAATCAGATTTCGAAAATAATATACCCGATCTACATCACTAACATGGACCAACTTCGACACGAATGCCACGACGCGGAAAGAATCCTGGCGACTCGATGGACCAGGCAGCCAAGCCACCTCGAGGCTCACCGGGGATATAAGGATCGTCCGAGGGTAGATGAGCTTTGTCCGGAATCCGTCGGAGAAGAGAAAGGACCGGTGGAGCAAGAAGAAGTGGAGGCATTAGCTAGACACTGGGAGAATCACAGAGAGCGACAGCCGCTTACCTGCTGGAATTGTGGAACCGTGGGACATACATTCAACGCGTGTGAATCGGATGTATTGAAGGTGTTCTGTTTCAAATGCGGACTACCTGGTGTGAGGACTCCAAGATGTACGCGATGCCAAACGGAAAACGGTGGGAGGAGCTTGGGCAAGAACGAGGAACCACGCTCCAATCCGTTTGCAACAAACAAGTAAAGGCCTCGTCGAATTGCATGTTTAAGGATAAGGATAGCTGTAAGGAAAATAAAATTAATAGGATTCTGTTGAATGTAAATGAACCAGTACAGAGCATTAAATGGTCGAAACGTGAACCTATAGCAGTCCGAGAAGCAAATTACCAAGAGGTCAGGAACCGTATATTGGGAACACATAGCCCAGATCGACACATTTCTCCAAAAATTGCCAGAGCCCGTAGGAGAAAACGGAAAGAAGGATGATTTGCTCGGCCATCAGAGCTGCGGTGGAAGGAGACAACAGACCATTCGCACAGGTCAAGATAGAGGACCTAGAGATTGTGGGTCTCTTGGATTCCGGGGCATCAGTCAGCTTGCTCGGGGAAGGTTGCCTAGAAATAGTGGAAAGGTTAGGACTGAGATTAGAGAAGTCACAATCGATAATGAAATCAGCAGGAGGTACGCAGCATCGAGTAGTGGGAAAGATTCAACCCAACATCTCGTACAATGGGATAACACATCGATTGCCGATACTCCTTTGTCCTTCCTTGAGGCAAAAGTTATATCTGGGAATAGATTTTTGGAGGAAATTCCAATTGGCACCAGAAGTAGCGGGTGTGGAATCGTTACATCAGGTGGAATCCGAATTCATGGCCAAAGGAGAACCTATAGAGGCCCATATCCTGTCCCCAGAGCAAACTGAGCAGCTGGAAGAAGCAAAAGGGCGTTTTCTGACATACGAAAGTCAAGGATTAGGACTCACCAAGGTGGAAGAACACTCGATCCAGTTAGTTGAAGGAGCAGTACCCGTCAAGGAGAGATTCTTTCCAGTGTCCCCGGCAAAACAACAACTGCTATTCACGGAAGTCGATGAAATGCTACGTCTAGGAGTCATCGAGCTGAGTGAAAGTCCCTGGAATAACCGAACGACGCTGGTACAGAAACCTGGAAAGAATAGGCTGTGTTTAGATGCAAGGAAACTGAACACACTGACAGTGAAGGATGCTTACCCCTTACAAAACATTGAGTCTATCTTAAGCCGGGTAGATGAGACGATTTTCATTAGCAGTATAGATCTGAAAAAAGTGGAACTTGATGAAAAAAGTCGTCCATTAACTGCGTTCACAATACCCGGAAGGCCACTCTATCAGTTTCGACGGATGCCATTCGGCCTTTGTAATTCGGCTCAGAGGTTGTGTAGAGTAATGGATAAGGTAATCCCACAGCGTCTTCGCAGCCGCGTCTTTGTTTACTTGGATGACTTGCTGATGATATCCAAGACTTTCGAAGAACACTGCATTTTGCTGAAAGAAGTGGTGGAGTGTTTGGATAAAGCTAATTTGACGATCGGCCTACATAAATCAAAGTTTTGTTTTAAATACTTGCGATATTTAGGATACATTATTGGTGATGGGGCATTGCGAACAGATCCGAAGAAAGTTGAAGCGATTTTGAAGATAGAAGTACCCAAAAATACGCGACAACTACGCAGCTTCTTAGGAACCGCAGGATGGTATCGGAGGTTTATACAGAATTTCTCCGGTGTAAGTGCGCCGCTCACCGACTGCCTGAAAAACAAAGCCAAATTTACTTGGACGGAGGAAGCGATTACAGCATTTGAAACGCTAAAGAAAGCGCTTACCTGTGCACCCGTATTGGCTCATCCAGACTTTGAGAAACACTTCTGGATCCAGTGTGACGCCAGCCATGTAGGAATTGGGGCAGTGTTGTACCAGCAGGATGTAGAGGGTTCGGACCGACCAATAGCTTTCTTTTCGGCCAAGCTAAGAGGAGCACAGCTCAATTACAGCGTGACAGAAAAAGAGTGCCTCGCAGCAGTAAAAGCCGTGGAAAGATTCCGTCCGTATGTGGAGCTGATGCCGTTTACTATCGTAACCGACCATGCAAGCCTGAAATGGCTCATGACGCTCAAGGATCTGAACGGAAGACTGGCGCGGTGGTCATTAGCATTACAGGCTTTTGACTTTAACATCGAGCACCGGAAAGGGAAAGACAACATCGTGGCAGACATGTTGTCCCGACCGAATGAAGCCGCCGAAATAGAGTTCTTCGACTTTGAGACAACGGAATTTGAGAGTCCTGAATACCTGGAAAGAATACAATTAATTGAAGAGCAAGGAAAAGATAAGTTTCCGGACTTACGTGTGGAAGAAGGACTTCTTTTCAAAAAAACCCATTTTAACAGAGAAGAAAGCGACGAGTTTGAATGGAAACTATGGATTCCGGAAGCTCTGACGGAGACTCTGATCCAGCAAGCTCACTGCAGCGACATGGCCATGCACGGAGGAATGGGGAAGACATTAGCGAGACTCCAACAAATGTATTACTGGCCCAAAATGGTAGTTCAAGTCCGAGAATTTGTAGCAGCCTGTGAAAACTGCAAGGAAAACAAACACACAACGCAGATAAAACGGCCAATGATGGGAAAGGAAGTACAGACAGATCGACCCATTCAAAAGCTGTATCTGGACTTCCTAGGAAAATATCCGCGATCCCGCCGAGGAAATACAATGTTGTTCATCGCATTAGACCATTTAACCAAGTTTGTATGGCTAAAAGCAATGCCAAAAGCCACATCCACAGCTGTAATTCAATTCCTGCAAGAATTGAAATCACCCAATTTGGAGTTCCAGAAACAATACACACAGACAACGGAAGACAGTTTATCTCCAATGAATTTGAGAATATGTTGCAAGAATACGGGATTACGCACATGAAAACAGGGAGATACGCACCACAATCCAACGCTTCGGAAAGAGTAAACCAGTCGGTTTTGGCAGCAATTCGAGTGAACATCCAGGACGACCACACACGCTGGGATGAACACCTTTCGGACATACAAGCGTCGCTGAGGTCATCCGTCCATAAAAGCACCGGAACTTCTCCATACTTTGCCATGTTCGGACAGCATATGTTTAGGAATGGGAAAGATTACTCGCTGGCTCGCAAGCTGAATGCTCTCAATGAAGCCGAGATAGCCCAATTGCCCAGATCCGAACGACAACAGCTGTACCGGGTGAAAATAAAGGAAAGGATACATCAGGCCTACGAGAAAGCAGCGAAGAACTACAATTTAAAGGCCCGAGAAATTCGATACTCACCGGGACAGGAAATCTACAAGCGGAACTTTGTGCTTAGTGACTTTAGCAAGAATAGAAACTCCAAGTTCTGCCGAAAGTACACTAAATGCCGAGTCACAAAAGCATTGGGAAATTCGTTGTACGCGTTGGAAAACTTGCGCGGCAATCCTTTGGGAGTTTTCCATGCAAAGGACCTCAAACAATAGTGCCCGGCTAGCAAACCACACTCGCCAGACTGAAATCTCAGGGTTGTGGGCGATGGCCTACGTTGAGCAATACAACCAACCATACACGCACATCCTCCACTCCTGTTCCGAGACAAGCATCGAAACCGTAGTGTGCTTGTTATGTGCGAAAACTATAATTAAATTACAAAATTCGCAAATTCCACGGTTGTTTACACTAGGCCAGATGACGATAGGCGTGTAGTCGATAATCGGTCATCGATGACTCGTGAGTCCAGGGAGTCGGGACACTGAGTTCAAAATGGAACTGGTTCCCTAGACCGGATGACTCCCAAATGAACCGAAGTTTAAATTTCGAAAAAGTTTGAGTGGTTTTTGGCGAAGAGGGACCGAGAAAAAAAAGACAAAGGTGACTTAAAGGGCGAAACTCAGTGGGCGCAGGCGGTTCTGTTGGCCGAGATTTTGCAAATTTAAAAAAAATTATAGTTTCTACCAGTGAGTTAAGAAAAAGTAAATATAAGTTGAGTGTGAGTGAAGTTAAAAATTAAATTAATTACAGAGTATTCCGGAGAGAATAATCCTGGGTCAGGAACGGCAATTTTGGGAAGTAGTGAAGGAAGACCAGCCACCAGGAAGAAGAAGATTTTTCTAGGAGAAAAATTGGCCACTCATTCCTGGGTGGCCACAGGTTTTTATTTTACGTTAAAACATATATAAGTCAACATCATTATACAATACACAAACCACTACATGAAAAACGGCGAACAAAAAAATTAATACATTTATTAAATAACCCACTATGTAACCCAACCCAAATCAATTTAATTTAATTCATATTTAATCAGAACAATATTTATTACCATTATTCACCATCTTACAACCTAAATACTCGCCCAATGATTATTAATTACTTGTTTATTTATTTATTTATTTAATTATTTATATATATATCTGTGTTACATGTAAAAGTCCTTCGGTACCGTGGGTGGGTTATTCAAATGTTAGAATTTAAGAGGAATTTTTGAAAATACAATGTATTAGTGAAATGAAGTTGTCAGAGTAGACATTCGTGTTGGGGGATGGGATAAAGTAGGCGAAGTAGCACCCACAACTAAAAATTTGGGAGATGTGTCCGGAGATGCATCCATGGTTGGGAGGGACTCCAAGGACTACAGATTTAGGAGCGTGGTCCAGTCTAGATGTTCCAAAATCCGTATAAAAAAAAGAAGTAGCCGTTGTCCAAGTTTAAAATTCCGTTTTGTTTTTTTTTTGTTTTGTCTGCTGCGTGTAATATTTTTTGGTTGTTCCCCGCCCTGGGAGAAACTTTGTTTAGCCGGCAAAGAACGCGCGAAAAGCAGGACATGACAAATATGTTTGCTTTATTCACAACTCAAAATAACTAAAATAGATAAAAATGCCCTACAGGACGTGTGCTTATTTATTGTTTATTATAAACCAACCTTTCGCACAAATGTATGGCTAACATGGAATAGACAGGTTTTACTGTATCCATTGTTTATTAAAATATTGCAGGACAGAATAACCTTTCAAAATAAAAAGGTTTGGGAGGTCTGGCCTCAATAACTATAGAGATATCTCTTAGCAAGTGAGAATGTATAGTGTGCACTTATTATTTTGACCAGTAGTGTATATATATATCCGTACACCATGATTAACCATCAGGCCCTAGCGGTCATTCTTAGAAACGAACCACATTTCTACATTAAAGTAAAGCATCTTTTATCAAAATTGAATTCGCCTATCACTATAAATGATCTAGAACTTTTATACATTGAGACCTTACGTCTGGATTTTTCCCCACTTTTACATTGTACTAAAGTAGAAAAAGCCATAGTTTGTGCCACGGTACCCAAGACTACCGTTTATTCTGCAACCTCTGTAATGAATTTCTTGGTGAGGTTATGCGGTTATTCCACTACATTGTTCGGTTTATTCATTAGAGCATTCATTAGAGGTTTATAAAGGGACAAATATATATGATATTTTTGGGATTTGTTCGGATAAGATAGCATGCTCACTTAGAATTTAGACGTTAAATTTAAACTTTATAATTCAAATACCTTTAACAGGTTAACTCATTAAGCCTAGTACTCAGTACGACGAAAACAGCTAGCTAAGCATAGGAGTAAGCGAGAGGCACCGCGGTACTCAGTTGAGCTAAGGAAATAGTAAGGAAATACCAAAAAAATACTAGATTTAGCAGATGAATTCCGATGAACGCCTTTAGCCGCAGCCCAAAGAATAAAAAATGTAATCTGCCTGTAGGAGTTGCCGCAATAAATATCCTCATGCCAACAGCAAATTTAAAGCTTGCGACCCAGGTCGGCTCAACATTTTGTAATATTTGAAAATTGGCGCCAGTTGATTTGTTTGCTGTTTGTGAACGGAGTAATTAGGCCATTAAAATAATTTTTGTACTGTTCTTATTTGTTTAAAGCACCTTATTAGTCGCAAAAGGTTTGACAATTCAACCAAAAAGAATCCAGTCAATTTTTATTATTGATCCCATTTCACAGTAGCTCTAATGAATGAGCAAAATTGAACTTTTTAGATTCAATTTTGCTCATTGCTCATCGGTCCAATACGGTACTAATTGAGATATTTTAAAATACCAAAAAAATACCAAAAGTGGCCATCGGTTTTAAAATTTTGCTCATTGCAGCCGACATATATCTGTCTTGCTCGCACTTACGTAAAATCGTATAGGCTGAAAAAAATGTCCTCTACTGAATGGATTAACCGCATTGGTACCTTTGTCATCCTTCTGATGAACTGATTAGAAAAATAATACAATAATCTTTGCATAAGTTAACCTTTTATAATATAATAAACATTGACTTTTTAGAGGCGAGTATCAGCCCTTGTGTTTGTATGAAGAATCACAAGAGCCCTCAGAGCGACGTTTGTAGTCGTGAATAGTCAGCAATTTGTTGACGTGTGCACCTTGGACGGGTGGTAAATTTGATACTCTCCGCTAACAAACTTTGTTGGTCAATTAAAATTAAATTCATATGTATTCCCAATAATAATATTACTCATAAATGGCACTAGCCAATATTTTATTTAATAAAATTATAATGTGAAAACGAACTTAAAACCATGAAGTGTTAAGTTTTCAAGAAGGGGGTGCTGACGCGATAAGTGGAGTAGGTGAAGAATAATGACATAACTTTTGACGGACAACCTTGACAATAGGGGATCGTATTGCGCGGCCCGCGACGCTCCATTTGGCTCATGTATGTGGAAGGGGAGGGAATGTGGCCGAAACATTGCCCGATCGTGTTACGATCAGGCGACAGCTAAGCTTGTGGGTAGTCTGATGACCGACGGACTTTACGACTCTTACTATTTTTCAGGCATCTTAATATTTATTCTCGATGTGTTGGAGAGCTAGTCTTACCAAGAAGCCACCCCAGCCAGCGAGCTCATGCCGGAAAAATTGGTGCCTAAACATCGGATGACTTTCCCTCGGCCCAATCCTTTTCAGGACTAGGGTACTAATATGCCCACGTAACACATTTCTTGTTGTATTATTGTAGTATTTAAGTTTATTTCTTACAAATTGAATAAGAAATCGAGAAAAAAAGTTTGTTTCATTTGGATCATGGTTTGCGTTTTATGAGCGGTCAAACATGCATACATACAATGAACATGCACTCAATTTTGCTCGCCACTGTATATGGGCAATTCTCTGGGGATGTCAACCAAGCCAAAAAGCGTAAAACGTAAAAACATATATTTTTTGCACTGATATTTGATTCTTGTTAGATGGATCCTCAACTAATGCCCTCTGCTTATTATGGACGCGTCGCGTTTGCATCCATTTACCGTTTAACGCGCCCAAACCCCATACAAAACTTTTTGGCGAGGGGCGAGGAGGGGAGGGTGAAAAATTGTCGCGTTACAGGGCTGGAAAGTGAAATTTGTGGTATTTTTAATCAGTATTAACCAGGCATGAACATTTTTCTGGACCCGAAACTGATAAGAGGCTGATAAGAAGCGGGAAATATTAAAATCATTTATTGTTGATATATACATGAACTTTATTTCGTATCTGGCAACAGTTCAGTATTCCGAGGATGATCCAAGCGAATAAAGGGCAGTAGAAGTTCGTTTATACAATGGAATGGCACGGCTAGAAAGGATCGGAAGCGAAATATTGGTAGTTGCCCGCTTCATGATCTTGACGTTTGCTTCGCGTGCGCCATTCGTCTATTAAGGCGACCTCCTGGTCGCATTTGAGCGCAGCACTATGGGAAAAAAGTCAATTTTTTTGGCATAAAATCAACTTATTTTACAAATTATTTTTAAAAATAAAATATATTTTGTGAATTTACATACCCTAATTAGCCAAGAACAGTTATCTAAGATTTTTTACTAGCAACACTATAAGGTTGATAAACGAACAAAGTCAGCTGTTTGATTGACTTTGTTGTGTGCGTAAATTAGTGAAAAATCTTTGCAAACTTTCAGTGCTTATTTTGTGGAGCAACAAAATGGTTTATTATTTCTGATCATGTCAAATCGTAGCAAAGGTATTTATAAATGTATCTTAGTTTACATGTTTTGATTATTGTGGTTTGTTGTCCAACTGTGAACTGTTTAAAATGTGTATCTTTTTAGCTTAAAACTAACAAGTTTGTTTGTGTTCCGTGGTGTACAACTTATAAATGGCACAAAGTTGCAAAAAGCTAAAAACGCAAAGTTATTACCAAATGTATCCTTAATATCGCAAAACTAATCATTTTTGCAACTTTTTGCACGTTTCTTAAAAAAAATGACTTAAATCCAGCAACTTAAAAACATAAAAAAAATATTTTTTTAAATAAAAAAACAATCTAAGTGGCTTTCATTAATCTTAAAAATTGAATTCATGGAAAGGGACAAGTCAAGTGAAAATCCTGGCTGCAAAGGACTCAAATATAAAGAAGCTGGACCCCCGTTAAAGCTAAAATTGGCATCTGCTCTAAGATAATATTTCACTTTTCTTGTACATGACACCAATTTTTTTTTTTGACAAATTTTAAAAATTAACGTAAACCGAAATTATTTTACCGTCTTACCAATACAAATACAAATTTTTTAAATTCCCTGCCAATTAATTTGAATATGCGGCGTGGGCGGTGGATGAAAACAATGGTCCGATTCAAAAAGCAACAAAAACCGAAATTACAGCTTTATCTTAATAGTATATATACAAAATTTCTAAATTGTATCTCTAAAACTAGAGTTTATGCCAAAAAAATAGACTTTTTTCCCATAGTGCGCAGGTGCAAAATCTGCTTTGACCATAGATGGCCATTCCATATTCAAATGACACACGTTGACAGGCGACTGCTGGAAAAGGGCCATCTCCCTCCTTCTTGCGCACGATGTCCTTGTAGGCGTTTCAGCCCCGTCTCAGATTCTGTTCAGTGACGTGCCGCTGCAGAAGCTGCAGCTACTGCTGTCGCGGGTCGTGTCAAAGAATTATTTAAATGACTGTTCGGATCTATATATATAAACGCCTTCTTCTGCAGATCCTTTTGCTTTCTGCCGTAATAAATGCTCAAGTAGCATAATGTGGGATGTTGTTATTGCTTTCATCATTGCAGCAATGTTTCCACGCTGTTCAAAAGCTGTTCTGCGATTACAATTTCCAATAACAAATTATTTAAATCCATTGTTTACTTCAGCTCGCAAATGACAATATCAGAACAGCTGTTTTCAGACGCGTTTGCCAATGGAAACACCTCACGTCCGCCTATCGCGTTGCCAATCGAAAATACACAAAAATACCGAAAAAACCGCATAGTGGAAAAATGCCTTAAGCTAAGTAATTTGTGTATCCTTGGATAATTTTCCAAGACAATACCTGTTATATGGACAAAAAAGACACTTTTTGGTATTTTTTAAAGTGGCTCTTAAACAGCTTTTTGCAGTTAAGGTTGCAAAAAAACCACCAAAAAAAAACGGAAAAAACTGTCGCGTGCGACATGTAACGTGTGACAGTCACTTCGATGCCAATAAAAAATTAACCACTCAATATTTTGAATTCAACCCAAATACAATTTAAAGAATAAAGATTAAGGAACACTATAAAATTAACTGCATTAAAATATTCTTTCACGTTTTGTTACAATCGAAAGTTAAGCAGGAAGTCAAAAAAGTAACTTCTATTGGTGTCGCGTGCGAAAGTCTTGTTTTTTTTGGGTGAACTTCCGTTTAGCTCCAACCCCCGATTTTGTGCAAACTTTCAAATTCCACGTTATTTGGGGTCCTGATTATTGGAAATATAGTCAAAGCTGGCGCAAATAACGGGATCATGGAAAATAACGGTAAAAACTGTTTTTCTTAAATATCTTCGAATATAATAACTTAATCAAAAAGCTAGCTAGGAGAAATGAAAGCTATTAAATAAATGAGTATTTTATGTTTTATACATTTTTTCTGCAAAACTAATAGTTTTCGTTAAAAACGCTAAATAAGAATATTTTTTCACAATGTTTGAAAATAAAAAACCGTTGGAGCACACTTACGTCATTTTGCCCGATATATCGCACGAAAGCTTCATGTTGTATCGGTGTGTCAAAATTTATATCGATGTCTTTCGATGTATTAGCGATGATACTACCTAAGCACGAGAATGGCATTACATTTTTTAGGAAGAGCATTTCAGTTCTCGTAGTTAAATATATCATTTAGAAAACAAAATAAAATGCAAGTTATACAACGGAAATAAAATGTATTAACAAAAAATACATATAAATCATTTATAAAGTCGGAGGCAAAAATTTTTTTAAACAAAAATCGCGGCGATTTTAATTAAAAAAAATTTTTGCCTCCGACTTTATAAATGATTTATATGTATTTTTTGTTAATACATTTTTTATTTTTATTTTGAACACTTCAATTCCGTTTAAATGACACAAAAATGTTCTTAACCCATTAAGACCCCTTTGAAAAGTGAGCAAATTTTGCGAAAGTCAAATTTTCGACTTTTTTCCTGGGGCTTAAAACAAAAATGTTTTGATGCAAAGTTGTTCCCCAATCAAAACTAATAAGACCTGCAAAAAAAAATGTTTCAAAATATTTTTCCTTGTATTTTTTATGATTTTTTGAATGGAGACCTCTCAGTAAAATTTTGTATGAAAAGAAAGAAAAAGCAGCAAAAATAGCTATTTTCAAAAAATCATAAAAAATACAAGGAAAAATATTTTGAAATTTTTTTTTTGCAGTTATTATTAATTTTGATTGGGGAACAACTTTGCATCAAAACATTTTTGTTTTAAGCCCCAGGGAAAAAGTTAAAAATTTTATTTTCAAAAAAAATTGTCTAATTTGCTCACTTTTCAAAGGGTGCTTAATGGGTTAAGAACATTTTTGTGTCATTTAAACGGAATTGAAGTGCTCTTTCCATAGGTGCCAAAATGTTTATATTATAAGTTCAAAATATGAGTACAGTTAACATTCAAATTTGAGAAAATACTTTTGACTAGGGTTGTATATCTTAAAAACGAACAATTCTTAAAGTCAGCCCTAGCACATTTTTTAGTGATAATCAAGACCTTTAATTTGAGCCTAGTTCCAAAAGAAAAGAAGTACTGGAAGATAGTTTTTTTTGATGAAGATTGTGTTCCAAATATTGTGGCAAACAAACTCAGAAACAAGTTGAAACTAAAGTTTTATTTGTAAGCGTCCATTCGCTGGAGAAAATAATTGACAAGTGAGATTCAGTCTGACCAAACATAAGTCAAACTATAGATGGGATTTTAATATAAAGAGTAACATTGCGATATTTCGATATTGTAACATTTTTCACCTGCAAAGCAGGTCGAACGTCGCGTGCGACAGCAGAGAATTTCCCATATTTAGAATTTACTAGTAAATTTAGTAATTACTTGTTATGTCTCGACTTATTTTCGGTGATCCAACCATCGGATTCCGGCTAGCAATAGGACTTCTCAAGCGTGAGTATGACCTCGATAGTTGGATTTGTCGGCACACAGTAATAATTTATTTTCTTCAGACTTGATGACAACTTTAAAAATGAAAGGAAAGGAATATACCCTCCCATCCATGAGCTGCTGTATATTTTAAGCAACTCCCCGACACTGGATACTGGGTCTGTTATGCGTCACCTCACCCCATTTTTAACACTCTACTCGCTCATTTTCTTTTCCACTTTAATTCACAAAATTCATATAAATAACTTTCATTTAACTTCACAATTGATAAATGAATAAATAATATTTATATAGGGTTACATGAGTATTTTAATTTAGTAGAAGTAGATTCGTAGTTTGTAGCTTGTAGTTTGTGGTTATTTTTGAATATTTCGTGGTTTTATTAACTTTAAAACTAAACTTAAAATAAAAAAACCTGGCACCACCCAGATGTGGGCGGCGATAATCAAATTTCCAGTAGTTTTCTCCCAGTTTAATTCCTTTCCTCGCAGACTCCCAGATTTCGAATTTGGCGCCGGAAGCTGCGAACACAAAAGCACTTTAATTTATATTTTTTTCTATCTAAAACTTGCACTCTCACTTTGGAATTTTGTTCCCAGAGACACGACTACTTTTTCTCAGCTTCTAGATGGTTCTGATTTGCCCTTTAGTTTCCCCCCTTTAAAGTCGGCTCAATTGTCTTTTCGAGAGAGAGTTTTCCGAAATTTAAAACTATCTTGATCCCACTATTCTACTAGTTCCGCCACGAACCAGCACGACTCCGGAACCAGTTCTTCATTCCCAGGCCATCCCTAGTATCGGCATCTGTTGCTCCTCTCTAACCCAGGTACGCGGTCGTTTGGTATGTTTTAATTTTGTATATGCTTATTTATGGCAGCCCATAACACCACACTACGGTTTCGTTTACTTGTCAACGGAACACGAGTACAATTGAGGCTGCCAGTAGCCCAACGCAGGCCAAGCCCACGCCCTGAGATTAATTCGTCCTGCCGCTTTGAAAGGGTTAGCCGGGCCATTAATTGGGTACGTATTTGCACGTACAGTGTACCTATGCTGCAATTATTGTTTCAAATCTTTCGCGTGAAATACTCCCAATCGTTTCCCTTGTAATGTTTCCATCTCATATAGGTTATTCCCTACGGGTCTTACTATGCGGCACTTGGAGTACTTGCGACAAAACTTGGCATTTATGTTGTTCTTGAAATCGCTGAGGATGAAGTTCCGCTTAAAGATTTCTTGGCCAGGTAGGTACTTGATTTCTTTAGCTCTTCTATTGTACTGTTTGGCTGATCTCTCATATGTTTCATTAATGCGTTCGGTTACCTTTTCTCTTATTAGTTGAAGCCGATCCGTTCGAGATAGACTCTGTATCTGGGCGTCGTTTACGGCGTCTAGTTTTCGGGCTATCCTATAATCTTGCCCGCTCAGGAACATGTGTTGGCCAAACATGGCAAAGTATGGGGAGACACCAGTGCTATTGTGGACGGCACTTCGCAGAGAACCTTGAATCTCTACTATCTTGTGTGTGGTCTTCCCCTACATGGATCCTAATAACTGCAAGTACGGATTGGTTCACGCGCTCTGAGGCATTCGACTGTGGAGCATACCTGCCGGTCCTCTTATGACGAATTTGATACTTCTCCAGGAAACTTTGAAACCGGCTTGCTACAAATTGGACTTCATTGTCGGTGCCATCTTGGGCCAGTAGTAGAACTGCCTAAGCCTGTTAAGCGTGCGACCTTAGCCTCCATGCATCGCGGTATCGCTGTCGTGTGCTTGCTGGATTAAGGTATTTGTTAACGCTTCCGGAATCCACAGCTTCCACGGAAATTCCTGTGTGTCCCCGGACACAAATTCTACTCGCTTGAGCAAGAGCCCGTCTTCCACCACAAAATCTGGAAACTGCTCCGCATTTTCCTTCACCGTTTGGATTCTTTCCAGATACTCGGGACTTTCGAATTCAATGGTTTCAAAATTGAACACCTCAATGGCTTCTACCTCCGGGATACGGGACAACTTGTCTGTCACCACGTTATCTTCCCCTTCCGGTGCTCTATTTGGAAATCATATGCCTGTAACGCCAACGACCACCGCGCCAATCGTCCGTTTAGGTCTTTTAGCGTCATGAGCCATTGAAGACTGGAATGATCGGTGATGACTGTGAAGGGTAAGAGTTCTATATATGGGCGAAATCTATACACAGCTTTCACTGCGGCTAAGCACTCTTTCTCTGTCACCATATAATTCAATTGAGCTCCTCGCAGCTACTGAGAGTAAAACGCTATCGGTCTCTCATTTCCATTCACATCCTTTTGGAAGAGAACCGCACCGATCCCCAGCACTGGAGCTGAGGTGAGTGCTGATTTCCTCTTCCGCTGCAGGTGTCCACTTGAACTTGGTCTTTGACTTCAAACGTCAGAGGCGTCGATACATCTGAAAAACCTCGAATGAACCGCCTGTACCATCCAGCTGTTCCTAGGAAACTCCTCAACTGTCTCATATTCTTTGGCACTGGGATCTTGGCTATTGCCTGAATCTTCCCTGGATCCGTCCTCAAGGAGCCCTCTCCGATTACAAAACCCAGATACTTAAGGAATCGGAAGCAGAACTTGGATTTGTGTAGCCCGATCGTGAGATTGGCGTTTTGTAAGCTCTTGGCAACCTCGGTAAGTATTCACATATGATCCTTGAACGTTTTCGAAATAATCAACAGATCGTCTAGGTACACAAAGACGTTGCTCCTGAGCTTCTGAGGGATGACCCGGTCCATGAGTCGACATAGCCGTTGAGCAGCGTGACATAAACCAAACGGCATCCTCCGAAATTGATACAATGGCCTTCCCGGGATGGTGAATGCGGTGTACTCCCTACTTTTTTGGTCCAGTTCAATTTGCCAGAACGCATGCTTTAAATCCACACTGCTAATGTAAATGGTTTCATCCACACGGCTCAGAATCGACTCTATATTCTGCAATGGGTAAACATCCTTGATCGTTACCTTATTAAGTTTCCTCGCATCTAAGCATAACCGGTTTTCCGAGGTTTTTGGACCAGAGTATCTATATTGTTCCATGGGCTTTCACTAGTCTCGATTACCCCTAATCGCAACATTTCGTCTACTTCCGCATAGAGCAATTCCTGGACTTTTGGTGACACCGGATAGAACTTTTCCTTTACTGGGACTGTTCCTGCCTCCAGTTGTATGGAATGCGTTTCCAATTCCGTCAGTCCCATGCTGTGTCTTTCGTAAGTTAGAAACTTATCCTGCACTAACTCCAACTGTGTTTTCTCTTCCTCAGACAGGATGTGTGGTTCTACCGGTTCGCTCGTAACATGGAACTCATTCTCAATCGACGACAATTCACCTACCCCTACGACGTCCGGAGCTAATGAAAATTTCCGCCAAAAGTCTATTCCCAAATATAGTTTTTGCCGGAGTGAGGGACATAGAAGCAATGATATGCGGTGAGTTTCCTGTTTATAGCAAAGGTCCACCTCTATGCGACCCGCTATCCGGTGTGTTGCACCGCCTTCTGTCTGTACTGTTGATCTTACTTTCAAAACTTCTAGTTTCAGTCGCTTTACCAGGTCCATACACCCGTCTCCTAGGATGCTCTTCGATGCTCCCGTGTCAAGCAGCCCCTGCATTGAATGGTTTGCAACCAATACCTCGGCAAACGCTCGGTTCTCCGTCGTAGCTGCTGATATTATAGCTGTGCAGACCTCTCTTCGTTCCTGTTTTCGTTGCTGGTAACGCGTTTCCATCTCGCGTTTCCCGCCTGACATTTCGGACACCAAGTAAAACGTACTCCCGGTCGGCCGCATCTGTAGCAGAACTTATTCAGGACCTCCGAGTCGCACGTGTAATACGTGTGTCCCGGCATTGAGCAATTGTAGCGGACCAACGTACTTTGTGCTTCGCCTTCTCTGCCTCGGGAAATGGCCTCTACAAACTCGGAGTCCTCGTCTGGCTCCTGGGATGCGTACGCCTCGTGAACCTGGTGCTTCTCCCTCGGTGGTCTCTGGTGCTCTTGCATCCCGGATGTGCGCGACCAGCGATTGGCCAAAACCCTCTCGGCTTCGTGGCATTCCTCCCTCAGCTGTTCCAGGTTAGTTAACCACATCGGATATATTATCCTCGATATCCCGTCTCTGATATTCACTTTAATTGTCCTTATTAGGTCGTAGTCGGATATGTTGATGTCCAACTGGAGGCTCAGCGTTTGGAAACGTTGTTGCAGCGCGTTTTTTAGATTTGGCCAATCCCTCAATCCCGTTGTGCGTACGTGCATCCAAAACCACTCCTTGGCTTGACCATCTACCAGGTAGTGAAACGATCGAAGGACCTCTTCCCACGTGACTTGGTAAGCCATCTGTAGATGCTCTATCCGGAATATAAATTCACCAATTGGCATTCCCCTAGGTCCGCCATCGAAGGATATACCCCACTTCCTGGGATGGCTCATCTCGGGCTTCATTCAAACTTCCGGCAGCTGAAACTCCTGGCCTAAACAAAGGCGGTGGTTGGCTATACTGATGCCAACCCGCCCATACAGATCGCTGCTGCGCTGGATTAGGCATTGCTGCTTCCATCGATGGTCTAGGAGGAGGCTCCTGAGTGTCTGCCTGTGCCTTCACTGTAGGGCGGACGATCTGGTTAATTTCCTTCATAAAATTCATCATGTCCTGTTGCATTTGCTTTTGGAAAGCAGAGACCTCAATGGACGCCGCTTTACGGTAAGTTTCATGAGCTTGTAATAGAGCTAAATTAATGGCTGACTCTATTTCTTTACCTAAATGCACAGGAATCTTCACTTCCTCATCGCTATTGAGATTGTGTTGGTCGCCGCGGGGAACCCCGTCACTAGTATGTGCTTCCACGCCCCCCACTGCTCCCGTCATATCCTGCTGGTCGCTGATCTCAAAGGCTGCGCTATTATCCATCATAAACCCCTGGGGAGGAGTGATATCCTTTATCTCTCGGTTCACTTTCTGATTGGCTTGGGAAGGTGTTGCTGTCGGAGTCATTATTTCGGATCCGCGGTTCAAAAAAAACTCTAAACTTCTTCTAATTTTTCTATTGAATGTCTGCCTGTTTCTTTCGCTTTCTGACATATCTTTTCTTCCCTTCTTTTTCTTAACTTTTCTGTTTTTCTCTTTTGTCTGCTAGGTAGGGTGAGTGACGAAAATTTAACCCAGCCCACTGTACTTTCATATTCCTAATCCTTCTTGTTTCTTTTCAGCAGCTTTCACCTTCTTTGGCCGGACTACATGTGTGTTGCTTCCAGCAACCTTTTCCACAAGGACCACGACCGCTGGATGTTGTAAGCTACCGATCCTGATCTCCTTTTGGTTGATTCTGCCTTTTCGCCGTCTTTATAGGTGTTCATAGACTTCTTCTTCCGACGCCCTTGATGGGCCGCGCCGAACCAGGATATTTCTACTCCTGTCGGGGTCCCGGTGGTGGCGCCTCTCGCCTCTTAGTGGGACTTCTAAGATTTGCTCTTGGTAGCAATTATCCAGGACCACCACTAGCTGTCGAGGACCAGCCGGAGATTCTCTTCCTTTTCTTTTTTCTGTCTTTTTATTATGTTTTCCTTGGGCGCCACCCTGTTATGTCTCGACTTATTTTCGGTGATCCAACCATCGGATTCCGGCTAGCAATCGGACTTCTCAAGCGTGAGTATGACCTCGATAGTTGGATTTGTCGGCACACAGTAATAAATTATTTTCTTCAGACTTGATGACAACTTTAAAAATGAAAGGAAACAAGGACTGCGGACCTGCTGTTGATGGCCGCGGAATATACCCTCCCATCCATGAGCTGCTGTATATTTTAAGCAACTCCCCGACACTGGATACTGGGTCTGTTATGCGTCACCTCACCCCATTTTTATACCCGTTACTCGTAGAGTAAAAGGGTATATTGTATTCGTGCAAAAGTATGTAACAGGTAGAAGGAAGCGTTTCCGACCCCATAAAGTATATATATTCTTGATCAGGATCACTAGCCGAGTCGATCTAGCCATGTCCGTCTGTCCGTCTGTCCGTCTGTCTGTCTGTCTGTCTGTCTGTCCGTCTGTCCGTATGAACGCTGAGATCTCGGAAACTATAGAAGCTAGAAGATTGGCATTTTGCATGCAGATTCTAGGAATTCCTACGCAGCGCAAGTTTGTTTCAAAATGGTGCCACGCCCCCTCTAACGCCCACCATCGCTTATATACGATTTTAAAAATTTTAATATTTTGGAAAAGTAAAAATGCAGTTTTATTGTGTTTATCAATACCTATCGAAATGTAGAAGAAATTTTTCAAATCGGACCATTCGTTAAAAAGTTATGCGTGATCAACGTTTTCTATCTCTATCTCCATCTCCCTCGCACTCCCTTTACCTGAGTAACGGGTATCTGATAGTCGGGGCATCCGACTATAACGTTCCCTCTTGTTAACACTCTACTCGCTCATTTTCTTTTCCACTTTAATTCACAAAATTCATATAAATAACTTTCATTTAACTTCACAATTCCCTAACCTGGGTACAGGGACGATTACATCACACATGAATAAATAGTTATAAGTATAAATAAATGAATAAATAATATATATATAGGGTTACATGAGTATTTTAATTTAGTAGAAGTAGATTCGTAGTTTGAAGTTTGTGGTTATTTTTGATTATTTCGTGGTTTTCTTTAAAACTATAAACAATTTCCATTAGTTTTCTCCCAGTTTAATTCCTTTCCTCGCAGACTCCCAGATTTCGAATTTGGCGCCGGAAGCTGCGAACACAAAAGCACTTTAATTTATATTTTTTTCTATCTAAAACTTGCACTCTCACTTTGGAATTTTGTTCCCAGAGACACGACTACTTTTTCTCAGCTTCTAGATGGTTCTGATTTGCCCTTTAGTTTCCCCCCTTTAAAGTCGGCTCAATTGTCTTTTCGAGAGAGAGTTTTCCGAAATTAAAAACTATCTTGAGCCCACTATTCTACTAGTTCCGCCACGAACCAGCACCACTCCGGAACCAGTTCTCCATTCCCAGGCCATCCCTAGTATCGGCATCTGTTGCTCCTCTCTAACCCAGGTACGCGGTCGTTTGTCCGGTCGGCGGTCGTATATGTTTATTTTCTTTATTTTTGGCAGCCCATAACATACGTGCAGAAATCAAGTATAGATCGGTTGTTATACCCGTTACTCGTAGAGTAAAAGGGTATATTGTATTCGTGCAAAAGTATGTAACAGCTAGAAGGAAGTATTTCCGACCCCATAAAGTATATATATTCTTGATCAGGATCACTAGCCGAGTCGATCTAGCCATGTCCGTGTGTCCGTCTGTCTGTCCGTCTGTCTGTCTGTATGAACGCTGAGATCTCGGAGACTATAAAAGTTAGAAGATTGGCATTTTGCATGCAGATTCTAGGAGTTCCTACGCAGCGCAAGTTTGTTTCGAAAGGGTGCCACGCCCCCTCTAACGCCCACAATCGCTTATACGATTTTTAAAATTTCAATATTTCGGAAAAGTAAAAATGCAGTTTTATTGTGTTTATCAATACCTAACGAAATGTAGAAGAAGAAATTTTTTAAATCGGACCAATCGTTAAAAAGTTACGGCGGATCAAAGTTTTTATCTTCATCTCCTTCGCACTCCCTTTAGCTGAGTAACGGGTATCTGATAGTCGGGGCACCCGACTATAGCGTTCTCTCTTGTTTTTAATATGTAATACACAAAATTGTATATGCTTTGGAAAAAAGTAATAGGTCAATGAAAAGAATTCATAGCGAATTCCTCAACGGAGATCCCACATTAAATCCAGTGAATTGGGATAGAATGGTATTTTTCAAACTTACCTATTGGCCGAAATCCTACTTTTGGACTTAAAAAATGGTCTGAACATCTATCGTCTGAAAGCATTATTTTTTTATCTCGTAATCGGCCATGAAAAGAAAGATATTTCTGCTTTTGAATTATGCAAATCGTGCTTTCTGCTCGAAAGATAAAATTAATTTCGTGTTTTCTTTCTAACGCCAAAATACGGCAAAAGAGTGATGATAGTGCCAAAATAGGTGTAAGAATAAATATTGGAAACAATGTGCTTTGCAATCAAGTTGGTACTGTGCACTTCAAAAACTTAAAAAAAAAAAACTGGGGTGGCCGGGTTGTAGAAAACGTCCCAAAAAACTACTTGAAATCTAGTTTTTCCTTTCTTTGACACTGTTGCACCACCTATAAAATTATGATTTTTTTTTATTAATTCAATGGTTAAAAGACACAGGAGCTGTAAAAAATTGGTGAGGTTGCCAAAACTTGAAAGTGGTCAAAATTTTTTTTGAAAATTTTAAGCGCGGTTTTAAAATACTTAAATACGTTTTTGGATTGCAGACGATTACTCCTCAGCCAAATGTCCAACAGCTTTGAAAATTGGTTTCCATATTCTCCTTCTAATTATCTACCATCGCTGATTCAAAATTTTTAAAAATCGCTGGGGGCTGTCTTACAATGTAAGTATGTTGTGGAAATGTAAATGAAATATTCTTTTAGCAAAAGGATATCAGTATTATCTTGAATTTGAATTTGAGCGAATCTCAATTCCTAAGTCAGCTGCAATGCACACACACAAACGTACACACGCATATACATATGTACCTAATGGCTGTGTGTGCAAAATACGCATTTTTTGGATATATTTATTTTGTGCGTGTGCGTGTACATAGCAGAGCAAATCATTGTTTGTTTTTGTTTTTTACAAATCCAAAGTTTGTCGATAACTCAACATTTGAAAACTAATAAATAGTTTGCTGATCGGTCTTTTGCATTTAAAAAAACAGAAGCAATTTTAAGGAAAATTTCGACTGTAAAATTCAGCTTAATGGGATTTCTGTAAGGTCTACCGATATTTTAAAATTTAACGTTTACTTAAGATTTGCGATATAATCGATTTTTTTGGCTGTGGTACTTTTATTTTCCCCTTGCGCGGTCACACTTAAATTGCGACAGCAGGACATACATATGCACATACATGCACATACATACATGCGCCAGCAGAACATACATACAAACATATGGGGACGCGTGACGTCACATTATGTTAGCCAAATTTGAAAATATTGGGGACTTGGTTAAGGATGCTGAATCTCCAAGAAATTTTAATGCAGTTATTTGCGGGTATGCCACAAGATTATGAACATCACATTTTTAAACCATTTTAACAACATTTATAACAGAGAAATGGCAAAAGAAAGAATTAAAAAAAAAAACAAATCAATTTTTGGGGCACTTTGGGGTCGTTTTTTGTTTAAATCTCTACGTCACACTCTGCGCTTAATTATTTCCGAATTAATTTGATTTTTTTAGATTTTTAGGTCAATCCGTTCTGGGTGGAATTTGCTACTGACCGTTTTTTAATCAAGACAAATATTGATATAGATAGGGAAGGCAGGGAAGCCGTGAATCAAATTGTTTAAACATTAGAATTTGTTTAAACAATATGAGCACGTGTAATAAAGAGCAAGAGAATCAATTGGTTTGAATATTTAATGTTCTTTTAATATTATCAATGCGATTCGAATTTTAGTTCACAAAAATCGGTTACAAAATGTCTTATGTAAGTATGTTGTGGAAATGTAAATGAAATATTCTTTTAGCAAAAGGATATCAGTATTATCTTGAATTGGAATTTGAGCGAATCTCAATTCCTTAGTCACCCACCGGGAAAATTCCTCTGGAAAATAACATATTTTCAAGAGGTTTCTCCATAGAAGCGGAAGGGTCAAAACCTCATTCACCCCTTACATTTCTTCCATTTCTGGTTTCAAAATACACGGGGGTGACACAAAAAGTAAGGGGGAAATGAGGTTTCTATCTGGATCTCTGGCAGAAGAATGCAGGCCAAAATCCACTGGTTTTTCGACTTCCCGCATTATAGATTTTCCACACGTACCCAGTTATGGTCTTCCTCTACTTGCAGTGTCTGCTTTTCCGCACCCTCTCAGTTTTGGTTTTTCCAGACCCTCGCAGTTTTGGTTTTGCACTGCTTTGCAGTATCTGATTTTCCACAATAAAAATCATGTTTTTTGAAATATTTGTTTGTGTATTTGTTAATAATATTTACAATCGAAGCATTGGAATTAAAAATGTTTAATGCCTGAAGCATTCCCGGGTTTTGCTTGGCCTGTAACGCTTGTATCTGAAGAGTAGAGATATTTGGAAAGGGGGCGCCATCTAAGAGACAAGAATGGAACTAATAAGGGGCATAGAAAGACCCGGAGGAGAGTAACAGGGTGAAATGTCAACCGTGTTATGGGGCAATGTCTCTCTGACCAAAGGTATTGGCAAGGGTTAGCGCCAAAAGTCCAGCGTCTATAGCCTTCATTCCGTCTTCACACCGTGTTAAATTCAGTTGTGCGCGGCAATAAGTTTTAAGTCAAAAAAATTGCAAGTGCGAATCATATCCAACGGCCAAGAGTTACAGATCGGGAAGGAGACGGCTTATGTTTTTGGCCAGCGCTTAGTCCATGAAGGTGAGAACGGGTTGAGGGTTTTGCGAATAAATGCTTGAAAAAAAAAATTTACATTATTTATTAGGCCTGGCGCTTCTATAAAGTTTACCTTGCCACGGAATAAAATCCAAAGACAGCCCGAATTGGTGAAGTGGACCTCACAGATCTTTAAATCCAGCGGAGAGAATCAGCAGCCAGAACCAGCGATACTTATGTTTTTTATATTTGTGTGGGGTTTGATGGCATTTAAGAATTATATTCATAAGCAAAAAGCTTGAGGCAGGGTTTGAGTTCCACTCATCAGGCAGAACTCCGAACCTGTGGGTCGAGCAAGTAGTCTCTGAGCAACCGCGAAAGCGCTCAGTTTTTTTTGAAACGTACGTGGAGCTCAAACGAAAGAAAAGTCAGTTTTTTCCGGCGAAAAGGTGGCTAAAAAGTCAGACAGTGTCGAGACGTGGGTTTGACACCCTCTTGCGAGTTGGATCTAAGATTTCCCGGAGGAGATCGGCGAAGTCGACGGCCACGCGGTATGTCGGCCTAGAAGGCGTAGTTGAAAGAGAAAAGACGGTCAACTCGCGGAAAAGATGCGGTTCGGTTAAGATAAAAAAAAAGAATAATTTTATTTTTGTTAGTGAATAAGTTTTATGGTATTAATTTTTTTTGTGTGGGCCAGAGCGAGTTCCTATGAAAAGTAAAAGAAAGAAATAGAAAATTAAAGAGGAATAAGCGTGGCGAATGGTGGTTCGAAGTGGTTGTTGTCCCAAATTTCTAACCTCTAAATAAGAAAAAAAAAGAAAAGAGAGGGAAAAAATGTCGTGTCCCCCAGAAAAGTGTTACAATGCGTGATTTTCCTTTTTTTTAGTTTAAATTTCTAGCCACAGGTCATCCAGGAAAGCGCTTTCTTCGGTGGATCTACATTTATGGCGGTTAGTGAAAATTTACCCATGTTACGTAACACGAATTTGGCAAAGCGGTAAAGAAACAAAATTACAGAATTAATCGGTTGAACTTGAAAAAAAAGTAATGTTTAAAAGAAAATGCGGGACCTAATCTAAAGTTTAAAATTCAAATCTAATCAAATAAAAAAATAGGAAAAAGGCGATCGAACCCCTTTTCTCACTAAATTCACTCAAGTTCGAACGTATGTTCGTTTATATGTTTGATGGTTCGTTTGCATGTTCGATGGTCTTGCTCCAGGCAAACCAGGCCTAAAAACATCAAAGGGTTTGGACGTTCGGAGGTGCCACAAAGCCTTGTTTTGCAAATGAATTTCTTTTTTTTAGCTATCCCTTAAACAGCTTCCTATAGACTATTTATGAGTAAGTGATCCTCTAACCAAGATTAGCTTGTCATTTGCACGCAAGTTTTTATGGAAATAATGAGCATAGGCACCTTGGGGGCGTGGCACGAATACCACCCTAATTGCTGGCGAGCGAGAGTCGGAGAATTTTTATATATTGCGTGCGGCACCCCTCCCAAATCAACATCTCGCCTGAAAAGGAAATTTCGTAGGTTACGATTTTCTGAATCCCTCATCATTATTGTTATAAATGGCGCCCAACGTGGGGCCACGTTAAGTAACGTAGCTCACCATCACAATTACTCATTTTAGCCAGAGTTTGCAAAACAGATCTTACTTTGGGGAAAAATCAATTAATTTATTGGTTGATTTAGCCACAAACTGAGTTTGATCTCGTTTTGTAGCTCAAACCACGGTCAACCTCGTTCGAAGTTCGATCAGTCGCATAGGACACGGAGAGACTAAATACTGGGAAGTAGGGTCGTCCGGCCACGGTTTGATCTAAGCTTCAACGAGGGAGAAAAACCCTATTAGCATACCCTCTATCCACATCGAGTCCGAGTCCATACGTTTTATCATCATACGCATAGGAATTGCAGGCATTAATAGTTTAATTACAACCGTATTGCCTGACCACGGATGATATATTCAGAGAAATATTCAAATTTATGAAATAAAATAGCAGCGTTAGCTTTCCCAAACAATAAAATCGCTTTGGAAATGCAGCAATTATTTCATGTTGAAATTTTTGCTGACCACGAAAAAAAATGGGAAACTAAATTGTTTTTATTGCAGTGCACGAAGCTTGGATGATAGGCAAAAGCGGGTAATCGCGAGCGCCTAACCGCTGTCGGCAAGCCACATTTGTTGTTGTTGTGTTTGCTCAAACAACAGGTGTCAGGCGCCACTCACGTGCATTCTTATCTATTCTTTCTATCCTATTCTCTTTTCTTCTTTGCATACAGGTTTTGTCTCAGGGGGTTTAGTTATGCTCAGGGTCAATTATTTAATGATTTATTTGTCGTTTGCGATCTTTTCGGTTTTGCCGTACACTTTTGTATTAAATAAATATCTTTTCATTGTAATTTTGGATCTAAATTTTAGGTCAAGCGATCATACCAGTTGGTTCGTTTCGAATCTAGGTCAACTCCCGCATTGGTTTGATCAAACCGGAAAGAAAACTAGGTCAGTTTTATATTGGCGTAGGTCAGTGCTGTATCGGTTCGATCAAACCAAAAACGAAAGTAGGTCACTTTCTGTTGGAAGTAAGTGAAACAGCTGATCCAACGAAAGTTCATCGACCTTTTCGTGTGTTTAAATTCCATAAAATATTTCTGATTGCAAATTTAGTAAGAGGTATAAGATTTAATCGTAAATTTATTTATTTTTTTACTCTAAATATAAGTACTAGAATTTTTCTTTGCGTTTGGTGACCTCAGGGAGGTTTAAATCTTTATTGTTTTGAGTTTCTTGTCTGTCCTAAATTTTCAAAAAAATCCACCATGTCAGATACCGAAGAGAATGTGGCACAAAAGTGTCCTTTGTGTGAATCTTCGCTAGACGTTGGAAAGACTTTTAAAACCAAATGTGGTCATGTTTTTCACACGTCTTGCATCGCAGCCCATTCCAAAAAGAAAACAACGTGTCCTACCTGTAATTCAGTGTGCTTCGAAAAAGCTGGTACTCCATCTCAAAATACTCGGGCAAATAAAGGGCAGATATTAGAATCTACACCCAGTGGTTCATCAGGGGCAGCAGTTTTGGGACTGGCTCAGAAAGAGCTGATCCAGAGCACAATTTTAGACGCTGTAAAGTCCATGCAAAATGATTTGATGACCCAATTATCGGAACAGATGACCAGGTTGATTGAAGCCAATGTTCCGGCATCCTTTCCAGCTGAAGAAGTCGCCAACCCGGGGGCATTACATGGAAGGGAGTCTCTAGGTCAAATTCCACTACTCAACCTGGATGGACCATCAGGCTCCGGTCGCGAAACACCCAGGAGTAATCTCTCAGATCTAAGCCAGAGGCCCGACAAAGTAGGCCATATTTTAAATAGTTGGAAATTGCGGTTTAGTGGAAATCCTGAAGGTCTCAGTGTCGATAATTTTATTTACCGAGTAGAGGCTCTCACCAGACAAACGCTAGAGGGAAATTTTTCGATCCTAAGCAGCAATGCTAGCCTTCTGTTTGAAGGAAAAGCAAGAGAATTTTACTGCAGGTACCACAGAAATACCCACGAGCTGCGATGGGATTATCTTTGCACTGCACTTAGAAGGCAATTCAGAGAGGAGCGGACGGATTTAGATATCTGTGAAGCGATTCGAGATAGGAAGCAGCGGGAAAGGGAAGGATTCGATACGTTTTACGATGCAATTCAAGAATTAATGGACCACCTGGATATGCCTCTAACCAAAATGGAAATAGTAGAAATTTTAAAAAGAAATCTAAGGCCTGAAATAAGACATGAAATTCTTAATATTCCAGTTCAATCGGTAGAAGGTTTAAGGTCAATATGCCGACGCAGGGAAAGCTTTTTAGAAGATGTCCAAAAATCCCAGGGATATGGCCAGGGAAGGAAGGCCATCGATACAAGCAATGTCGAATGAAGCGAAAAGTGTTTTGTTTTTTATGTGGCGCTCCAAATAATTACAGCCATACTTGTCCGAATTGTTTAAAAAACGGGAAAGCGAACACTTTCAGCGGTCGACAGCAGTCAAGTGTTCCGAAGGACAAGTCGACAAACGGGGATCAGAACTAGTATGTCCAGTTCAGACTTTGAAAGGCCCAGTGAAAGCATTGCCATCTGATAAGGTCAAGGAATGTTGGCCAGATCTTTTGGCGCAGCAAGTAGCAGACTTAAGGCCAAATTTGGAGGAAAAAGTGGTGTCCAGAAATACTAATAGAATAAGGTCCTATTGGAATAATGTTAAAACGATAAATACTATTAGATTTAAAAATAATGATAATCGTCATGCTCCTAGATAGGGTAGTGGTTGGACTGTTAGATACCGGTGCTGCCATTAATGTGATTGGTGGAAAATTGGCAGAACAACTGATACGAAGTAAAATTCCGTTTAAAAGAGTTGCAACAGTTGCTACCACGGCAGATGGCAAAAAGCAAGATGTAGTGGGAAAACTTCAAACGGCAGTAAAGAATAAGGATGACACCAAGGATCTGGAGTTTCATATTGTACCTTCGTTAAATCAGGATCTATACTTAGGCATTACGTTTTGGGCAGTCTTTAATTTGTTGCCACCTTCCATGCAAGTTTCTGAAATTGTTTCGGATTCACATAACCTGACTGAAGGTCAGCAGCGCAGTCTCAGTGAAGTTATTGGGAAATTTCCTTCGTTTGCCTCTTCGGGATTGGGAAAAACCACTCTTATTTCTCACGAAATCGACGTTGGCGAAGCTAAGCCGATTAAGCAACGCCATTTTCCGGTTTCACCTGCGGTTGAAAAGCTTCTTTATAAAGAGATCGACCGAATGTTGGAAATGGGGGTTATTGAGGAGTCTCAGAGTGCGTGGTCTTCGCCAGTTGTTCTAGTACAAAAACCCGGAAAAGTACGTTTATGTTTGGACAGTCGTAAGGTCAACGCAGCTACCAAAAAGGATGCTTATCCTTTGCCCCAAATCGATGGGATTTTATCCCGACTTCCAAAGGCAATGTACATTTCTAGCCTCGATCTGAAAGATGCCTATTGGCAGATCCCATTAGAACCAAGTTCTCGGGATAAAACAGCATTTACCATTCCAGGAAAGCCCTTGTATCAATATAAGGTGATGCCCTTCGGTTTGACCAACGCGTCTCAAACAATGACCCGCTTGATGGATAAGGTTATTCCGCCTGATCTCAGGAATGAAGTTTTTGTCTATTTAGACGATCTTTTGGTCGTCTCAGACACATTTGAAACCCACATGAAGGTTCTGAGTGCGGTGGCCGAACAAATTAAAATAGCTGGACTCACACTAAATGTGGAGAAAAGCAAATTCTGTATGCGATCGGTAAAATATCTCGGGCATATCGTAGGAGAAGGGATTATTCGTACCGATCCAGAGAAAATCTCGGCCATGGCGGACTTTCCACTCCCTAAAATTTTGAGATCCCTTCGCAGTTTTCTTGGTATGGTATTCATTAACAATTTTGCGTCAGTATCTTCTCCACTTACAGATTTGTTGAAGCCAAGAAAAAAGTTTGAAATGACTCCTGAAGGCGATAAGGCGTTTGTCCTGCTAAAGGATATGTTATGTTCCGCTCCAGTGCTACGCAGCGCGGATTTTACAAAACCTTTTTACGTGCAATGCGATGCAAGTAAGTCTGGAGTGGGTGGTGTAGAAGTGCAGAAGACAGATCAGGGTGATGAGTATCCCATTGCGTTCGTATCAAAGAAATTAAACAAGGCTCAAAGAAATTACTCGGTAACCGAACAGGAGTGTCTCGCGGCCATTGTTTGTATCAAGCGTTTTCGGCCATACATAGAAGGTCATGAGTTTACGGTGATTACTGACCATGCTTCACTCAAATGGCTCATGAGTCAGACGGACCTCCACTCTCGCCTAGCTCGTTGGGCATTAAAATTGCAAGGATTTAATTTCAAGATTGAACATAGAAGTGGAAAAATGAATGTTGTACCGGATGCTTTGTCCAGGGTCAACGAGGCAGAAGTAGCTGCAGTAGAGGCGAGACACGGTCTTTTAATAGATCTGCAAGCACCAGAATTCAAGTCAGCCAAGTATTTGGAAATTGTAGACAAAGTCAAAGCCAATCAGAATCAATTGCCAGATTTAAAAGTCGTTGACGGACTCGTTTATCGGAGATCTGATCACGCAACAGGAGACCAGCTGCATGTTATTTTTAATTGGAAGTTATGGGTTCCAGAGGAATTAGTTGCCGAGGTTTTAAAAAAGAATCATGATGAACCTCTTGCTTCTCATGGAGGCGTCCATAAGACTTTGGAAAGGGTTCGCCGATACTATTATTGGCCTAGGTTAGTCAACGACGTGAAGTCGTATACGCAATCTTGTGAAATTTGTAAATCCACCAAAGCGCCAAACAGAACACAACGACCACCAATGGGTGTGGCGCCTGTATCAGAGCGATTTTTCCAGCGTCTTTATATAGATTTTCTCGGTCCATACCCACGGTCGCGAAGTGGTAATATTGGAATATTTATAGTATTGGACCATTACTCCAAGTTCGTATTTTTAAAGGCGGTTAAGAAGTTTACGGCAGATGTAGTCATTAAATATCTGCAGCAAGATCTTTTCCACACTTTCAGCGTACCAGAAACCATTGTATCCGATAATGGATCGCAGTTCCGGGCTGAGACTTTTCAGAAATTGCTGAGAGAATATTCTATTTCACACACTTTGACCGCTGCTTATTCGCCCCAGTCAAACGCATCGGAGAGGGTTAATCGGTCGGTCATTGCGGCAATTAGGTCTTATGTTAGACCTGATCAGAAAAATTGGGACGAGCAGCTCAGCAGTATTTGCTGCGCTCTCCGTACAGCAGTCCATTCGGCACTTGGTACCAGCCCTTATTATGTGGCATTTGGCCAAAACTTCGTCTCCTCAGGATCATCGTATAAACTGCTAAGAGATTTAGGAATTCTTGAGGACAGGTCATTAGCGTTCTCTAAAGATGACTCTGTGGAAATAGTCCGGAAAAAGGCGTGTGAGGTGTTGAGGAAACAGAATGAGAAAAATGAGCGTCAGTATAATTTGCGGTCTACAAAAATTTTAAGCAAAGTAATTTTGCGGCAGGTTATAGTGCCAAATTAGGCCCAGCATTCGTAAAAGCGAGAGTTCGCAAAAGAGTTGGAAACTCATGCTATTAGTTAGAGGACCTGCAGGGCCATCTCCTGGGAAAGTACCATGCTAAAGATATGAGACAGTAAGCAAGGCAGATACAAGCTCTTGGTGTGATCTGTCTTAGGGTGTCAAACCCGAATGGGTGTGGCGCCTGTATCAGAGCGATTTTTCCAGCGTCTTTATATAGATTTTCTCGGTCCATACCCACGGTCGCGAAGTGGTAATATTGGAATATTTATAGTATTGGACCATTACTCCAAGTTCGTATTTTTAAAGGCGGTTAAGAAGTTTACGGCAGATGTAGTCATTAAATATCTGCAGCAAGATCTTTTCCACACTTTCAGCGTACCAGAAACCATTGTATCCGATAATGGATCGCAGTTCCGGGCTGAGACTTTTCAGAAATTGCTGAGAGAATATTCTATTTCACACACTTTGACCGCTGCTTATTCGCCCCAGTCAAACGCATCGGAGAGGGTTAATCGGTCGGTCATTGCGGCAATTAGGTCTTATGTTAGACCTGATCAGAAAAATTGGGACGAGCAGCTCAGCAGTATTTGCTGCGCTCTCCGTACAGCAGTCCATTCGGCACTTGGTACCAGCCCTTATTATATGGCATTTGGCCAAAACTTCGTCTCCTCAGGATCATCGTATAAACTGCTAAGAGATTTAGGAATTCTTGAGGACAGGTCATTAGCGTTCTCTAAAGATGACTCTGTGGAAATAGTCCGGAAAAAGGCGTGTGAGGTGTTGAGGAAACAGAATGAGAAAAATGAGCGTCAGTATAATTTGCGGTCTACAAAAATTTTAAGCAAAGTAATTTTGCGGCAGGTTATAGTGCCAAATTAGGCCCAGCATTCGTAAAAGCGAGAGTTCGCAAAAGAGTTGGAAACTCATGCTATTAGTTAGAGGACCTGCAGGGCCATCTCCTGGGAAAGTACCATGCTAAAGATATGAGACAGTAAGCAAGGCAGATACAAGCTCTTGGTGTGATCTGTTTTAGGGTGTCAAACCCGAAGCCAGAGTCTTGGTGGGGGGCTTTGTAACGCTTGTATCTGAAGAGTAGAGATATTTGGAAAGGGGGCGCCATCTAAGAGACAAGAATGGAACTAATAAGGGGCATAGAAAGACCCGGAGGAGAGTAACAGGGTGAAATGTCAACCGTGTTATGGGGCATTGTCTCTCTGACCAAAGGTATTGGCAAGGGTTAGCGCCAAAAGTCCAGCGTCTATAGCCTTCATTCCGTCTTCACACCGTGTTAAATTCAGTTGTGCGCGGCAATAAGTTTTGAGTAAAAAAAATTGCAAGTGCGAATCATATCCAACGGCCAAGAGTTACAGATCGGGAAGGAGACGGCTTATGTTTTTGGCCAGCGCTTAGTCCATGAATGTGAGAACGGGTTGAGGGTTTTGCGAATAAATGCTTGAAAAAAAAACTTTACATTATTTATTAGGCCTGGCGCTTCTATAAAGTTTACCTTGCCACGGAATAAAATCCAAAGACAGCCCGAATTGGTGAAGTGGACCTCACAGATCTTTAAAGCCTGCGGAGAGAATCAGCAGCCAGAACCAGCGATACTTATGTTTTTTATATTTGTGTGGGGTTTGATGGCATTTAAGAATTATATTCATAAGCAAAAAGCTTGAGGCAGGGTTTTAGTTCCACTCATCAGGCAGAACTCCGAACCTGTGGGTCGAGCAAGTAGTCTCTGAGCAAGCGCGCTCGAAAGCGCTCAGTTTTTTTTGAAACGTACGTGGAGCGCAAACGAAAGAAAAGTCAGTTTTTTCCGGCGAAAAGGTGGCTAAAAAGTCAGCCAGTGTCGAGACGTGGGTTTGGCACCCTCTTGCGAGTTGGATCTAAGATTTCCCGGAGGAGATCGGCGAAGTCGACGGCCACGCGGTATGTCGGCCTAGAAGGCGTAGTTGAAAGAGAAAAGACGGTCAACTCGCGGAAAAGATGCGGTTCGGTTAAGATAAAAAAAAGAATAATTTTATTTTTGTTAGTGAATAAGTTTTATGGTATTAATTTTTTTTGTGTGGGCCAGAGCGAGTTCCTATGAAAAGTAAAAGAAAGAAATAGAAAATTAAAGAGGAATAAGCTTGGCGAATGGTGGTTCGAAGTGGTTGTTGTCCCAAATTTCTAACCTCTAAATAAGAAAAAAAAAGAAAAGAGAGGGAAAAAATGTCGTGTCCCCCAGAAAAGTGTTACAATGCGTGATTTTCCTTTTTTTTAGTTTAAATTTCTAGCCACAGGTCATCCAGGAAAGCGCTTTCTTCGGTGGATCTACATTTATGGCGGTTAGTGAAAATTTACCCATGTTACGTAACACGAATTTGGCAAAGCGGTAAAGAAACAAAATTACAGAAATAATCGGTTGACCTTGAAAAAAAAGTAATGTTTAAAAGAAAATGCGGGACCTAATCTAAAGTTTAAAATTCAAATCTAATCAAATAAAAAAAAGGAAAAAGGCGATCGAACCCCTTTTCTCACTAAATTCACTCAAGTTCGAACGTATGTTCGTTTATATGTTTGATGGTTCGTTTGCATGTTCGATGGTCTTGCTCCAGGCAAACCAGGCCTAAAAACATCAAAGGGTTTGGACGTTCGGAGGTGCCACAAAGCCTTGTTTTGCAAATGAATTTCTTTTTTTTAGCTATCCCTTAAACAGCTTCCTATAGACTATTTATGAGTAAGTGATCCTCTAACCAAGATTAGCTTGTCATTTGCACGCAAGTTTTTATGGAAATAATGAGCATAGGCACCTTGGGGGCGTGGCACGAATACCACCCTAATTGCTGGCGAGCGAGAGTCGGAGAATTTTTATATATTGCGTGCGGCACCCCTCCCAAATCAACATCTCGCCTGAAAAGGAAATTTCGTAGGTTACGATTTTCTGAATCCCTCATCATTATTGTTATAAATGGCGCCCAACGTGGGGCCACGTTAAGTAACGTAGCTCACCATCACAATTACTCATTTTAGCCAGAGTTTGCAAAACAGATCTTACTTTGGGGAAAAATCAATTAATTTATTGGTTGATTTAGCCACAAACTGAGTTTGATCTCGTTTTGTAGCTCAAACCACGGTCAACCTCGTTCGAAGTTCGATCAGTCGCATAGGACACGGAGAGACTAAATACTGGGAAGTAGGGTCGTCCGGCCACGGTTTGATCTAAGCTTCAACGAGGGAGAAAAACCCTATTAGCATACCCTCTATCCACATCGAGTCCGAGTCCATACGTTTTATCATCATACGCATAGGAATTGCAGGCATTAATAGTTTAATTACAACCGTATTGCCTGACCACGGATGATATATTCAGAGAAATATTCAAATTTATGAAATAAAATAGCAGCGTTAGCTTTCCCAAACAATAAAATCGCTTTGGAAATGCAGCAATTATTTCATGTTGAAATTTTTGCTGACCACGAAAAAAAATGGGAAACTAAATTGTTTTTATTGCAGTGCACGAAGCTTGGATGATAGGCAAAAGCGGGTAATCGCGAGCGCCTAACCGCTGTCGGCAAGCCACATTTGTTGTTGTTGTGTTTGCTCAAACAACAGGTGTCAGGCGCCACTCACGTGCATTCTTATCTATTCTTTCTATCCTATTCTCTTTTCTTCTTTGCATACAGGTTTTGTCTCAGGGGGTTTAGTTATGCTCAGGGTCAATTATTTAATGATTTATTTGTCGTTTGCGATCTTTTCGGTTTTGCCGTACACTTTTGTATTAAATAAATATCTTTTCATTGTAATTTTGGATCTAAATTTTAGGTCAAGCGATCATACCAGTTGGTTCGTTTCGAATCTAGGTCAACTCCCGCATTGGTTTGATCAAACCGGAAAGAAAACTAGGTCAGTTTTATATTGGCGTAGGTCAGTGCTGTATCGGTTCGATCAAACCAAAAACGAAAGTAGGTCACTTTCTGTTGGAAGTAAGTGAAACAGCTGATCCAACGAAAGTTCATCGACCTTTTCGTGTGTTTAAATTCCATAAAATATTTCTGATTGCAAATTTAGTAAGAGGTATAAGATTTAATCGTAAATTTATTTATTTTTTTACTCTAAATATAAGTACTAGAATTTTTCTTTGCGTTTGGTGACCTCAGGGAGGTTTAAATCTTTATTATTTTGAGTTTCTTGTCTGTCCTAAATTTTCAAAAAAATCCACCATGTCAGATACCGAAGAGAATGTGGCACAAAAGTGTCCTTTGTGTGAATCTTCGCTAGACGTTGGAAAGACTTTTAAAACCAAATGTGGTCATGTTTTTCACACGTCTTGCATCGCAGCCCATTCCAAAAAGAAAACAACGTGTCCTACCTGTAATTCAGTGTGCTTCGAAAAAGCTGGTACTCCATCTCAAAATACTCGGGCAAATAAAGGGCAGATATTAGAATCTACACCCAGTGGTTCATCAGGGGCAGCAGTTTTGGGACTGGCTCAGAAAGAGCTGATCCAGAGCACAATTTTAGACGCTGTAAAGTCCATGCAAAATGATTTGATGACCCAATTATCGGAACAGATGACCAGGTTGATTGAAGCCAATGTTCCGGCATCCTTTCCAGCTGAAGAAGTCGCCAACCCGGGGGCATTACATGGAAGGGAGTCTCTAGGTCAAATTCCACTACTCAACCTGGATGGACCATCAGGCTCCGGTCGCGAAACACCCAGGAGTAATCTCTCAGATCTAAGCCAGAGGCCCGACAAAGTAGGCCATATTTTAAATAGTTGGAAATTGCGGTTTAGTGGAAATCCTGAAGGTCTCAGTGTCGATAATTTTATTTACCGAGTAGAGGCTCTCACCAGACAAACGCTAGAGGGAAATTTTTCGATCCTAAGCAGCAATGCTAGCCTTCTGTTTGAAGGAAAAGCAAGAGAATTTTACTGCAGGTACCACAGAAATACCCACGAGCTGCGATGGGATTATCTTTGCACTGCACTTAGAAGGCAATTCAGAGAGGAGCGGACGGATTTAGATATCTGTGAAGCGATTCGAGATAGAAAGCAGCGGGAAAGGAAAGGATTCGATACGTTTTACGATGCAATTCAAGAATTAATGGACCACCTGGATATGCCTCTAACCAAAATGGAAATAGTAGAAATTTTAAAAAGAAATCTAAGGCCTGAAATAAGACATGAAATTCTTAATATTCCAGTTCAATCGGTAGAAGGTTTAAGGTCAATATGCCGACGCAGGGAAAGCTTTTTAGAAGATGTCCGAAAATCCCAGGGATATCAGAAGGTAGTGCCTTTCCGCAAGCAGGTCTCTGAGTTGGTTGTGGAGATGAAAGATGCTGAGGAGTTCTCCGAGGGCGAATTAAATAGCGAAGTCTGTGCGGTGGCGCTTATATGCTGGAATTGTCGGAAGGAAGGCCATCGATACAAGCAATGTCGAATGAAGCGCAAAGTGTTTTGTTTTTTATGTGGCGCTCCAAATCAGGGAACGAAAATAACTGTTATTGTAAATTTTTCATACAAAAAAATCACGCACTTAGAAGGGTCCTAAAATTTTTTTAAATACACCACAATTTTTATTAGCCATTGTAGTTTACAAATCCGTAATGATTTTTATTTTTTGATTTTTATAATAAAACTCAAAAAATAACTGTTATTTTTTGATTTTTATGAATAACAGTTATTCCCTTGACATTTTTGAAAAAATGAAATAATTAAAAAAAACATGATACCCGTGCTTTATATAACTTACTAAAAATTTGTTAAAAAAGGCAACCGCGCATATTTTATACCTATATTTTTTTAAAATTTCTTTTATCCACAAAATCGCCATAAATCAAGTTTGAGTTTTATTTTTGATCACGACGAATAACTGTTATTTGTCAACTTTTATTATAAAACTCAAAAAATAACAGTTATTCTTTGAGTTTTACTTTACAAATCAGCAAATAACTGTTAAAGTGTGATTTTTAAAATAAAACTTATAACAGTTACGTTCCCTGCTCCAAATAATTACAGCCATACTTGTCCGAATTGTTTAAAAAACGGGAAAGCGAACACTTTCAGCGGTCGACAGCAGTCAAGTGTTCCGAAGGACAAGTCGACAAACGGGGATCAGAACTAGTATGTCCAGTTCAGACTTTGAAAGGCCCAGTGAAAGCATTGCCATCTGATAAGGTCAAGGAATGTTGGCCAGATCTTTTGGCGCAGCAAGTAGCAGACTTAAGGCCAAATTTGGAGGAAAAAGTGGTGTCCAGAAATACTAATAGAATAAGGTCCTATTGGAATAATGTTAAAACGATAAATACTATTAGATTTAAAAATAATGATAATCGTCATGCTCCTAGATAGGGTAGTGGTTGGACTGTTAGATACCGGTGCTGCCATTAATGTGATTGGTGGAAAATTGGCAGAACAACTGATACGAAGTAAAATTCCGTTTAAAAGAGTTGCAACAGTTGCTACCACGGCAGATGGCAAAAAGCAAGATGTAGTGGGAAAACTTCAAACGGCAGTAAAGAATAAGGATGACACCAAGGATCTGGAGTTTCATATTGTACCTTCGTTAAATCAGGATCTATACTTAGGCATTACGTTTTGGGCAGTCTTTAATTTGTTGCCACCTTCCATGCAAGTTTCTGAAATTGTTTCGGATTCACATAACCTGACTGAAGGTCAGCAGCGCAGTCTCAGTGAAGTTATTGGGAAATTTCCTTCGTTTGCCTCTTCGGGATTGGGAAAAACCACTCTTATTTCTCACGAAATCGACGTTGGCGAAGCTAAGCCGATTAAGCAACGCCATTTTCCGGTTTCACCTGCGGTTGAAAAGCTTCTTTATAAAGAGATCGACCGAATGTTGGAAATGGGGGTTATTGAGGAGTCTCAGAGTGCGTGGTCTTCGCCAGTTGTTCTAGTACAAAAACCCGGAAAAGTACGTTTATGTTTGGACAGTCGTAAGGTCAACGCAGCTACCAAAAAGGATGCTTATCCTTTGCCCCAAATCGATGGGATTTTATCCCGACTTCCAAAGGCAATGTACATTTCTAGCCTCGATCTGAAAGATGCCTATTGGCAGATCCCATTAGAACCAAGTTCTCGGGATAAAACAGCATTTACCATTCCAGGAAAGCCCTTGTATCAATATAAGGTGATGCCCTTCGGTTTGACCAACGCGTCTCAAACAATGACCCGCTTGATGGATAAGGTTATTCCGCCTGATCTCAGGAATGAAGTTTTTGTCTATTTAGACGATCTTTTGGTCGTCTCAGACACATTTGAAACCCACATGAAGGTTCTGAGTGCGGTGGCCGAACAAATTAAAATAGCTGGACTCACACTAAATGTGGAGAAAAGCAAATTCTGTATGCGATCGGTAAAATATCTCGGGCATATTATTCGTACCGATCCAGAGAAAATCTCGGCCATGGCGGACTTTCCACTCCCTAAAATTTTGAGATCCCTTCGCAGTTTTCTTGGTATGGTATTCATTAACAATTTTGCGTCAGTATCTTCTCCACTTACAGATTTGTTGAAGCCAAGAAAAAAGTTTGAAATGACTCCTGAAGGCGATAAGGCGTTTGTCCTGCTAAAGGATATGTTATGTTCCGCTCCAGTGCTACGCAGCGCGGATTTTACAAAACCTTTTTACGTGCAATGCGATGCAAGTAAGTCTGGAGTGGGTGGTGTAGAAGTGCAGAAGACAGATCAGGGTGATGAGTATCCCATTGCGTTCGTATCAAAAAAATTAAACAAGGCTCAAAGAAATTACTCGGTAACCGAACAGGAGTGTCTCGCGGCCATTGTTTGTATCAAGCGTTTTCGGCCATACATAGAAGGTCATGAGTTTACGGTGATTACTGACCATGCTTCACTCAAATGGCTCATGAGTCAGACGGACCTCCACTCTCGCCTAGCTCGTTGGGCATTAAAATTGCAAAGATTTAATTTCAAGATTGAACATAGAAGTGGAAAAATGAATGTTGTACCGGATGCTTTGTCCAGGGTCAACGAGGCAGAAGTAGCTGCAGTAGAGGCGAGACACGGTCTTTTAATAGATCTGCAAGCACCAGAATTCAAGTCAGCCAAGTATTTGGAAATTGTAGACAAAGTCAAAGCCAATCAGAATCAATTGCCAGATTTAAAAGTCGTTGACGGACTCGTTTATCGGAGATCTGATCACGCAACAGGAGACCAGCTGCATGTTATTTTTAATTGGAAGTTATGGGTTCCAGAGGAATTAGTTGCCGAGGTTTTAAAAAAGAATCATGATGAACCTCTTGCTTCTCATGGAGGCGTCCATAAGACTTTGGAAAGGGTTCGCCGATACTATTATTGGCCTAGGTTAGTCAACGACGTGAAGTCGTATACGCAATCTTGTGAAATTTGTAAATCCACCAAAGCGCCAAACAGAACACAACGACCACCAATGAGTGTGGCGCCTGTATCAGAGCGATTTTTCCAGCGTCTTTATATAGATTTTCTCGGTCCATACCCACGGTCGCGAAGTGGTAATATTGGAATATTTATAGTATTGGACCATTACTCCAAGTTCGTATTTTTAAAGGCGGTTAAGAAGTTTACGGCAGATGTAGTCATTAAATATCTGCAGCAAGATCTTTTCCACACTTTCAGCGTACCAGAAACCATTGTATCCGATAATGGATCGCAGTTCCGGGCTGAGACTTTTCAGAAATTGCTGAGAGAATATTCTATTTCACACACTTTGACCGCTGCTTATTCGCCCCAGTCAAACGCATCGGAGAGGGTTAATCGGTCGGTCATTGCGGCAATTAGGTTTTATGTTAGACCTGATCAGAAAAATTGGGACGAGCAGCTCAGCAGTATTTGCTGCGCTCTCCGTACAGCAGTCCATTCGGCACTTGGTACCAGCCCTTATTATATGGCATTTGGCCAAAACTTCGTCTCCTCAGGATCATCGTATAAACTGCTAAGAGATTTAGGAATTCTTGAGGACAGGTCATTAGCGTTCTCTAAAGATGACTCTGTGGAAATAGTCCGGAAAAAGGCGTGTGAGGTGTTGAGGAAACAGAATGAGAAAAATGAGCGTCAGTATAATTTGCGGTCTACAAAAATTTTAAGCAAAGTAATTTTGCGGCAGGTTATAGTGCCAAATTAGGCCCAGCATTCGTAAAAGCGAGAGTTCGCAAAAGAGTTGGAAACTCATGCTATTAGTTAGAGGACCTGCAGGGCCATCTCCTGGGAAAGTACCATGCTAAAGATATGAGACAGTAAGCAAGGCAGATACAAGCTCTTGGTGTGATCTGTCTTAGGGTGTCAAACCCGAAGCCAGAGTCTTGGTGGGGGGCTTTGTAACGCTTGTATCTGAAGAGTAGAGATATTTGGAAAGGGGGCGCCATCTAAGAGACAAGAATGGAACTAATAAGGGGCATAGAAAGACCCGGAGGAGAGTAACAGGGTGAAATGTCAACCGTGTTATGGGGCATTGTCTCTCTGACCAAAGGTATTGGCAAGGGTTAGCGCCAAAAGTCCAGCGTCTATAGCCTTCATTCCGTCTTCACACCGTGTTAAATTCAGTTGTGCGCGGCAATAAGTTTTGAGTAAAAAAAATTGCAAGTGCGAATCATATCCAACGGCCAAGAGTTACAGATCGGGAAGGAGACGGCTTATGTTTTTGGCCAGCGCTTAGTCCATGAATGTGAGAACGGGTTGAGGGTTTTGCGAATAAATGCTTGAAAAAAAAACTTTACATTATTTATTAGGCCTGGCGCTTCTATAAAGTTTACCTTGCCACGGAATAAAATCCAAAGACAGCCCGAATTGGTGAAGTGGACCTCACAGATCTTTAAAGCCTGCGGAGAGAATCAGCAGCCAGAACCAGCGATACTTATGTTTTTTATATTTGTGTGGGGTTTGATGGCATTTAAGAATTATATTCATAAGCAAAAAGCTTGAGGCAGGGTTTGAGTTCCACTCATCAGGCAGAACTCCGAACCTGTAGGTCGAGCAAGTAGTCTCTGAGCAAGCGCGCTCGAAAGCGCTCAGTTTTTTTTGAAACGTACGTGGAGCTCAAACGAAAGAAAAGTCAGTTTTTTCCGGCGAAAAGGTGGCTAAAAAGTCAGACAGTGTCGAGACGTGGGTTTGGCACCCTCTTGCGAGTTGGATCTAAGATTTCCCGGAGGAGATCGGCGAAGTCGACGGCCACGCGGTATGTCGGCCTAGAAGGCGTAGTTGAAAGAGAAAAGACGGTCAACTCGCGGAAAAGATGCGGTTCGGTTAAGATAAAAAAAAAGAATAATTTTATTTTTGTTAGTGAATAAGTTTTATGGTATTAATTTTTTTTGTGTGGGCCAGAGCGAGTTCCTATGAAAAGTAAAAGAAATAAATAGAAAATTAAAGAGGAATAAGCGTGGCGAATGGTGGTTCGAAGTGGTTGTTGTCCCAAATTTCTAACCTCTAAATAAGAAAAAAAAAAAAAGAGAGGGAAAAAATGTCGTGTCCCCCAGAAAAGTGTTACAATGCGTGATTTTCCTTTTTTTTAGTTTAAATTTCTAGCCACAGGTCATCCAGGAAAGCGCTTTCTTCGGTGGATCTACATTTATGGCGGTGAGTGAAAATTTACCCATGTTACGTAACACGAATTTGGCAAAGCGGTAAAGAAACAAAATTACAGAAATAATCGGTTGAACTTGAAAAAAAGTCATGTTTAAAAGAAAATGCGGGACCTAATCTAAAGTTTAAAATTCAAATCTAATCAAATAAAAAAAGGAAAAAGTCGATCGAACCCCTTTTCTCACTAAATTCACTTAAGTTCGAACGTATGTTCGTTTATATGTTTGATGGTTCGTTTGCATGTTCGATGGTCTTGCTCAGTCCCATGTTTAAGCTTAAATTGAAGAAATCAATTATATTTGTTTATTCATTTTAATTTCCACAATTTTATAAGAATTGCCACTTGTTTTGATTATATTTATTTATACTATATTTTCCTTTTTATATACTCTTCTATTTTATTATATTATAATTTTTAACATGTATGTTGTCTGCTTAGGTCAAATTTTATATTTTGTTTAGAAAGTAAATAAATCATTATAATGTTCTAAAAAAACCCAGTGTTGACCCGAGCTAACATGACCGTCTGAGAACCCCGAACAAGGGGCTACTATGGACGAAATGAGTTCAACAACCAGGATTATAGTAACCGTAGGTTGGGTGGGCAAACCAGGCCTAAAAACATCAAAGGGTTTGGACGTTCGGAGGTGCCACAAAGCCTTGTTTTGCAAATGAATTTCTTTTTTTTAGCTATCCCTTAAACAGCTTCCTATAGAATATTTATGAGTAAGTGATCCTCTAACCAAGATTAGCTTGTCATTTGCACGCAAGTTTTTATGGAAATAATGAGCATAGGCACCTTGGGGGGCGTGGCAAGAATACCACCCTAATTGCTGGCGAGCGAGAGTCGGAGAATTTTTATATATTGCGTGCGGCACCCCTCCCAAATCAACATCTCGCCTGAAAAGGAAATTTCGTAGGTTACGATTTTCTGAATCCCTCATCATTATTGTTATAGGCCGAATGCAGTTCTTAGGTATCCATGTCTTGTCTGTCTTCTGAAAACATCAAAAATAATTAAGATATGAATGTAAGACCAGGAATAATAATAAGAGTAATTACCATTATTACGTCTCCTCACAAAATTAAAGGATCTGGTTTGCCATGGCCGATCATTTACCCTCTGTTCAGCTGTTTTATGTCGGGTATCTATATCAAAAACTATGAGAAGAAAAATAAAATAGGACAAACGCAGGCGCTACACTTCTGGTCCCAAGAAGTCTCAGTCGGCCTGGCTGAAATAAATGAAATATTTTGATTAAGTTAAACAACTAAGTTAGTACTGAAGTACTATTTATACAACCATTTAATGAACACCTCACACCATTTACCACTGGTAAAGATTAAAAACATTTCAAGTGTCACTGAAATGCAGAATTTGTGTTGAAGATAGCATCCGGAGGCGTATATTTATTAATGGCGAAAATATCTGTGATACTAACCTTTGTAACGCTGAAATAAAGATTATAAAAAGACAAAATTTATTTTATCACTCACTTTTTTATTGTTTTTTAGATTAAAATTAACTATTTTCACTTTTTTTTTAAACTTTTTCCAACAAATTTAAAAATGATGTGACCCTGCATTATATTTTTGATAATACCAAAAGAAATACCAGATACATTTGGTGTAAATTTCGTTGTAAAGTTCGGTTACACTTTGGCGCCGAAGAAGTATTTCGTTTAAACAATACTTTTCAGGGACCGTAATCATTAAAGGTTACGTATATTATAGGTATATTAGGCATTTTTCGTGTTATCAATACCACCAACACGAATTTTTATATTTTAACAACACTTAAAAATGGCTTAGGCCACGATCTGTCGATCAAATTATTTTATTTCACAGAAAATGTTTAAAAATGTAAAAAAAAATAATTTTTTTCTTTGTAATTTAATGTAATTCCTTGATAAATGTGATTAAATATTTTAATCGTCTTACTGTGGCTTTTCTCTATAATTTTGTTGAATCCCACATTCACTCTTATTATACTTTGAAAAATGTTGAGTAAAATAAATTAAGATTATCATTATAGACATTATGAAAATAATTATATAGTTTATTTTTTTTGATTAACAACACTATGCAGCATCAAAAATTTACCTCGATGGATGCTATATTTTTGGATTCGTTACGAATTCCCAAGTTAAACTGCGTTTTCCAAAATGTTCCCCGACGCCAGGATTCTTAGGAAAAGGACCTCAAAGTTCGAAAAATGCTGAAATTGGCCTACTTTCCAGTGCTCTCAGAGGCAAATGGATGCATGGTTTGATTCGATGTTAAAGTTTTTTAAAAGATACACTCTTTATCTTTCAAACCCCATACTTAGAATAATTTTGGGATTTTTTTAGAGCAGAAATAAATTCCAGAAAACATAGTCAAAAAACTAAAAAACTTACAGCTGCGGTAAAAATAGTAGTAGTGTTGCCGACCTGTGTTTTTAAAAGTTTTTTTGTTGTCAATTTTCTTATCCAATTAGTCTATTAGTACAATTATAATCAATACAATATTACCAGGAGAAGATAAATTACAACAACAAACTTTTAAATACACAGGGCAGCACACTACTACTATTTTGACCGCAGCTGTATACTTTTATGTTTTTGACCATGTTTTCTAAAATTTGTTTCTGCCTTAATAAAAATCCTAAAATTATTCTAAGTATGGGGTTTGAAAGATAAAGAGTGCATCTTTTAAAAAACTTTAACATCGAATCAAACAATGCATTCGTTTGTCTCTGAGAGCTCTGGAAAGTTGTCCAATTTGAGCATTTTTCGAACTTTGAGGTCCTTTTGCTAAGAATCCTTGCGTCGGGGAACTTTTTGGAAAACGCAGTTTAACTTAGGAATCCGTAACGAATCCAAAAATATAGCATCCATCGAGGTAAATTTTAAAAGCACTAAAAATGCTGCACAGTGCAATTATTAATATTTTTTCTACGAATTTTAAAATTACTAAAAATTAAAACTAAAACTACTCCGATCAGGTTAATTTTTTTTTCAAAATTTTGTGCTAATTTGGTGCTAATTTCGGGCCTTATTTGCGAATTTCGTGCTCGAGTGAAAAACATTTTTTTAAATACCCAAAATGCGGGGTGTAGAACGGCTATATTATTATATGCAACTTTTATTTTTTGATGGCTGGCTGCATCGCAATTTGAAAAAATTTCTATTCCATAAAAAAGTGTTGGGATTAAACAGGTCTTGGCAATTAACATACGAACATTTATGGGTAACAGACTTTTAACAGGACAGAGAGATCTTAGTAAACCGTACGTTTTCCCTATAGCTTTATTTATATGGTCATTCCAACTAAGTTTATTATCAAATGAAAACACCTCTTAACGAGGTAAAAAACTAGTGACGACCGCACCTTCAACATACAAAAGTTCTGATATCAACATTTGTGACGAAAAATTATTACACTCGTCATTAAATAGACTTTCTAATCTTTTCTCTTTAATCTTTAGTTGTAAGGAAAATCGTTAGAGCCGTTTTTGAGAAAATTAAAAAAAAGCCAAAAAAAAAGTTTAAACAAATTTTCTTTTGTTCATATCTTTTTAACTATTACATTTACACAAATTGCATATAAAAGGCGTTTATAGCATTTAAAAATACCTTTCAAACGAGATGCAGCACAAGTCTGTAGCTTTAGTGTATAGAAGTTACGGCTTTCCGAATTTTAGCTATTTATAGCTGTTTTCCCGCTAAACTAGCTAGTTTTTCCAAAAGTGGTAGAACAAAAGTTTTTTATATCGATGTGATAAACGTCATATCAAATTTTCAGAACTTAAAAAACATATTTTGGACAAGTGGACAAGTGGACAAACTGACAAACAGAATTTAATTTTCATTTTGGGAAGAAGAAGAAAATCTTATTTTGGCTATAACTTTTGAACGGAGAGTCGGATTTTGACAAATGACCCCTCATTCGACGGGTATTTTCAAAAGAAATACAACTAAAACATTGCGAGGGGGCATTTATCCCCACCGGCCCCAACAGCTCCAAATTTCGAAATTTTCACTTTTTCACTTTCACCGCTCTCTCTCCCAAGCCAATTGATTTTCTTAAAGTCTTGGTATGCAACCCTTTAAGTTTTTGCAATACCTTTCGATTGGTGTATTACTCATTACGGTCGGACTATCACAGCAGATTTTCAATTTTGCGGCTATATAATAGTAGTCGCCTTCGCACACTCTCCTGGTGCGCTTCGTCACTACATGGACTGCCGTCCATAGTGATTGAATATGATACCCAAGTTTGTAGCATTTTCAACATATTTAATGGGCATGCTGTTTATCAACAATGGCTGCAGGTCAACAATATTTACTTTCTTTTTATAAATTACGAGACATTTAGATTTTGTTGGGTTTAGACCAAGGCCATTGTCTTTGGCCCAGCTGCTAATTTTATCAAGCTCTCGATTACAAATATTCACACACTCGTTAATTCTACTAATGGGGCGGCTAACATACATCTGGACATCATCGGCGTACATGTGAACATCACTATTTGACAACACACAGGGAAGGTCATTGACATATAGAGTAAACAGTAAAGGACCAAGAACTGAGCCTTGAGGCACACCACGTTTAAGGACTACAAGAGAAGACGAAACATTAGATATTACTACAGACTGCCGGCGATTTTTTAGGTACGAGGTCATAAGTTTGACAGAAGTGGTTGAAAAATTGAACTGAGTTTTCAATTTTGAACACAAAACATCATGATTAACAGAGTCAAAAGCTTTACTATAGTCAAGAAGTACTAGAAGCGTCACGTTGGATTTGTCTGCATGTTTACGTATATCCTCCGAAATTTTTAGGATTGCCGAGGTGCAGCTACGTTTTATTCTGAATCCCGATTGGTTGTTGTTAAGTAGAGCATTATCACCTATATATGCGTTTATTTGGGCTGCCATAATGTTCTCAAAGGCTTTCGATAAGAACGGTAGAATTGATATAGGTCTATATTCCTTGTTGGCTTTCATAATTGGTATAATTTTTGCGATTTTCCAACAGTCAGGAAATGCGGATGTTGTAAATGCAGTGTTAAAAATGTGAGTTATGTATGTAAGAATTTTGGGAAGTATTAATTTAATGAATTTAGGATTCATTTCGTCTAGTCCAATTGCGTCTGATTTAATTTTAAGAATATTGACAAGAACTTCGTACTGATTAACACAAACAAATCTAAAACTATTATCACAGAAATTTTCAGGTACTGAATCCAGATACAAATTGCTATCGTCGATTTCAGGTACATTGCATTTTGAGAGTTGTTGGTTCAGCTCTTCAACATTAACATCCTGTCCCGGCGTTGATTTTTGTTTTCCTATCCCTAGTGACTTGATTTCTTTCCAGGTTTGTCTAGACGATGTTGAGTTTTTGAATTTTCGAAAATAGAATTTTGACTTTGCGGTGTCAATAAGTTTAGTGACTGTGTGTCTCAATGATTTAAATTGGGCATAATGTGGCGGAGTCTTATACCTTTTCCACTTTTGATATGCAAAGTTTCGCTTTTGTATTGCTGACTTAATTTCATTATTAAACCACGGTTTAATAAAATGTTTAATGGGTTTACTTTTGATTGGAACGAAACAATTGTACAGGTAAGTAATATTACGTTGGAGCAAACTGAGTTGTTCGTCTACATCTGGAAGACAGTAAATGTTATTCCAGTTGCATTTATCGAGTTCGGTATTTAGAAGGTAATAGTCTATATTATTAAAATCCCTAAATACTATTTCTTCGTCATTATACTGAAGGTCAAAATTATAGGTCAAGTATATAAGGTCATGTTTTGAGAACGACGGCACAATGAGTTGGTCATACAAACATATTTTTTCAACATCACTAACAAAAAATACATCTAACAATGAGCTGCATGTTCTGCTGAAATGAGTCGGATAAGTGGAGTTTACAAGATTCAAGCCTAGTGATTCCATGTTAATTTTAAGGTGTTCTTCCCGAAGTATGTTGCTGTTGAGATCACCCGCTAAAAGTATATCTTCATAATTTATAGAGATGTCTGATAGCTTATTTAAAATATCGTCATAGTTAATGCTACTACGTGGGCGGTATATGCAACCCAGCAGCATTTTTTTTTGTGAGGACTGATTCTTAATTTCAAGGAATAAGTATTCTATTGGGCTGCTATCGGGATGTTTACATATAAACTTGGACACTAATTTTTTACTAACATAAATTGCTACCCCACCTCCATGACTGACACGGTCCGCTCGGTAAACATTATAGCCATCACACGAAATTATAACATCACAAACATTATCGCCAAGCCATGTTTCAGAGACGCATATAATATCTAGACCAGAATTTACAAATAAATATTTAAACTCATCAACTTTTCTCGGCAAACTTTGAGCATTAATGTGACAAACTTTAAGCCCAGCTCTCTGCTTTGTCAGTATGCGCAATAGGGTATGGCTATTTACTTCGTTTAGGTCTTCCATTTCCAAAATTTAAATAAAATTATTAGCTGCTCACGCACTAGGTATGAAAAATTAAATTGATAAAACATCACGGAGAACATTAAGTAAACAAAGCGACCTACAATAATTTCTAATCTAACAAATACTAAAACTATGGATCTGCGTTTAAAACTAATCCCGAAATGAACTATTTCTCGACGGGCCTCCCAAATTGTTGCTCAGCTCAGAAAGCTCGTGCAAGCTCCGCACATTGTGAGCTTCCACTCCGTCGATCATCTTTACAAAGACATCTCCACGGCGAGTAAAGACAGCTGTGAGGCGCTTGTGCTTTTTGAGATGCATTGCTCTCTTGAAGACCTCGTAATTATGCTTTGTCAGCTGCTCATTTATGTAGATCAGTGCTGGCGACTCCAGACCAATTAGCTGTAAGCTCAGTTGTGTTTTTGTAGTTCGCCGGTATGCCCCTATTGCTCGTAGTAACGTCGCTTTTTCGCGCACGTGTTCCATCTTTATGTGGATAATTGGGTCTACAAGTGTTTGGCCGGTTTGTCGGGGCCGCACTCTGTAGATGGATCTCACCAGTGGAGGCGGAGTTAAATGGAGTGAAAAACAGAGCCGGTTGAAAAGCGTTTTGAGATTTTCTCCCTCCGCTTGCGGTACCCCATGCCAGCGCAAGGTACATGAGACCGCTGCGTCTTCCTCTGCTACACATTTGGCTGCCAGTCTGGCATCCAAGTCACCAACCTGTTGCTTCAGCTGATCGACCAAACCTCCAGCAGTGTTTGGTGCCGCCAATTTGCCGGTCAAGTCGTGGACCTGCTGCTTCAGCTCGGCTACCACCTTTACCTCATTCTCCAGCTGGCTCACACGTTGAGTGAGAGTGTGGATTTCTTCGGTCATCGCCTGGAACTTCTCCTGGAGAGAGCTGAGGAAACGTGCCTCGCTCTCTCGAAACTCCTTGCCCAAGATTTTCTTCTGCTCATCAAATCTGGCATCCATCAGCTGGAGCATCTTGGCGGATGTTGCATCCGACAAGCGGGTCGCCCTCTGATCAGGGCTTGTTGCAACCCGCAGACGCTTATTCGCCGACATGTTGTGGTTTTTATTTTGTTATGTGTTTATTTATTGAGAGTTGAGTGATTTTTTGTTTGTTTTAGTTTTTTCTTTACTACTTTCAATGCTATTTGCATTTTAAAACACAAAAATCTATAAGAAAATGTCTTCGATCTGTCGTAGAAATGTAAATGCAATTTTTTGAATGCAAAAGTATTATAATTAATTTGAATTTAAGCGAATCTAACTTCCTTAGTTCGGCCAATGAGCTAGTGGGATGGCTTGGAGGGCGCCGAGCTGAAGGCAACCAAACGGGTCGCAGGTTGCGGATAGCGAACGCCCTGGTTTTTTTTATCCAGGGCAGCTACGAATAAGCGTGGATGTTGGCACGGCCCAGGCACCGCTAGGCCCCAACATGAAGCGCAAATAAGTAGCCCCGGACAGTCAGCGGGTATCTGCGCCGTAGCAGTGCCGACGTCGCGCTTGTGCTGCTGCCTCCGACAAAAAGCTCACACAAACCCACTGTCCTTTCTCCGCAGCTCGTGGGAATTAACATGGAGAATCTAAATACTTACAATAAATCAAACGCAGAGTCCGACACTCTTAAAAAGTCGGAAGTCACCACCAGTGACGACCAAGTGAGCAAGGGTGCCGTACCGAAAGCCCCTACTCATACAACATCGACACCAGCCAAGACCAGCGGACCACGCAGCCAGGTAGCCCCCACGAACCGCAAGGGCCAGACCAAAACACCCACCAACGCTGGGGCGGCTAACCAGCCAAACCAACCGGAGGGAGGTGCTAGGGCTGACCGTGTGGTAAGTACCAGGGCTAAAGGTTCAAGCGGACACCACCAAATCAGGCAGGACCACTGGAACGAAAGAAGGCACACCGCATCTTAAAACGTCTGGCCACCAACCCCATAAGAGAGGATCAGACTTCCAAGGAGGACTACCAAAAGATCCAGGAGGACATAGCCTGGGCAAAGGCAGTAATTCCAGATTTCGACCCCGCAAAGGCACCAAGCGACAGCAATAAGCGGGAGAGGTCGATCGAAGTGGCTCAACCAGCGAGCAAGAAGGCCAAGACAACCAGCCGCGGCACGTGGTCTAGATCCTTTGCCGAAGTGGTGAAGGATCGGAAGATCATCGGCGTCATCGACCAGAACGATGAAGGCGGCAGGATCCCAAGGAACCAGTGGGGTCAGGTTAGGCGGGCACTTGCGACGGTGGCCTTGAAAGTGCTGGACGAAAACCCAGGACCACCACCTGACTGCACAGATGCAGGGTGGTACCAGGGCAACGTAAAGTTGATCGCCTGTGAGGACGAGAGATCGGCAGCGCTCTACAAGGCTGCCATTACCAAAGTTGGCGAGGTCTACCCCGGGGCCAAGCTAGCCGTCTGCGTGGCAGCGGATATCCCGTCCAGACCAAGGGCGAGGGTGTGGTTGCCGTCTGAACCCTCTGAGCCAGAGGCTATTCTTAGCCGCTTGACAAGGTTCAACCCCAAGCTCCCAACAGAAGGTTGGAAGGTGGTGAAGGTTGAGAAGACTGAACGCGTCACCATGAACGTAGTGATTCTCCTCAACCAGGCATGCCTGGAACCCCTGGCAGCATCACAGAACCGTGTCAACTACGGTTTCGACAAGGCGACACTCCGCATATACGACACGGACAAACTAGCGGCAGATAATCTGGCTGCATGTGCGTCCTACGAACCCCCAAGCGACGACGAGATGGAGCACGAGGAGTCACTCCACACAGGGTACGTGTCGACCGATTCGGAGCTCACAGAGACTCTGAAGCAGTTGAGCACCCGCAGTGTGCTCCAGGACATTGTGGAGGAAGTAGAGGGTACCCAGCCCGAGCCCAGCCCGCAAAATGGTGCAGTATCTACAGATTAATCTGCACCACAGCAAGGCAGCATCTGCTGCCCTCCTCAACCGCCTGGCAACGGGCAAAATAGACATAGTCCTCATCCAAGAGCCATGGATTGTTGGTGACAACATCTGTGGCTTATCAACCCACATACAAGCTTTTTCACATTAAGGGTAAGGGTAAACCTAGGACCTGCATTCTCACTAAGACACACTTTAATACATTTCTAATCCCACAGTTTAGCGAAGGCGACCTTACCACGGTCAGGCTGGAGCTAAACTCACACACTCATCACACCATATCATCGTTTTACCTGGATCATGACCAAGAGGGGCCACTACCAAACATCATAACACAACAACTCATACAAACATACTCATCCTGGGTGGAGACGCCAACTCACACCACACACAATGGGGAAGTACAAATACGAACGAAAGGGGTGAGTTACTTCATGACTATCTCCTTCAATTCAACTTATTCATCTGCAACAAAGTTGCTCAACCATCTTGAAGAGTGGAAAGTGGGAGCCGAACACTCCTTCTCCGACCACCGATATGTAGAATTTACAATATCTCTAGAATGCCCTCCCCCCGAGAGCATAAGAAATCTAAGACGCACTAACTGGGGGTACTACAAAAAACTCCTCGATAGAAACTTAAATACTCCACCGACTCGCGTACTCGACAGTCATGAACTAGAAAACCTAGTCAATACTTTCACTGTCATCTGTGGGGAGGCCATTAAAAAGGCCTGCCAAAGCAGAACAGTCAAAACAAAACACAAACCGCCTTGGTGGAACACTACCCTAGCGGCCCTTAAAAGCGACTGCAGAAGTCATTTTAACAGAGCTAAATATAGCAACAGCGAGGCTTTTTGCATTTTGCATTATAAAAATAAAAGGGATTTCAAGGAAAATTTCGACTGTAAAATTCATCTTAATGGGATTTCTGTAAGGTCTACCGATATTTTAAAATTTAACGTTTACTTAAGAAAAAGGCGCAAAAGAAAAGATTTGCGATATAATCGATTTTTTAACCGCGCATTTTAAATGTGTTATGAGTGTGGCACACTTAAAGTGCGACAGCAGGACATACATACATACATGCGTCAGCAGAACATACATACAAACATATGGGAAGGCCGTGACGTCACATCAGGTTAGCCAAATTTGAAAATATTGGGGACTTTGTTAAGGATGCTGAATCTCCAAAAAATTTAAATGCATTTATTTGCGGGTATGCCATAAGATTATGAACATTACATTTTTAAACCATTTTAACAACATTTATAACAGAGAAATGGCAAAAGAAAAAATTAAAAACAAAGACAAATCGATTTTTGGGGCACTTTGGGGTCGTTTTTTGTTTTAATCTTTACGTCATACTCTGCGTCTAATTATTTCCGAATTAATTTAATTTTTCTAGATTTTTAGGTCAATCCGTTGTGGGTGGAATTTGCGACTGACCAAATTTTATCCTTAGAATTCTATTAGTTCAGAGATAGAAGATAAAGAAGGCAGGTGGAGGGGGATGCCGTGACTCAAATTGTTTAAACATTTCCATTTGTTTAAACAATATGAGGCACGTGTAAGAAAGGGTAAGAGAATCAATTGATTTGAATATTTAGTTTTTTTGAATACTTTTAATGCTATTTGCATTTTAAAACACAAAAATCTATAAGAAATGTCGTCGATTTGTCGTAGAAATGTAAATGCAATTTTTTGTATGCAAAAGGATATCAGTATTATCATTAATTTGAATTTAAGCGAATCTAACTTCCTTAGTCAGCTGCAATGCACACAGACGCACATATCTAAGGATTCTGTTTATAAAAAACTCATTTGTGGCTTTTATGTATTTCGACCATGTGTGTGTGCAACGGAGCGAAATAATTTTTTTTACAAATCAACAATTTGTCAATATCTCAACGTTTGAAAACTAATAAATAGTTTGCTGATCAGTTTTTTGCATTAAAAAAATAAAAGGCATTTCAAGGAAAATTTCGACTGTAAAATTCATCTTAATGGGATTTGGGTAAGGTCTACCGGTATTTTAAAATTTAACGTTTACTTAAGAAAAAGGCGCAAGGTTGCGATATAATCGATTTTTTAAACGCTCATTTTAAAAGTGTTATGAGTGTGGTAGTTTCGTTTTAAATGTGTTGGCTGTGGTATTTTCATTTTCCCCTTGCGCGGCGACAGCAGGACATACATACATACATACATGCGCCAGCAGAACATACATACAAACATATGGGGAAGCCGTGACGTCACATCAAGTTAGTCAAATTTGAAAATATTGGGGACTTGGCTAAGGATGCTGAATATCTAAACAATTAAAATGCATTTAGCATCACATTTTTAAACCATTTTAACAACATTTATAACAGAGAAATGGCAAAAGAAAAAATGAAAAAAAAAACAAATCGATTTTTGGGGCACTTTGGGGATTTGGGGTTCTGCGCGTAATTATTTCCGAATTAATTTGATTTTCCTAGATTTCTAGGTCAATCCGTTCTGGGTTTAATTTGCTACTGACCAAATTTTATCCTTACAATTCTATTAGATCTGAGATAGAAGACACGTGAGAACGCTATAGTCGGGTGCCCCGACTATCAGATGCTCGTTACTCAGCTAAAGGGAGTGCGAAGGAGATGGAGATAAAAACTTTCATCCGCCGTAACTTTTTAACGAATGGTCCGATTTAAAAAATTTCTTCTACATTTCGATGGGTATTGATAAACAACATAAAACTGCTTTTTTACTTTTCCGAAATATTGAAATTTATAAAATCATATTAGCGATTGTGGGCGTTAGAGGGGGCGTGGCACCCTTTTGAAACAAACTTGCGCTGCGTATGAACTCCTAGAATCTGCATGCAAAATGTCAATCTTCTAGCTTTTACAGTTTCCGAGATCTCAGCGTTCATACGGACAGACAGACGGACAGACGGACGTGGCTATATCGACTCGGCTAGTGACCCTGGTCAAGAATATATATACTTTATAGGGTCGGAAATGCTTCCTTCTAGCTGTTACATACTTTTGCACGAATACAATATACCCTTTTACTCTACGAGTAACGGGTATAATAACGATGGCAGGTGGAAGGGGATGCAGTGAATCAAAAAACTCAACATTTGAAAACTAATAAATAGTTTGGTGATCGGGCTTTTGCATTTTAAACAATAGAGAACGCTATAGTCGGGTTCGTGTCCCGACTATCTAATACCAGAGGGGGTTAGAGGGGGCGTGGCGCTCGTCTGAAATAAACTTGCGCTGCGTAGCACGCCCAAGAATATGTGTGGAAAATCTTAAGCTTCTAGCTATTGTAGTTTCCGACAGACAGACAGACGGACATGGCTAGATCGACTCGGCTAGTGACCCTGATCAAGAATATATATACTTTATGGGGTCGGAAACGCTTCCTTCTAGCTAACATACTTTTGCACGAATACAATATACCCTTTTACTCTACGAGTAACGGGTATAAAAACAAAAGCCATTTAAAGGAAAATTTTGACTGTAAAATTCATCTTAATGGGATTTGTGTAAGGTCTACCGATATTTTAAAACTTAACGTTTACTTAAGAAAAAGGCGCAAAAGAAAAGATTTGCGATATAATCGATTTTTTAACCGCGCATTTTAAACGTATAATGAGTATTGTAGTTTCGTTTTAAATGTGTTGGCTGTGGCATTTTTATTTTCCCCTTGCGCACACTTAAAGTGCGACAGCAGGACATACATACATACATATGTCGAGAGGATTAGTAATAATACAAATCAATGTTAAATTTAACTGAGAGACACCTGTCATTTTAAATAAAGTATTGAGAAAAGGAAGTGTGACCTTCTTAGACCGTTTAAGGGTTTCAAGAGCGTGGCTCTTGAGGCTCTTAAGGTGGGAACCCACCTTAGCCGAGTGTAGCGCAATTGTTGTTGCAACGTAGAGTTCTGCAAAGCAGTAGAGTGTTCAGGATTCATTCTTTCGAGAACCTTCGAACGGGCAACAGGAACAATTGCAACTCGCTACGCATCTTAAAAAGACCCAAAAAAGGAAGTTATGACGGACAAACCAATACGCGAAGCGACTAAGAGACCCCTGTTTCCGACATCAGAAGTGGGATCCCCATCGCCACAAGAACATTCTGACAGTCTGTTGCAGGCGATTTTAGAGACACAAAACCGAAACTTTCTAGAGTTGCTGAAAACTGTGCAAACAACATCGACTGGAGCCTTGCAAAATATTTCGGTGAGATTGCCAATGTTTAATCCTGATGCGCCTGGAGCCGATGCGTGGTGCGTGGTGTAAAACCGTGGATATGATCTTATCCGAGCGTCCACTGGAAGGCGGAGCACTCGTCATGGCGCTTAGCAAGTCGTTGCTTGGAAACTCTTCGCAATGGCTGTCACAAATTTGCTTCGCTGGAATGTCGTTGCTGGAATTTAAGGATTTGTTTTTACACCGCTATGAAGGCATCGAGCCACCGTCTGACGTATTGCTCAACATTCTCAACGGACGGCCGAGTGCAAACGAGTCCTTGTCAGTATATGGCAGCAGGCTGGTGACGTCACTGCTGACGAAGTGGAAAGGAATGAGCCAAGAGGAGATAGCAGTTTCATTAGTGTTGGCCCACAGGTCCCAAATCGAGCCCAGGCTGCAAAGTTCCGTTTTCGCTGCAAACATAAAAACTCGGAATGAACTGCAGCAGCTCTTAAAGGCGTTTGCATTCAACAAAGTGAGCGACTACTCTGGATTGGATCAAGGGCCGGACAGGAAGAAGTTTAAAGCGCAGGCGCAAATCAAATGTCATTATTGCGGCAAGATAGGACATAAAGCGTTTGAGTGCCGCAAGAAGAAGGAAGAAGTATGAAACGTCGCAAAACCAAATCATCATGCTGGCAAACCTTTGGCTGGACGAGAGAGGTCAGCAGTTACTTGTTTCAAGTGTGGCAATCCTGGTCACATTGCATCTATATGTATGAAGGGAACGACATCGGCGAACAACTTCAACAACGAGAAGCGAGTCGACATGTGTGCAGTGTTGGAGCCAACTAGTATTATGAAGCAAATGGGTGAGAGCTTTATCTTCTTCTTCGATTCGGGTGCCGAATGCTCTTTGGTCAAGGAGAAACTTTGCAACAAGCTGGCTAGTGCTAAGAGGAATAGGTGACAACATTGTTAAAAGCAACTTACAAGTATTAGCAACTGTAAATATTTCCGAATTTAATGTAGAAGTCCTATTTCATGTAGTTAAGGATAATTACCTTAAGTACGATATTATAATTGGTCGAGAAATATTGCAGCTAGGTCTTGGTGTCATGATTGATGCTAACAAATTAACAATGTATAGGAATCAAATTGTCAATGTAGTGAGTAATGAAACTTCGATAAGTATCTTAGAAAATCTGCTTAACGATAATGTGGAATTAGCTGAAAATGATAAGATAATATTTAGAAATATTTTAAATGAATTCTCAGATCGATTTATAACTGGCAAGCCATACAGGCGTATAACTACAGGAGAATTAGAAATTCGTCTAATTGATGAACATAAGACTGTACAAAGACGTCCGTATAGACTAAGTGCAGAAGAAAAACTAATAGTCAGGGACAAAATTCAACAAATGATTGAAAGCAATGTCATCCGCCCAAGTAGCTCTCCATTCGCTAGTCCGATGCTTTTAGTTAAAAAGAAAGATGGCAGTGATAGACTATGCATTGATTTTCGCGAATAAAATGCGAATACGGTGTCTGATAAATATCCATTGCCATTAATAGCAGATCAGATAGATAGATTACGTGGTAGTAAATATTTTAGCAGTTTGGACTTGGCCAGCGGATTTTATCAGATACCGATTCACACTGATTGCTTCGAGAAGACAGCTTTCGTGACTCCAGAAGGCCAATATGAGTTCCTTGCTATGCCATTCGGTTTGAAGAACGCTTCGTCAGTATTTCAAATTGCGATTGTACGAGCCTTAAGTGATTTGGCATACTCGTATGCAATTGTCTATATTGATTATGTGTTAATAGTCGCCAACTCCAAAGAAGAAGCTTTTACAAGATTGAAAGTTGTTCTTAAAGCCTTGTCAGATGCCGGCTTTTCATTCAATATAAAGAAGTGCACATTCTTCAAGACAGGAGTAGAGTATCTAGGGTTTTATATTAAATATGGCGAAATTAAACCCAATCCTAGAAAAATAGAAGCTCTATCCGCATTAAGTCAACCAACTACTGCCACGTAGTTAAGACAATTTATAGGTTTGGCTTCATATTTCAGAAAGTTTGTTCCACGATTCTCTGAACAGATGAAACCATTGTATCAATTAACTTCTAAGGCAAATGGATTTGCTTGGAAGGAAAATCATGAACAAATACGTAAAAAGATTATTGACGTGTTGACAAGTGACCCGGTGCTGACCATATTCAACCCTGAGCTTCCGATCGAGTTGCTTACAGACGCCAGCGCGGATGGCTACGGTGCAATGCTCCTTCATAGGATTGACGGCACATGTAGGGTGATCGAGTATTTTAGTAAGTGTACATCGGCTTCAGAATCAAAATATCATTCTTATGAACTAGAGACTTTAACCGTGTATAATGCTGTCAAACATTTTCGACATTACCTGCATGGTAGAAAGTTCTTCGCCATACTGACTGCAATTCCTTAAAAGCGAGTCGCACAAAGGCTGAACTGACAACACGAGAACACCGATGGTGGGCGTTCTTGCAGGCATTCGATTTTAGCGTAGAATATAGAAAGGGAACTCAAATGGCACACGTAGACTGCCTATCCCGAAATCCTATTCCAGATGTCCCGAAAACGATAAACAAAGTAGTTGAGGTTCGCATTGACTAGGCAGCGATAACGGATAATTGGCTAATCGCTGAACAGCAAAGGGACTTAGGTATAGTTGATATCATGACACAAATAAATGGAGGTGAGATGCAAGTTGATAGAGCTAAAACTTACAAAGTAAGAGCCGGTTTGTTGTATCGCAAAATTCAGAGAAGCGGCAAGACTCGTTGCTTACCAGTGATTCCGAGATCTTTTAGGTGGTCGATCATTAATCATGTACACGAGGCTATAATGCATCTTGGATGGCAGAAAACTCTAAACAAGGTCTACGAACAATATTGGTTTGAAAGTATGTCGAAGTACGTCAGAAAGTTTGTGGAAAACTGTATAACCTGTAAGCTCTCCAAACCGTAACAGAATTGTACGAAGGTGATCGTAACCTGTTGAAATCATTGACTAGTAAAAGAACATACAAGTATCCGCATGAGAGCTTGCGAAAACTACCAGATAATCAAGTTGCATCTGAGTTGCTCAAAGAGAGTGATGGCGTTGAAATAGACGCAGAAGATTAGTTGAGATCTGTCACCTAAGAGGGGTGCACAGGACATCACACACAGAGGCTAAGTTTGATCTAATGAGGTGATATGCGGTGCATATCGTCGCAAGGGGCTGTCCATATATTACGTAATCACGTTTTTGGTGATTTTTGACCCCCTCCCCCCCTGGTGATCAAACGTAATCATTCAATAAACAACCCCCCCCCCCCCAATGATTACGTAATCCCAAGAATCAAATTTTTTTTGTTTTAATCTGTGGATTCAAACGGAGATGCAACCCAATCTTATATATTGTTTATAAATGGAGTTTGGTACGACACATTCGGTTCGTCTACGCTGAAATTATCTCCAACATACTCTTCGTCAAGCCATTCCAGGTCTTCGCGTCCTTCGTGTGATTGAACCACTAAACATTTTCTTTTTCGCCGCCCAGCCACTGAAAAAATTTTTTCTCTGCTTTCCTATCTAAGTTTGTAGATATAATTAAAGGAAAAAAGTTTTTAAATAAATTCTTTAAATAAAAAAATTTATATAAAATGATTACGTAATCATTGTGCAAGCCCCCCCCCCCCATGTAATCAAACATAATCATTTCAATGACCCCCTCCCCCCCCTAGGTGATTACGTAATATATGGACAGCCCCCAAGTGGCGGCAAGAGCCTGCACTGTGTTGTGATAAATTGTAAGCCAAATGGTCGGGTTTGCGCAGAAGAGTACAAGCTACTAATAAGAAAGAGTTATCCTGCCAAACTGTCATTTGAAGACACAAGAGGTGTATTGAGGGATTTAAAAAAAAAAAAGTCATGATTTAAGTTAATGAGTAACTTCAAATTTGTTTCAGATTAGCAAAATGTGATGCCAATCCAATGTTAGGTCATGCACACGAGGACGTGCGATAGTCAGGATAGCCGTGTCGAGAGAATTAGTAATAATACAAATCATTATTAAATTTAACTGAGAGAAACCTGTCATTTTAAATAAAGTATTGAGAAAAGGAAGTGTGACCTTCTTAGACCGTTTAAGGGTTTTAAGAGCGTGGCTAGGTGGGAACGCACCTTAGCCGAGTGTGGGGCCATTGTTGTTGCAACGTAGAGTTGTGCAAAGCAGTAGAGTGTTCATGATTCATTCTTTCGAGAACCTTCGAACGGGCAACAGGAACAATTGCAACTCGCTACGCATCTTAAAAAGACCCAAGTGTAAAAGGAAGTCATGACGGACAAACCAATACGCGAAGCGACTAAGAGACCCCTGTCTCCGACACATACATGCGCAAGCAGGACATACATACAAACATATGGGGAGGCCGTGACGTCACATCAGGTTAGCCAAATTTGAAAATATTGGGGACTTGGTTAAGGATGCAGAATCTCCAAAAAATTTAAATGCAGTTATTTGCGGGTATGCTATAAAATTATGACCCTCACATTTTTAAACCATTTTAACAACATTTATAACAGAAAAATGGCAAAAAAAATTAAAAAAAAACAAATCGATTTTTGGGGTACTTTGGGGTCGTTTTTTGTTTTAATCTTTACGTCACACTCTGCGCCAAATTATTTCCGAATTAATTTGATTTTTCTAAATTTTTAGGTCAATCCGTTCTGGGTGGAATTTGCTACTGACCAAATTTTATCCTTAGAATTCTAATAGTTCAGAGATAAAAGATAAGGAAGGCAGGTGGAGGGGGATGCTCCATTTGTTTAAACAATATGAGGCACGTGTAAGAAAGGGAAAAAGAATCAATTGATTTGAATATTTCGTTTTTTATACCCTTGTAGAGGGTATTATAATTTCAGTCAGATGTTTGCAACGCAGTGAAGGAGACGTTTCCGACCACATAAAGTATATATATTCTTGATCAGCACCAATAGCCGAGTCTATCTAGCCATGTCCGTCTGTCCGTCTGTCCGTCTGTCCGTTTCTATGCGAACTAGTCTCTCAGTTTTAAAGCTATCGCGATGAAACTTTCCCGAAGGTCTTCTTTCTATTGCAGGTAGTACATATGTCGGAGCCAGCCGGATCGGACCACTATATCTTAAGGCTCCCAAACAAATATAAGAAAATTCATTGTAACTTTGTAGGAAGTAGGCGTTTTGATTCTTGACTACTTAAAAACAAAATTGAAATAAATCGAAACGCTGAATCTGGAATCCCTGGAACTGCACCGAGTGAGTATTCTTTTATCTACAAGGGTATATAAGCTTCGGCTGGCCGAAGGTAGCTTCCTTTCTTGTTTTTTTAATACTTTCAATGCTATTTGCATTTTAAAACACAAAAATCTATAAGAAATGTCGTCGATTTGTCGTAGAAATGTAAATGCAATTTTTTGTATGCAAAAGGATATCAGTATTATCATTAATTTGAATTTAAGCGAATCTAACTTTCTTAGTCAGCTGCAATGCAGACACACGCACATATCTAGGGATTGTGTTTATAAAAAACAAATTTTGTGGCTTATATATATTTCGTCCATGTGTGTGTGCAATAGAGCCCTGCATGAATCAACAGTTTTCGAGACATTTTATGTTTCGAAACATTTTTACAGTAAGATTCAAATGATTCGAAACATCTACAACAGTGTGATACTGACGATTCGGTCTCCAAACGTGACTTATAAACTAAAGCTGTAATAGATAATTTTGTATTAGCAGGTTTGGAAATTAAACAAAATTGTATTTTAATTTATGGTTTTCACAAATATTTTATTTTATGTTGTTTCACTAAAATTTAGATTGCTGTTTAAAAACATAATTTCATTCACCAAGCTCGGATTGTTCCCTATGGTGCTCCTTTTTTCACTCAGCAAATGCCTTGCTCGTGAAAAAGCCCTCTCCGATGAGCCGCTACTGGCGGGTATGGCAAATACTTTTTGAGACAGTTTATATAGCGACGGAAATTGCGATTTGCTGCTCTCCCACCACGACAAAACATTAAATTCGCTAGTATATGGATCTTCCATATTTATGTATAAATTAATTTCATTATTGATTCTATCCTGTGTATTATTGCGGTTTTGTTGTGGAATATATTCCATGAAAATATGTTCTATATTGGCTTCAACGCCAGCATAGTTGGTATTATCAAGGTACTGCTTCATCATTCCCTTACAGATTTCCATTGTTTCCTTTTTATCCTGGTCGCTGAATTTTATCATTTGATTTGTTGGAGGAAACAAAAAATGGGCCAACTTGTGAAATTTTGTAATGTATGGAGAGACCACATTGTCCAAAGCGTGCTTCAAAAATGTTTTCATTTTTTCAGCGATTTCTGTAGTTGTTGCGTTGTCGCTACAAGATTTTTTTAGTTTACCAATATATGGTATTACGAAATGCAGAGAAGGGTATAATTCTCCCTCAAAAACCTTAGAAGTTTCTTTAAAGGGCGTTAAAACTTTAACTATTGAGCTCAGATCCCTCAAGTTAAGGTCCATAATCCTCTCAAATTCATTTTTCCGGACTAATATAGAAGTTATTTCATGCCAGTTTTTTTCAATAGATTTAAGGGTATAAAATATGGTATTCCATCTTGTAGGACAGACACTTTTCAAGCTGGAGTTTAAATTTACATTTCCTCCTGACTTCTTAAAATATTTTACTAATTTACTCGATTTAGATAATAGTAGTTCTAGTTCAGGGTGGATCTTGAACGCTTTTTCAATTATGTTGTTCAATAGGTGGTTCATACAGAATAAATGATCATACCCTCTAAAACCTGCTACCATATTAGATTCTCGATCGGTGACTATAATAGTTTTTTCTATAGCAAGGTTGAACTTCTTAAGGCCTAGGAGTTAATATATAAGATAAAGAATTTCTTACTAATTTTACATAAATACCTGTGCAGGATTCTCCGTCCATTGATATCATTGTTAACAGCCGGTTTACTAATTTGTCTTCACAAATGTAGTGAGTTGTAATGCCGAGGTATGACCTTTTGAGGAACATGTCCGTCCATATATCGCATGTTATTGAAAATCCGTTTTCATTAATGTTCGTCAATTCTAGTTTTATCTTCGATAATTCTGCTTCGTAAAGGTCTTTGATATTTCTTGAGATCGTTGTGGGATGAGGCATGCATGTTTTAATGTTGATATTTGAACCGTGCCGCGCTCCGATGTCAACGAAAATTTCTGCCAGGTTCAGCAGCCCTTCGTCAGCAACCATGTTAAAGGACCTGCAGTTTTTCAGGGTCCATTTTGTCATTGCTTTGGTAATTATACCCGTTACTCGTAGAGTAAAAGGGTATACTAGATTCGTGCAAAAGTATGTAACAGCTAGAAGGAAGCGTTTCCGACCCCATAAAGTATATATATTCTTGATCAGGGTCACTAGCCGAGTCGATCTAGCCATGTCCGTCTGTCCGTCTGTCCGTCTGTCTGTCTGTCCGTCTGTATGAACGCTGAGATCTCAGAAACTACAAAAGCTAGAAGGTTGAGATTTCCCACACATATTCATTGGCTTCCTACGCAGCGCAAGTTTATTTTAGCCGAGCGCCCCGCCCCCTCTAACGCCCACAATCGCCCACTAACGATTTTAAAATGGGTCCTGCGCCCACATCTTTAAAGATTTCCGAGAAGTATAAATGCAATTTTGTTGTGTATATTTATAACTATCGAAATGTAGAAGACATTTTTCAAATCGGACCATTCATTAAAAAGTTATACGCAATCAAAAATTATATATCTATCTCCCTCGCACTTCCTTTAGCTGAGTTACGATTATTAGTCGGGACACCAACCCGACACAGCGTTCGCACTCCCTTTAGCTGAGTGACGGGTATTAGATAGTCGGGACAACAACCCGACTATAGCGTTCTCTCTTGTTTTTGATTTTGTTTCCGCGTCTAAAGAAGTGGCTGCAGGTACATCAGAGGAGGGTTTTCTTTGCTTGTAGCACTTATGTCTCACAAGATTTGATGTATTCCCGAAATACTTCATGCAAGATAGGCAAGTGCGACACGCAACTAATCCACTGACCTCTTGCTTGTTATCGTCTAAAATTTTTCCGAAAACCTGCCAAACCTTACTGCGACCATTCTTCTCGCTAAACGTAAATTTCCCTGAAACAAGTTTAGCTTTTAATATAGCATGGCTTTTTTCTTGAATTTTTTGGAGGGCCTAGTTATGCAAAATTATCATGGTGACTCTTTTATTAAATTTCAAAATATACTCACAGAACTGCTGGAGCCACTTGGCAAATCAACGTCCATTTTGGAAAGCACTTTTAGACAAACAAAATAAACTGATATACTGTTAAAGCTAGGCCTCCCCAATGTTTCGAAACACCTTAGAATGTTTCGAATCATTTCCAGACGTTTCGAAACATATATACAGTTGACATAAGGGATTCGTATGTTTCGAAATATTTAAGCATACTGTTGATTCATGCAGGGCTCTAGTGTGCAACGAAGCGAAATAATGTTTTTTAGAAATCAACAATTGGTCAATATCTCAACGTTTGAAAACTATGGCCGTCAGCCGTCGGGTCACGAACACCCAGCCAGGGTGCTTCGGCTCCGATGGGAACGGAAGGGGCTGCTAAGTCCAGCACCCCTTTAGACAACAATAACACCCACCCACACAATAGCGGAACCCAGCCGGGTACCAGCAAGGCTGCCACTGTCACGCATCAGCAGCGCAAGGCCAAGGTCAGTCGGGCCCGTTTCATGAGGACGCGCCCGAAGGCCACCCAAGCGAAGACAAAAAGGGACCGCTCGCACGAGGCAAGCGAGAGCGCACCCAAACGGGCAAAGAACGCTCAGGGCAGGCCAAGACCGACCTCCTTTTTGAAGAAGGCCAAGAAATTTAGCGACGTAGCCAGAGACAGCCTCGCGATGGCACTGGTGGACGACCTGCACGACGACGGACGCCTGCTGTCGGAGAAGTGGAAGGAGATCGAGGTCAAGGTGGCCGACATGATAGCTGAAAGGCTATCAGCCGTGCCAAATGGTCCGATCCCCTCCTTCGACTCGTCGGACATGGTCAGAGGGCACCGGATGATCAAGTGCGATGACTCGTTCTCGAGGTCCTTCCTGGCGGAATGTATATCCAAGATTGGAAATGCATGGGACGGCCCTAGCATTAGGCTCGT